>NC_138773.1:227696634-228266634 GCF_965119305.1 Pelophylax lessonae
GCGATGTTGCAGCGATTTCCGCCTGCCGAATTGCGGTAACATCGCTCAAAAAAATCGCGGGACGCAATACGCTCCAAAGAAGCTCTTGTACTTTTTTGGGCGTAATGCATCCTGCGATTTTTTTTACGCGATGTTCCCGCGATTCGGCAGGCGGAAATCGCGGCAACATCACTCAGCGTTTGGGGGGCTATTGCAAATCACGGGCAACGCACAGGCGTCCCGCGATTTGCAATAATCTCCGGATCGCGGGCGGAATCGCAATCCATACGCTGACATGTGAACGGAGCCAGAAGGATGAGGAATTGAAGCCATGTGACAGCACTGAATACTGCAGAAAAAAGGTAGAAAAAAATGGGATTTTTGACTTACCGTTAAATCCTTTTCTCTGATGTTCATTGACGGACACAGCTCCTGGTATTCATAACCATTGGTTATACTACCCCCTACAGGAGTAGGACACTAGGTAGAAAATAATTCTGGCTACACCCATGGGCAGTCCCAGGGGGCATACTCCCTCTCTCTGCTATAGCCACTCAGTTTTTTTACAAGCAGTGTCAGGAGAAAAATAACTCCACAGAGGGGTGAGTGCTGTGTCCGTCAATGAACATCAGAGAAATGGATTTTACTGTAAGTCAAAAATCCCATTTTCTCCTTCGTTCATTGACGGACACAGCTCCTGGTATTCATAACCATTGGGACGTCCCAAAGCAGTGTTAAACATGAGGGTTGGGAACAACAAAAAAATTCCCAAAGCTAAACATTAGCCAACCAGGCAACAGGAGCTCAACCAAAACAACTGGAGCCCACCCTCAAAGAGGATCAGGTCCTCTTAACCACTTAAGCCCCGGAAGATTTTACCCCCTTCCTGACCAGGGGGTATTTTGCGATTCGGCACTGCGTGACTTTAACGGACAATTGCGCGGTCGTGCGACGCTGTACCTAAACGAATTTGACGTCCTTTTTTTCCCACAAACAGAGCTTTCTTTTGGTGGTATTTGATCACCTGTGCGATTTTTTGATCACGCGCTATAAACAAAAAAAGAGCGTCAATTTTGCAAAAATAACAATATTTTTCACATTTTTTTATATGAAATTCCCCCAAAAAAAAAAGTAAAAATCAAAATTTTTGAAAATTTTCGGCCAATTTGTTTTATGCTACATATGTTTGGTAAAAAAAAAATCGCAAAAAGCTTATTTTGATTGGTTTGCGCAAAAGTTATCGCGTTTACTAACAAAGGGAAAGATTTTTGTCATTTTTGTTGTTTTTTTTTTTAACGCGTAATGGCGGCGATCTGCGATTTTTTTTGCGGTACTGCGACATTGGGGCGGACAGATCGGACCCTTGACTGACATTTGTGACACTTTTGGGGTTACCAGTGACATTTCTACAGTAATCAGTGCTATACATATGCACTGTTACTGTAAAAATACACTGGTTGTGAAGGGGTTAACTTTATTTGGAAGGGAGGGGCTGTGTGTATCCCTAGGGGCGTGCTTTCTACTGTGATTGGCTGTGGGTTGAGCTGTAAGGACACTGATCAACGGATCTACATACTAGATCCGTTTTATCAGTGTCTTTACAGCGAGGAGAATGACAGGCAGCTTGTTTACACAAGCTGCCTGACATTCTCCCTCTCCCCCGCCGATCGCCGAGTGACCGGCGGACATCGGGTCCGCTGGTCACACGCGCGGGGGGGTCCGTGACCACGCGGGAGCGCGCCTCCGGGGGCGCGCGCGCTCGCTCCCTAGACCCTCACAAGCTAGTGACGTAGCCCTACGTCACTTTGCCTGTGAGGGGCTGACTGCCGACGTAGATCGGCGTTAGGCAGTCGGCAAGTGGTTAAACAGCAGCCTGCAAAACCTTGCGGCAAAAGGAAGCATCCGCAGATGCCAACACATCCACTTTATAAAACTTCGTTGGTGCACACTTTTACAAGCAGGTGGCCGCCTTGCAAACCTGCTTCACTGACACCGGATGACGAAAGGACCAGGAGACACTAAGCGCCCTAGTAGAGTGTGCCTTGACAGGGAAAGTAGGAACCTGATCCCTGATGGAATAGGCCTGAACCACCGTCTGTCTGATCCATCTGGAAATGGTCACAGAGGAAGCGAATAGGGTGAACGACAGGATAATGCTGTCAATTCCGTCACCCTGTGTGCAGAGGTGATAGCCATCAAAAAGGCCACCTTCTGGGACAGCTTAAGCAGGGAAATCGCCCTAATATTTTCAAAGGGAGGTTTCTGTAGCACTGAAAGCACCAAATTGAGATCCCAAGGTGGGAACGGAGCCTGCACTGGAGGGACCAAATGTTGGACACCCTGAAAAAAGATAAGCACCAGGGAGTGTGTGGCCAAAGGTCTTTGGAAGAAGACTGCCAAAGCCGACACCTGACCCTTGATGCCATTCAAGGCCAACTTCTGTTCAACCCCCATTGAAGGAAGGTTATTATCTGAGCCACCGAGAAGGAGCGAGGATGAACCCCAAGCGACTCACACCATGCAATGTACATCTTCCACGTACGATGGTAGATCTTCCCAGAAGTAGATTTCCTAGCTTCCAACAGTGTAGGAATCACTGATTCAGATAAACCCTTACCCTTCAGCAACTGGTGTACAACAGCCAAGCCGTCAAAACCAGTGACTGTAAAGCAGGATGGAAGATTGGTCCTTGGGACAGCAGATCCTCCCAGAGAGGAAGCTTCCAAGAAAATTTGGTGACCAGCCGCACCAGATTGGCGTACCAAGCCCGACGAGGCCAGTCTGGAGCCACTAAGATGACTGGAATCCCTTCTGCTTCGATCCTGCGTAGAAGTCTGGGCAGAAGCTTGAGAGGAGGGAAGGTGTAAATCAGAAGATACGGACTCCATGGGGCCACCAGTGCGCATCTGTGGCGTCCGCCAGAGGATCCTTTGATCGACCCACAACTCTCTGCACCTTTCTGTTGAGCCGAGACGCAAACCGATCCACCTCGGGAGTGCCCCACCAGAGACACAGCTGATGAAACACCTCCGGATGAAGGGACCACTCCCCTTGGTCCAACGCCTGCCGACTGAGGTAATCTGCCTGCCAATTTTCCAGGGCGGAGAGGGCTAAAACAAATCGTTCTGCCCACCTTAGAGAGTCGCCAGGACACTTCTTGTGCCCCCTTGGTGATTGACATAAGCCACGACATTGTCCGATTGAATGCCCACCAGACAAACCTGAAGACGATCCCATCCAATGATCCAGACACAGTCTGATCGCTCGGAGTTTCAAGACATTAAATCGGTAGTCTATACTCTTTGAGCATCCAGATCCTCCAAGCAGAATGGCTACCGAGGACGCCTCCCCAGCCGGACAGGCTGGCAACCGTGGTGACCACTGTCCAATACAAGGGGAGGAAGGATTTACCAGCCGAAGCACTGGAGAACGAAGCCACCATATCGGGGACTCCCTCGTTATCCGAATCAGCCGGATCTGATTGTCCAGAGACTGCGAAGTCTTGTCCCATGTGGTGAGAATCTCCCTTTGCAGAGACCTCGTATGGAACTGTGCAAACGGAACCGCCTAAAAAGGTAGACACCATTAGGCCCAGCACCCGCATGCAAGTCCAGAGGGATGATCATCTGTTGGGCAGCAGGAGGTGAATTGCAGCCTGCAATTTCTGGAGTTTGTCCAGAGGAAGGAGAACTCTGGCTAAGGCTGAGTCCAGAGTCAGGCCCAGATAGTCCAGCTTCGTATTGAGCTTCCCACAGAGTTCGTATTGTGATCTCCAGGTTTTCCACCAGATCAGAGGGAGACTCTGCTTGAGGAAGATTGTCCAGGTAGCCCAGTATCACGATCCCCTGTTGGCGGAGCAAAGCTAGCACCGGTGCTAACACTTTTGTGAAGACCTGATGAGCAGAGGCGAGACCAAAGGGTAACGCCACAAATTGATAATGCTCCTCTCCCATGGCAAAGCGGAGAAAACGCTGGTGACTGGCACATATTGGAATGTGAAGGCAGGCATCCTTTATATTGATAGAGGCGAGGAACTCTCCCTGACGCAGGAATGCCACCACTGTTCTAATGGATTCCATTCTGAACTTCTGTACCCGCACAAAGCAGTTGAGCGCCTTGAGGTCCAAGGAATTGACGCACTTTGCCTTCCTTCATGGGGACTGTGAAGAGGTTTGAGTAAAAACACTGAAAACATTCCTAAGTCGGAACCGGGAAAAGCCCCCCTTGAAGGAACAGGTCTTGTACCACCCCAAAGAGGTTCTGTAAGCGGTCTGGGGACAGGCGCAAGTTGAAAGGAAAAAACCTTTCCGGGGTACAAGAGCGAAACTCGATCTTGCAGCCGGACCAAATTACTTTGTGGACCCACTTATCTTGCACCACGGATCCAGGAAACAAGCAAAGATCTCCCCCAACCCCTGATACTGGTGAGGTTGCACCTTCATGCTGAAGGAGCCTTATCCACGGCTCTGGAGAAGCCTGATCTTGGCTTGCCAGACCAGGTTTGTTTGGGTCCTCCTGAAGAGGCCCTGAAAGGCTTTGAGCCCTTTTCAGTCGACCCTGAGGGACGAAAAAACTTATGAGCTGGGAAGGAGGACCCACATCTACAATGAAGTTCCTTGCCCTTAGTAGCCTGCCGAAGTAAAGTACTCTTCCCCCCCTGTGAGACCTTTAATGATGTCATCCAGGGTAGCTCCAAACAGGCAATCCCCTTTGAAAGGAAGATCAGTCAAGGCCTTTTTTGAAGTCTGATCTGCAGACCAGCACTTGAGCCAAAAGACACGCTGAAGGACCACTGCCAAAACCGAGAGGCGAGCCGCATCCAAAGAGGCATCACAGATAAACAGCTGCTCCTGGACCAGCTGGTCCGCCAGCTCGGCAAAGGCAAGGGGGAGCTGTTCCCCCTCCATGTCACGGCGTAAGAGCTTAGCCCACTCGGTCAAAGTTTACGACGCTAGGGCAATGGTGAATACTGGCCTCACTGCAGAACCAGCCAGGGTGTACATATTGCGGGCCACAGCCTCCACCTTCCTGCCAGCCGGATCCTTTAAGGCTAGGGACTCTTCAACTGGAATCGCGGTTGCCTTGTTTAATCTGGAAACCGGAGGGTCCACCACCGGTGGCACAGTCCACTTTTTAAGAAGGGACTCCTCATAGGGGGTAACGCCTAGTAAAGCACTTATGAACCCCACGGGGACTCTTTGGTCGTCCCCACTCTTTAGCCACAACTCTATCAAAATAGGCAGGGAAAGGAAACACCTTTGCTTCTCTGGATGGCTTGTGAGTGCCAAAGTGTACCTGTGCCTTCGTCGCAGCTTCAGCTGCATCCTCTATCTTTAGGGTCTCACACACAGATACAATCAGTGCATCCACCAGTGCCTTTTTGTGTGCGAAGACATGGAGAAATCATCCTCGCTATCAGAGGATTCCAGGCGCGTGGTTGCAGACCCAGCAGGGTGACCCACGCCCGCAGCAGCCGAATTAGATTCAGGATCTGATGAGACAGTGGAAGGCGGGGGGCACTTTTTGCTAGCCCGTCGCCCGCAAGCCACCTCCACCTGGGACACAAGGGACTTCAGGATCGCAGTCAGTGCATGGATGGATGGTTGGGACCTTGAGGGCCCCGCAGCCTCAGAGAGGAGATCAGGTGGAGAAATGTGCTCCAAAGATTCAATGAGTCATCAGGGGGACCCCACAAAAGGTGTAAAACACTGCTAAGGGACAACCCCCACCGCGTTGGCAGCACCACCCGGTCGCCAGGCACAAGCACCAAGCGATCCTCAGCAGAGAAGGAGAGGACCTCACCACCCGCAGAAACAAGCGCCAGCAGCCACCAGGATAATGCACTACACATGCGGTGATCAGGAAGTAAAATTATTCAGGAGTCAGCACCAGGGGATGAGGAGGGGCTCCCATCGCTGAAATCACTGCCCACTGTCATGGCAAACCACACCAAAATGGCCACCGGACTACACAAACATGGCCACTGCACATAGGAATACACAGGCTACAACAAAATGGTGGCACCATGAGGCATACAGGGACCGAGGAGGGAGACCAGGCCTCAGGGTCAGATCCAGGCAGGAGGAGGGGCCCTGGCAGGAGCCCCCACCAGGTACAACCAGCACCGCACAGTCGATTGTCCTGTCGCCAGAGGCGCACCCCCCCGGCCCCCATGGCTACTAATTGCCCTGTCCCCACCCCAGTAACAGTGGCCAGACCACTCACACAGCCCGAGAGTATGTGGAGGGGAGGGGGAAAAGGGACTCGGCAAGGGGGGTGCCTGCAGGAAGGAGGGGAACAGGGGGGTCCAACTGTCCCAAGGAGGGGCCTACATCCACCCCAAAACCCTCCAGGGGGAAATGCTATTCACCATACCAGGAACCAGACAAGCAGCGCTCTTGACAAAATCTCCTTTCCATCTAAATTAAGGCTGTCGGCCAAGAGGAACGCTGCAGACTCAGTCGTATGTGACCTCGCGAGGCGTTTAACTTGCAGGCCAGCCTATCTCCAGTGGTGTTATTTCACGGCCGACCTAGCTTGGAGCGAAGGTCTGTGCGTGCGTGCTGGCCAGACTGGGGTGACCACTGGATCTAAATTATTCAGTCCGCAGTTGATTGTAGGTCTCACAGGAAAAATCCAGGAGAAAAAATTTCTATCTAAAAAGAAAAAAATATTGCCAGGACCAAAGATCCCAGCAAGGAACTAGGTCCTTACTCCTGACTAGGCAGAAAAAAAACTGAGTGGCTATAGCAGAGAGAGGGAGTATACCCTCTGGGACTGCTCATGGGTGTAGCCAGAATTATTTTCTGCCTAGTGTCCTACTCCTGTAGGGGGCAGTATAACCAATGGTTATGAATACCAGGAGCTGTGTCCATCAATTTTGACACAGAAGGCACAGAAGGTATTCACACCCCTTAAATTTCCCACGTTTTGTCATGTTACAATCAAAAACGTAAATGTATTTTATTGTGTTTTTATGCGATAGACCAACACAAAGTGGCACATAATTGTGAAGTGATAGGAAAATGATAAATGGTTTTCAACATTTTTTAGAAATAAATATGTGAAAAGTGTGGCATGTATTTGAATACCCCCCCCCCCCGGGTCAATACTTTGTAGAACCACCTTTCGCTGCAATTACAGCTGCGAGTATGGGAATGTGAGTATTGGGAATGTCTCTACCAGCTTTGCACATCTAGAGAGTGACATTTTTGCCCATTCTTCTTTGCAAAATAGCTCAGGCTCTGTCAAATTGGATGGAGAGCGTCTGTGAACAGCAATTTTCAAGTCTTGCCACAGTTTTTAATTGGATTTAGGTCTGGACAATGACTGGGCCATTCTAACATATGAATATGCTTTGATGTTAACCATTTCATTGTAGCTCTGGCTGTAAATTTAGGGTTGTTTACCTGCTGGAAGGTGAACCTCCACCCCAGTCTAAAATCTTTTGCAGACTCTAACAGGTTTTCTTCTAAGATTGCCCTGGATTTGGCTCCATCCATCTTCCCATCAACTCTGACCAGCTTCCCTGTCCCTGCTGAAGAAAAGCATCCCCCACAACATGATGCTGCCACCACCATGTTTCACGATGGGGATGGTGTGTTCAGGGTAATGTGCAGTGTTATTTTTTTGCCACATATAACATTTTGCTTTTAAGCCAAAAAGTTAATTTTTGGTCTAATCTGAGAGCATCTTCTTTCACATGTTTGGAGTGTCTCTCACATGACTTCTTGCAAACTTCAAACGGGACTATGGCATTCTTTCAGTAATGGCTTTCTTCTTCCCACTCTTCCATGCAGGCCAGATTTTTGGAGTGCATAACTAAGGCCCCTTTCACACATACGGACCATTCGTCCGTTTTTCATCCATGGCAATTGGTTCCACTAGATTTTAGTTAGGGGTATCATGGTAAAGGGGGCTGAATACAAATGCACGCCACACTTTTCACATATTTATTTGTAAAAAATGTTGAAAACCATTTTTCATTTTCCTTCCACTTCACAATTATGTGCCACTATCTATAAAATCCCGAAAAATACATTTATGTTTTTGGTTGTAACTGTGGAAAATTTCAAGGGGTAAGAAAACTTTTTCAAGGCACCATATATATGTTTACTGCTTTGCCTGCAAAGAAATTGTAATTCTGTGCAGCCAGTCTTTTGATATTCACAGGCTTTTTACACTGCACAGCTGGGCTTATGAAACTAGGATTTCTGACTTACCATAAAATCCTTTTCTTGAAACAAACCCACAGGATGAGTACCGTATTTATCGGCGTATAACATGAGCCGGTCCACACCAGATTGAAGGAAGGCCAACACTGTCGCCACCAATGAATGAGGAGAGAAGCCCCTGGACTCACACCAGGCAAAATAAGCTTTCCAGGTACGGTAATAAATCTTACCAGATGAGGCTTTTCTAGCCTTGATTAAGGTAGGATGACCTCTGAGGAGAGACCCCTGTCTCTCAGGACCTGGCTTTCAACAGCCATGCCGTTAAGCCAGCGACTGTAAAGCAGGATGGAAGATCGGTCCCTGAGACAGTAGATCTTCTCGCATTGGCAGACGCCATGGAGGCTCGACAGCCAGGTGAACGATGTCCACGTACCAGGACCGGCGTGGCCAGTCCGGCTCCACCAGAATCACCAATGTTGGTTCCGAGGCCAACCTGCGAAGGAACCTGGACAACAACTGAATCGGAGGAAAGGTGTATATCAGAAGATACCGATGCCAAGGCAGCACCAGCGCATCCGAGGCGTCTGCCAGAGGATCGCGCGTTCTTGCCACGAACCTTTCCACCTTGCAGTTTAGCCGAGACGCGAATAGATCCACATCCGGGGATCCCCACTTCGCACACAGCATTTGAAATACCTCCGGGTGCAGGGACCATTCCCCGTGGTCCAGGGTCTGGCGGCTCAGATAATCGGCCTGCCAATTCTCTACACCCGGAATGTGAACAGCCGATATCGCCGGGACATGAGTCTCGGCCCAAGACAAAATGCTGGTCACTTCCTGGGCCGCCCGGGCACTCCTGGTGCCCCCTTGGTGATTGATGTAAGCCACCGCAGTGGCATTGTCCATCTGCACCCGTACAGGGCGGCCCTGAAGACGATCCGACCAATGGAGCAGGCACAGTCTGATCGCTCTCAATTCCAATATGTTTATGGGGAGGGAGGATTCCTCCACCGACCAAGGGCCCTGGGCAGACAGGTTGCCCATGACTCCACCCCAGCCCAACAGGCTGGCATCTGTGGTAATTACTGTCCACAGCAACGGCCTGAAGGATTTTCCGTCCGCCACCGCCGGGGACTGAAGCCACCACAGAAGATCCATTCTGGCTTGGTTACTCAGAGACACCCTCAGATCCAAGGACTGAGGCAACCTGTCCCATCTGGCCAGGATCTCCGCTTGGAGAGATCTCGTGTGAAACTGTGCAAACGGTATCGCCTCGAAGGCTGACACCATCAACCCCAGGGACTGCATACAGGTCCTGAGAGACGAAGATTTGTTTTCCCTGAGGGCCCTGACCTCGTGCTGTAGGGTCCGAAGGTTGTCCTCCGGCAGAAACACCTTCGCTTGAGCAGAGTCCAGAACCATTCCCAAGTATGGGAGACGAACCGAAGGAGACAAGGTCGACTTCTGTACGTTGATGGTCCATCCGAACTCCTAAAGCGTCTGAACTGTAGTAGACAGATCGCGCAGCAGACTCTGGCTGGCACTCGATATTAACAGGAGATCGTCCAGATATCCCAATACCACAATGCCCTGTGCCTGTAACAGACTCAGAACTGGAGCCAACACTTTTGGTAAACACCCTTGGAGCCGAAGCGAGACCGAAAGGTAACGCCACAAACTGATAATGTTGCTCCGCGATAGCGAATCGGAGGTACCTCTGATGACCCTCGAAAATGGGAATGTGTAGATACACATCCTTCAGGTCGATAGAGGCCAGGAACTCGCCTGGACTCAGGGAAGCTACCACCGAGCGAACCGATTCCATGCGGAACTTCCGAACGCGTACAAAGCGGTTCAGAGCTTTCAAGTCCAGAATAGGACGCACCTTGCCCTCCTTTCTGGGCACGGTGAACAGAGAAACCCTCGAAACCTGTCCCGATGAGGCACCGGGACGATCACCCCCTGGGCGAGGAGATCCTGCACCGCCTGATGCAGGTCCTGCAATCGCCCTGGGGTCAAACGAAGATTTGAGGGGAAGAATCTGTCTGCTGGCCGCGAGAGGAATTCGATCATGTAACCGGATCTAATGATTTCCTGAACCCACCTGTCCGGAATTCGGAGCAGCCAAGGTTGGAGGAAACCGCGCAAACATCCCCCCACCCCTGAAACGGGTGAGGGCGCCCCATCAGGTAGAGGCAGACTGGGCCGCCGCCCCAGCTTGTCCAGATTTAGGCTTGCCCGCCCAGGACTTTCTCTGGCCACCCTGGCTCTTGAAGGGTTTCCCCTTGTTCTGTGCCTTGAAGGCGCGAAAGGACCCCTGATTCGGTTTAAAGGAGGGGCCCCGTTTACCGTGGAAAAACTTGCCCTTAGGATTCTGGGGCAGCAGAGTGCTCTTGCCCCCCGTGACCCCTTTAACCAACTCATACAGGGATTCCCCAAACAGGCGAGACCCCGCATAGGGGATGTTAGCCACTGTTTTCCTTGAAGTCTGGTCAGCCGACCAGCTTTTCAACCATATCAGGCGACGGTTAATCACCGCGACACTGGACAGGCGTGCAGCTAAAGGAGCCTCATTTAAGGCCGCATCGCACAAATACATGACTCCTTAATAGATCTGATCCACCATCGCCACGGTAGTAGGGGTAGCAGAATCAGCCACGAGGGTGCGTCTTAGCACCTTGGACCAATCCGCCACAGCCTGAGCCGCCATGACAGAGGCGAAAATAGGCTTTAGCAGGGAACCCGCCACCATGTAGGCATGGCGGGCAAGGGATTCCATCCTCCTATCCGTGGGATCCCTAAACACCGGAGAATCCTTGGTGGGTACCAGAGTGGCCTTGTTCAATCTGGCCACAGTGTGATCCACCTGAGGGGCCACACACCAGCGCGAATCCGTAGGAGACACAAAGGGATAAAGGAGTTGAAACTTTTTTGGCACCACAAAGGTGTGTTTTAAGTGACGCCATTGATCATTCACAGTAGCGTGAAACTCAGCGGGGCAAGGGAACACCTGCGCCACCTTACGGGTCCTGTGTGTACCAAAAGAGGACACAATGCCCGGAGGATTGGGCTCATCCTCTAAATGTAGCGTTTCCTTAAACTTAAAATTAGCGCATCCATAGCTGCGCGGTCCCCGGCCGTCCCAGGGGGGGAATCATCCACCCCTGCAACCTCTGCCTCCCCCTCAGACTGAGAAGAGCGAGACCCTTCCAGGGGCACGCCACCTACGGCAACCATATCAGATTCAGAATCAGAAGACAAGGAAAAATGAAGCCTTTTTCTGGCAGCATGTTCAGTCATCAGAATATCCACTTTGGACACCAAAGTCGCCACTGCAGCAGACAAAGTAGACAGAGCAGAAGATTCAGAGGAACCTGAATCCCCCACTAGGGCTGTGGGAAATTTGCTGTCCTGAGATTCCATAGTAAAAAAAGTTTTTTTTTTCTTTTAAGGTACTGGCCCTTTAAGAGCGCCGCAGACCTCCGCAGCACACCGCCACAAGACTGGGACAAACAGACCCCTGAGGAGGATGAACTGACAGCCAGAAGTATTCGCACACAAAAAATAGGACAGCAGACAGACCCCCACAAGTGTTACCACCGCAGCCGATCTCTTCTGGATAGAGGGAGGAAGTGATGTCACGGCAAGTAGACTGAACTGAGACTGCAGGCCAAGGAAAAATGGTTGCCTATTGAAAGTAATGGGAGGCTTCGGAAAGATGGCCGCCGACGTGCTCGGAACGAACGATTTGCCGCACACAAGATGGTGCCGCAAGGCGCCAAAACACACCACATACACTGCTGTATAAGCGCTCACAGTGAAGCCAGACATTCTGCCCACACCTAAAATGGCGGACCGACGGTGTTTAACCCCACAGCGGTCGCCACACGTGTCTGTACCTCCAAAGCACCCTAAAGTGACACAGGAGAGGGACCCCCACAGCGCACTGGCTGTGAGAGAAAACCCCCGCAGGGACCGGGATCACAGAGCCCAAAAACGCATAGACATGAGGGGATAACACAGACACACAGGACTGCCAGCCCCAGACAGAGGCACCACACAGAATGTACTTACCTGTACTAGATGGCGTGGGATGCCTCTCATTGACGGGAAACTGCCCACCCTCAGATGGCAGGGGTGCCGTCAGCCAAAAACGCAGGATGCTAACTGTGCACGGAGAACCGTGGATGAGGCGTCCAGGCGAGGTAGCCACCTTGCAGGCTGCATCCCTGAGAACAGGGATGGGTCGTTTGCGAGGCCAGGGTGAACACATAGCCTGCTAAATGCTCGATGGCGGGCTGGGATTCCATCAGGCCCTCTGTCCTGGAAGCCAGGACGACCAAACGCCATCTTCATCCGAAGATCCGACTAACTAACGCTGTTAAAATAAACAGCTAGTAGTGCAAAGAAAAAATACATTTGCAGTAAATAAAATCATAAAATAGAAGAAGGCTGAGACTGTAGCCCCAGCACAGGGAAGCCTATCTTACTCCTTAACTAGGCAGAAGACAAACTGAGTTGGAATGGCTGATGCAGGGGGGGTATTGGACCAGTGGGACAGCCCCCATAGGTGTGTCTATGTAAATGCTTTGTTTTTAACAAGTCTTGTGCCTAGTTACTCCTGTGGAGATGAATTCAATACCCCCATTGGTGAAGACTGTATGAGTGGGCGGCGACTGTCGGAGGACGTAAGAGAAATTGTGTTTTTCGTTGTTTTGGTCACATGCACTGCTCTATGTACACTACATATCCCATAGTCCCTAGTCCATCTCGGCGGGCAAATAAGAGGGGGTTGCTCTACAGTGATTTCCAGTTTCCAGGGGCATTGGCCAGGTTTGGTATATAAACAGCTACATTGGTCCAAGCTGGACTATGTAAAAATATGCCATGCCTGGAATTCATCTTTAGGAATATCTACTTGAACAGAATTTGTTTTGTAAACCAAAGTTTAGGTCACTCAAAGAAAAAAAAAAAAAGTTTTACAGAAAGTAATTTTCCTAATTTTACATTGAGAGGGAAAGGATGACAGGGTACATAGGGACATTGCAAAGCAGACCTACTGAGGGGCATGCAAAAAAAAAAAAAAAAATAACAGACTAACTGAAGAGGCTCAATACAGTCCATAAAGCCTCCTGAAGGACCCTTTGGCTGAAGCTGGCATCAGATGATGAAACTGTAGCAGAGAGAGCAGCCCATACCACATCCAGACGGTGGAAAGAAATCTCCCTGGATATTGTGGAGTACAACACAGAGATGGAAAACAATATCCTGGTGAAAATAAAGGAAGGCCTTGTGCCTTAAGAAAACCTTGTGCTAGCCCAAAAACCCAAGGTGCGGTGAAATAAATTTGTAAAGTTAAGTGCCCACTAGCAGGAAGAATTAAGATATTGGAAAGATGGGATCATGCAAGTAGGTATTTCTGATGACCACAGAGGCCAGAAAGTCCCCTGGATGGTGGGAAGCTTGTGTAATTTTTGTACCCTAAGAAAGGTGTCGAAAAGCTTTAGATCCAGAATAGGGTGAAAGCACCCTTTTTCTGAGTGTTCCCTTAGTAGGATTTCATCCAGATATTCCACTACAGGAATGCCCCAAGAGCAAAGCAGGCCAATTACGGGGGCTAGAAACATGTACTAATCCGAAAACTTGAGGTGCAGTGGATAGGCCAAAAGGAAGGAAAACAAATTGCTATTACTGATAGCCCATTGCAAAGCGCAGAAAGCATTGATACATTAGAAAGATGAGGACTTGCAAGTAGGTGGTTTTGAAGTCTCTCAGATAAAAGGAAGCAATGACTGACCTGGGAGATTCCATGTGAAATATTTGTACCTAAAGGAAGGTTTGGAGAAACTTTAGATTCATAAGTGGAAAGAATGGCACCTTTTGCTTTGGGAACAGTTTTAGTAAAAACCCTGGAACCTTACCTTTTAAAGAAAGATGGCTATGACCCCGTGAGAGAAGAACTGCACCTCTGCAGTGTAGAGTTCTGCTAGTGTTTCTGAGGACATTGGCAGGTTTGAAAATATGAAGTGAAGAGTCTGAAATTTAGCTTGTAGACTCTGGATACCACATTCTTGACCCAAGCCAGTTGGTTGTAAAGGCCAACAGCCACCCCACACAAACCCTGACAAGCGGGGCAACCCCTTATTGTGAGGAGGAGTTTCGCATTGGCTTGGAGGATTTGGGAGTTTTGTATTTACAGCAGAGTTCCTAGGCTTTCCCTTACATACCTAGGATAAAGGAAAGGAACTCTTCTCAGTCTCTGGGTACACACATGAGAACTTTGCCTTTTGAGTCAGCTAACATGGTTGATATTTTCCCCAAAAAATCACACATGGCAGCAAAGAATTCCTCTCTGGATAATAAGGGGCAAGAGTTACTCCTAAGGAGGTTAAGGAGAACTCTGAGGAATGTTGTGGCTCAAGCAGGGGCAATAGTCTTGGGCTGTTGGCGTCAGCTTCTTTTGGCAGTACACTGCAAAACCCTTCCCCAGAACTGTCAGTAGATAAGCTGGCAAAGCCTGCAGGACTGATGCCCTGGCACCTATGATCTGCCACACTAAGTGAAGGACTCCCCAAACTCTGTGGGAGCAGCAAGGGTTAATAACGACTGTGACATTGTCACTGTTATAAAGGATTTGCTTTTGTGTGAGGAGATATGTCTCTTCTATAACCCTAGTGAGAGGGTTTGTACTAGGCTAACCTTACAGGTAGCAGCAAAACCCTATGTACCTGAATTACTCATCCGGTGTTCCTTAATGTACAAGGAATGCTTTTTTGAATAAATAATTCTTCTTCCTGGTTCAGCAATATCTTTGCCACTTTATTGGACAATGACTCAACATCATACCCTCTGTCCTGTAACCTCAGCAGTAATGGTAAATTAGAAATTAGCAAAGTGATCTTATGATTAGCAGAGGTGTGTGTGTCACAAAAACAGCTGGCCAAAACGACAAATGCTTTAGCCTGTAAAATTCTAAACATACATGCTCTGTTTGCCTGGAGTTTTACTTTAAATGGTTTGTTGGCCCTGTTGATGGTACCTTCAGGTCATGTTTTTCACATCTTCCTACCCACAGTGGCCCAAGGTTTACCTGAAGTGGGAAAATTACAGTCTCTTTAAAGTCCACCACTGGACCCATTTACACTCTTTGCTGTGGTCCAATGGTTGTCAGAGCTTACAGAACGTTAATAATTTCATCCTTCTCCTCACTTATCAGTGTCTGGGCCTGGCCATTGCCTGTCAGGCCTGAGCACTTCATCATGAACTGAGGTCCCATGCTTATCCATACTTGGAAGCACTGGGTATTTTGCTTTGGCTCTGATGAAGCAACGGGGGAGGAGACAGTGAGTAAAGCCGGCCACAGACAAATCGAATTTCGGCAGGTTCAGCAGGAACTGGCCGAGATGCGAACCTTGTATGAGCAGGCTGAATGTACCCAAGTTGATTGATCGATAAACTTGGGTACAATCGGCTTGTCGGATGACTGTATTAATGGGGGAATGGAGCGATTTTCTTTCCTGCACCCACTAGCCAGCCTTCGTATCTTGGGTCAGGGTAAGGGCTAGTAAAGAAAATCTCATTCCTCTAATAAGTATAGAATGTATACAATCTCTTTCAAGTAATAGCAAAGTTAGCCAAAATATGTCCTCTAAACAGACATGCTTTATCAGTTGCTATAGATTGTTTTTACTAAAGACACTTTTATAAATAAGGTCCCAGGCCATTTGTGCCTAGTGTAATGTACAAGCCATCGTGGATGTAATATAAAATAACAGACATAACTTTAAATACTGGTATGTCACAAAGGGCTGTAATAAAAATCTCTGCCAATGTCTGTAAAGAAATGTTAAATGTTCTGATATTCCAAAAATCAATCAACACATTTTCTTTCTATTCAAATATTTTTTGTCCTTTTTTATTTTACATACATTTTGCATCCTCTAATAAGACACGATACAAAAGAATTCTGTATAACTTAGACAACATAATCAATAGACACCGAAAATAAAAACGAGAACTCCGTAAGATCCACCTTGGGAACAAAGGTGATACAGAGTGGTGATCGGAAATAAGATACACACTACTCAACTGGGCAGGATCTGGCTCCACATCCGGTCAGGACATAAAAAAATTAAATAAACGTGGCCCCGTCTTAAGTTCATGGGGTGGATGTTTTGAAGCTAGACCCTCTGCCGGAGGAAGATGGTAACACACCGTACGCATCTCCCAAGTCTTCTAAACGTCAGGACACACATTCCCTTTTACTGTAGTACTCACACACTCAATTCAGAAAACGTTATCACTCAGGCTCCATGGCAATAGGCATCTCTGTGCCACAATTTGGAAGCGCTGGTTAGACTGGAAAGGGCTGTAGGCAAACATTTGCTTGATAAATAAAGATGTAAGATAATGTTTTTCTTCTGTAGTGTAGAATTTCACCTTGCTGAAAAAATCTGCAAATTTAAGAGTCCCATTCTGAGCCAGATACGCCATCATTATTGTCAATAGTGGCGATGTTTCTTGATGAGAAATTGGTAAGTCCTAGGATGCCATCAATTGTATGGCTAGTTGGCCCCTCCCCTTCTTTAGACCAGTTTCTCTAGTTTATTCATCACTGTAATGTCCTAGCATGCTTCGTCCAATATGTCCCTTCACTGTTCATGGGAATGATCTATAATAAGATATTCAGGAGGCAATCTTTACTCTTGCAATGCCAGCTTCCAACGTTGTGAATTATGTTATTAAATGTCCTCCCCAAATAAAAGTGCTAAGTACAGCTAAATAAAGCTGAAATACAGTGGGGAGGTGTGGAGGTTTGGGATTAGGCTGTGTAGTGTGAATAAATCCTTATATTGATCCCTTTCTACTTCTTTCTTCGCATTCTGCACCCATTTCACTGGAGAACCCTAGACTCCAAAATTCAGCATAACCCCTGCATTTTACTGATATACTATTTACTTATATAGGGATTTTGTCATATTTATATACCTAACAGATCATTTGTAATATTTTGGCAATGTATATTAGACTAAAGGCTCTTACTCATTTGGCTCAAAGTAATTCTGTTTCACTTTTCTCAGATGGCTCTTAAATTTTATTTAAAGCCAAAAAGTTTTGTTGTTCAACTCTAGATAGAATACAGGATGGCTAAAATTGCTATTTGTTTCTTTTTGCTATATATGTGTCATTAGGAAGATTTCCCTTCACTTACTGTCCTGCAGGCTGAACAAGTGGGAAGGATATTGAAGTGGGAAGATATCTTTCCAATGTGAAAAAAATCCCATCTTAAGTTTTCAAGGGAACAAGTGTCCCCATTGGAAGATTTCCCCTGTATTCCTGTTCTGGTAGCAGCTCAAAATTTGCATTTACCCTCACTTTTATTCCTGGTGACATTTGTAATAAGGACAATTAGAAAGAGTGCATCTCACTGCTAGGGACACAGACCACAATAAACAGAATCGTTCTAACCCCTCACCACTCTGTCCAAATCTTAAAAAAAGCCTTTAGTTATACTTTATTATCAGGTACCCCAGATGCTTGCAAGTCACTTCTGCTCTTCTGTAGAGTGTACTGAGGCCTCCAAAACCCATGTTACTACGGAATGCAAATACCAACCAAGATTCCTGGCTTTGGGGCAGTGATGGCGAACCTTGGCACCCCAGATGTTCTGGAACTACATTTCCCATGATGCTCATGCACTCTGCAGTGTAGTTGAGCATCATGGCAAATGTAGTTCCAAAACATCTGGGGTGCCAAGGTTTGACATCATTGTTTTAGGGCATACTAATATACCTTTCTGCTTGTATGCCTCAAAATTAGATAGTAAATCTGTCAAAATGATGGGCATAAACTAAAGCATGAAGCGCAAGGTTTAGAGCCAGCACCAGTGACCAGGAAGCTTGGTCAGTAATTGCATTAAAGAACCAACCAGATTTTGGGGTCTCAGGAAACCCTTCTGGAGAGCAGAAGCGGCAGAGGTGCCTGTTTGCAGCAAGTGCCATTTTAGATATTTTTCACCCCCGCAGGTTGCTTGAGATTTTCTATTTATTTGCTTAAATATATGTAGTGTTACTTGTGAAGAATATATTTGAAAAAAACAAATATGAGAAAGAATGTAGTGTTAAAACAAACGCACAAGGCAACATATAGCCCAACACTGAGATCTGTTATGGGTAAAAATCTAACAACTTTAGGAAGCCAGTGTAGGCACAATCTGGAGACTACACTACAATCAAATAAGCTTTTCTTTTATAGGGGACCTAAACTGCACATTAGCAGACATTTCACTAAGACAGTACAAAGAGCAATAGGGATGTACAAAGTAAATTAGTCCAGAAGAACCAATCTGAAATCTAATAACTAATCTGAGTGTACAAAACTGATTTCTGATTAGTTACTACTGGTGACTGTATGTACTTTTTACATTATCATTGCTTTTCACACTGTCCTACTGAACAGGGCAGTCAGAAAGTACTGAAAACTGGTGGTTGATTAGCGAGTGCCTTTATTATCCCTCCCCAGTCCACTAGCACAAAGTAGCTCAACCCTTTTAGGATGGAACTCCAAAAGACAGTATACAATGCAAGTATGCAAACTGCCTGTTGTCAAAAGAATGGATAAAATATCTGACAATTTGAGGTACCCGCATGTTGTGCATTTTAGGCTTTAAAAAGGATGAACAAATAAATTGCATCCCATTAAGAGTTCAAGAGCCTAAAGACATCTGGTAAAATGGCACATTTGTTGCAACTTGAATATTTATTATTGTTTTAAGGAATTTAAAATCTTAAAGGATAACTAATCCCAAAAACAAAAATGTAATATACTGCAGCTTACCACTCGTTAGATGTGGTGACAGCATTAGTTTTCATTTTTCAAGTAAAGAACATTTTCAGCAAGTTCAGATATATTTGTAGTCCAGCCTAGGTGGCATCCATGGCTGTAAATACAGTGGAAGAGTGAGTGTAGCCACCCAGGGACAGGACGTGTGTTCCCTGCAGGATTGCCAGGTGACAATAAAGAAAAAAAAACTGAAAACATAAAACGAATGCAGCCACCTTATCTGAGGACTGGTAAGCTGCTATATACATTTTCTGTTTTTGGCTTTAGATACACTTTAATTGCTCTTTTCTAACTTCAGTACTAAGTGGACACTGTGGGATTTACTGCATTACACACACAGTGATAATATTCAATTTAGAAGTCTGAGATTAGGTATACTTATTACAGGTATGGGGTCTGCCTGGACAAATCAATGACAGGAATGAAGCTATATTTTCAAACGTTTTGACGTTTTCTTCGCTGTCTGTACTTAGCCTTTAGAAATATACAATGAGTGCTGGTCACATATTAGCAATGCACATTGAGCGCTCCCTATAGATGCTTAAGTGCATGAGACCTAAATTAGATGAAATGCTTTAATAATACTGCTATAGAGTACAATTGCTACCTTTTTCAGAAACAATTATTATAGCTCTACACCAGCTGGCAGGTTACGTTCATCTGGAAATGGTCAAAGACAGCGGTAGTAAAGGACCCCACCTCCCATTTCTAAACTACATTTCCCATAATTCTATGCTCAGCTTTACAAGTATGGCAGCTCCATATGCTCCATCCAGCATAGGCTATTTGTTGGCTTTTGATCTGCCAATAAAACAAGCAAAAGACAAATGCTTGATAGTCTACTCAGGTCCAGATTTACATTTGTATTTCTATGTACTGAACAGAAATTTACACTGTTGCACTAAACTGTTGTTTGATGTGTTTTATGAATGTCAAAACTAACATTTTTACTTGTGGATGCAAATACCAAGCATGATATTTCATAACCTTGCTTGCAAGGGATATGTACTAATAATAAATATTTAATCAGGTCCATCCCTGGGCATATTTACATAACACAGGTCAATGACATTT
The DNA here is from genome assembly GCF_965119305.1 of Pelophylax lessonae. NCBI lineage: Eukaryota > Metazoa > Chordata > Amphibia > Anura > Ranidae > Pelophylax > Pelophylax lessonae. The sequence goes on from NC_138773.1 coordinate 227,716,704, forward strand.
AAAGGAGTGTAGTGCATTTCTTCTACCGGGCCCTATCTCATGAAATGCTCTCTATATTAATCAGTCTATCCAGAAAAACTATAAAGCGCATGGTGAAGAGTGCCCTTTTTTGGGCTATACCCACCAACAGTCACATGTTATACAAATTCAATAAGACAGTGTTCTGTACAATACTATGTGCAGTGTGCATTGCACATGAATTTACACAGCTCTGTACATGCATATACACCCAGCCCTTATCTTGATGCCCTGATCTTTAGAGCAGGCATTCTGTATACAGAGCTCTCCCTGAAAAATATGTTCCCTCTCCCTTAGTGCAGTAACTAATCCTAATTAGTGTCTCTTATGTAAGCCTTTAAGGAAAAAAAATAAATGCACTCAACCATATAACCACCTCAATTATGATGATTTTTTTTTATCCTTTGCATATCAGCTAGTTGAAATGACCCAGATGCACAGTTGTAGAGGGTGGGGGTGTAAGGAGCAGTGTGTGTATGTGTGCATTACAGGAATGGAGCCAAGTGACAGTGGTGACTCAGGTGCCTGGCAATAGTTTCATAAAATAAATTATTTCTGTAAATTAAAAAAAAAAAAAAAATATGTATATATTTATATATATATATATATATAAAATCTCACAATGCATGATGCAGCAAACAGCTGGTCTAACCTCACCCTGAAAAATGCATTTACGGAATCTTTTTTTTGTTCCTATATTTTTTGAGGGGTTACATTTAGAGGAACATACGCTTTAAAGCGCAGCGAGATTATGACAAGGAATCTGAAGATGGGGCCTAGAATGTCTCTCCTAATATGATTCTTGTAAGAATATTGCAATCACATCCCTGTAATCAGCGGAGCGTGGAGAGAGCTTCCTCCTCAGCTAATATGCTCCCTTCTACATGATGAGTAATCATGTCCTATTAAACAGCGGTACAGGCTGAGGGAACTCAACTATACAAGTGTAATGAAGCCAGCATTCTCTGAGGACAGATTAGCTCCAAGTGATTTGACACATAGCATCATTGGAGCCTCAAACCTGACAAACTCAGTGCCTGCGTGTGATTTATGTGGAGCAGTGCTTGTCAGATGAGAGCAGAGCCTAAGTGTTCTGCTGGGGTAGAGGTGAAATGTGCATATAACTGACAGCTCTCTACCTCCCTTCCTTTTTTTTTTCTTCCTGCCTCCCAAAATGCCAGTGAAGGCTCAGTCTCTTCTCCCCCTTGTTCTGTGCACTCAGTGCTTTTACACCTCCCATGTCATTCCTGACTCCTCCCCTTGCGGTGCGAGGAGTGAGCGGTGCTTGAGTCTGTCTCCTTTCCGTATGATATAGATTTTTTTTTTTTAGATTAGGGTGGGCATGAGGCCTCCACCTCCCGCGTTGCTGTTGTTGTTGCGGTTGTTTTTCCGGGAGAGGTTTGGCGTGGCCATAAGCACAAACTGTTCATCAGGGCAGCCATATTGCAACAGGAGCTCTCGCACTTCGGCGGTGACAGCTTGCTTAGCATACGCTAACGCTGTGTTCCCATGGAAGTCGCGCGCCATCACATCCACACCGTACTATGGAAACAAAAAAAAAGATATTTAGTGCACATATAAGCATAAAACCAGATCATAATACAATGAACTACGAATGTACAATGTATTTGTCTTGTGGTACATAGTGAAAGTGCTTCTCCTGTTGTATAGAAATATATACAATATGGCCTGCATACTACCCCGTTATGCAGGGTTCACATATATACGAGTGCGTGCCTGGGGTCTGGTGCGTCCCTGTTAACCGGACCCAAAGATGCACAGGACCCTTTTTAAATGTGGACCGCGGCCACCCCAGACCTTTGTGAACCAGCTCCATTGAGAGCCGGTCACACTCGCCTGTCATGCAAATTGGATGCAGGAAACCCACATCTAATTCACGTGTGTGAACCCAGCCTAAGGCCTTTTTCACACTTGTACGACCTGAAAGTCGTGCTACGACGTGACTTGAAGCAATGCCTGTGTAATCCTGAGGTCTGTGGACTTCAAGTCGCATCAAAGTCAGACCAAAGTAGTGCAGGGACTACCTTGAAGTCGCACAGACATGAATGGTACTCATTGGAAATCATGGGGTACGACATGTTATGGGACTTTGCAGTCCCAAGTCGCAGGACAAGCTGCACAAGTGTGAAGCGGGCTAACAGGATAATTTGGCTTTAACGCGTATATCTTTGCTCACAGTGTTTAGGAGAGTATGTTTTTGCACACAGAGAAAGCCCCTTAAACTGGTCATGTTACAGACTGATTAAACAATCTACTTTAGCTCTATCTTTAGAACTACGTAGCAGAAGGTCAAACTTGTTTGAACATAAATAAACAGACTGTTAGGCCGGCCATACACAGTTTGAATTTCAGCCAGTTCAGCAGTTGATCGATCGATCGATCACCATGGGTACAACCAGCCTGCCGGATTAGCTTGCAATTATTGCAAGCAGCTTCTACAGCCGCAAGTGATCATCACTATCTTCTCCCGGTGGGGACAGCTTCCCTCGTGGGAAGAAAAGTCTCGGCAGGAGGGACTCCCCTGTCAACACGGTCTGTGTTGATGGGGAAATCGTGTGAATTTCTTTCCTGCAACTCGTGGTTGCAGGAAAGAAATTTGCTTCATATATGGCCAGCCTAGGCACTTACAGTACATAATTTTGGTAAACCTTAGGCCCCTTTCACACATACGGACCGTTCGTCTGTTTTTCATCTATCTGTTGACAGTTGAAAAATGGACATTAATGTATTCCTATGAAAAAACGGATGATAATAATAGGTGATCATACATTTACATCCATTTTCATCCGCTTCTGTCAACATCTGTTTTTTTGAATGGATGAAAGCCCTATTTTTCATCCGTTCAAAAAAACGGAGCAGATGAAAAACTGAAGACAACAGATAAATAAACTGATGAGAAACTGATGTTGACTTAAAAAAATTGATGACAAAAAAAAGTGACTGAACTAATGAAACGAATGGTCGGTATGTGTGAAAGGGGCCTCAAACTCACTGCACATATTACAATATGATTGCACAATCTTTTAGCTCTACCTGCAAGGCCAGCTTTAGGCCCCTTTCACACATGCTATCCATTTTTCATCCATCCATTGATGGATGAAAAACAGGCATCAATGCATCTCTATGGAAAAACGGATATAAATGGATGATCATCCATTTACATCAGTTTACATCTGCCACCATCCGTTTTTTTTAACCAATCAAAGCTCTATTTTTCTTCCGTTGAAAAAACGAATCGGATGAAAAACGGATGTAAACTGACAAATGGTCAGTTTTTCATCCGTTTTTGCATTGGTAGTGGATGTAAAAAAACTGATAACCACTGATGAAAAACTGATGATCACTAATGAATACTTCATCCTTTTTGACATGACTGAACTGATGAAATGAACAGTCTGCATGTGTGAAAGGGGCCTTAGGGAAAAATAGTGATCAGCTGTATCATCGGACTGTTTTCTGCCAATAATGATCACCCGGGGGCTCATATGAACAGCCATCACTTAATGAGGGTAGATTTACTAAAACTGGAGAGTGTAAAATCTGGTGCAGCTGTGTAGCCATTCAGCTTTTAACTTCAGCTTGTTCATTTAAGCATTGACAAAAAAAACCTGTAGCTGCACCAGATTTTTCACTCTCCAGTTTTAGTAAAGCAACCCCAATGCCTTCATTGCTTTTTAGCTTCTGTTTGATAAACAAATATGTAGTAGTGACTAAGAGCCAGTTCACACTAATCCGACTCAAAGTCACCCTGACTTTGAAGTCACCCACGCAGCACGACTTCATCGCGGCTTGCAAACGACTTCTCCTAATACAAGTCAATGCAGGTCGCTCCGACTTCGCCAAAAATAGTGCAGGAACCTTTTTCTAAGTCGGAGCGACTTAAGTCGCTCTGATTAGAACAGTTCCATTGCACAGCATGGGGAGCTACTTGTCAAGCGAGCAAGTCGCCTGACGAGTCGGAGTAGTGTGAACCGGCTCTAAGAAGTTAATTAAGTTGTTTGCAATAATAGATCTAAAAAGGATTAGATATCAGCCTTTTATTAGCAACAAATCAGATTTTTTTTGTAAATTTTCCAACCTGTACTACAATTACTGCATAGCATCCTAAGTCTGGTTGGTGACAATGCCCAACACAGGCACTTCGCTGCCTAGCAGATTTTATACATGAGGCCTTCTATGTTGTTGATAGCCATTATGGGCTTCTTTACTTTTGGTTGAAAAATGCTTGGTAGCAATGGATTACCATTACTTAAGCCACAATACCCTAAGTGGTATTCCAAAAAAAAAAAAAAAAAAAAAAAAATGAATCTGATTGGATATAGATGCTGTTTGGCCAATGATTTTCCACCCAGTTCCTTTGATTTTTTTCAACTGAAGGATGTCAGGGGGGGAAGGTGCTGACTGGGACCCCCATGAAGTGAATGCACTCATTGTTTAACCAGTTTAGTCACCCCAACACCTCTGGCTGTGGAGTTAAAGAGATCAGCTTTTACCAAGCAGCACATGCATCTTTGAGGAAAAGTAAACATATTTCTGTCTTCACTTTACTTAACGATCCTGTTAGCTCCAGTTTGAGAGTAGGATAGCAAATGGAAATGGTTAGAACTTCTGTCAGGTTTCATTCTGTGTCTCACTGGGAAGATTTCACTTTATTTCCTGTCCATGGGACACAAGAGGAAGAGAGAAAAGAGGAAATCTCTCTAATGTAAGAGGAACCATTACTGTCATCTGAACAGATGTCCCGCCCAAAAGATTTACCTTCCCTTCCTGTTTTGGTGACAGATGTAATGATTTCCCATTGGGGATCCAGAAAACAACAGAAACCGGAGAGAGGTTTGGGTTGAAAGTGAGGTCCAACAAACCCCAGTCTATTGTATGTGGAGAGAATAGGGGAACAGTATTAAACACCGCACCACCCTTTTTTCCATCAAAATTACCAAGTCGGTAACAAAACTTTTAAGCTTAAGATCTCAAGCCTGAGCTAGACATTTAGGAAAGGAGACACATTTGATGAAACACAGCCCAGCTCAAGACACGTTTGACAAAATCATAGGTGTTCTAAACCTTCACTAGCCTGGTCTGCAATGACTAATGATAAGGCTATGTGTCATAAATGGCCCTGTTGGTAGTGGTCTAGTCATAAACCATCTGCTCAGGAACACATATCTGTGATGCTAGGGAAGGAATGATGTTTTCTTCACAAAAACATGTACAAAAGATATATATCATATTTGGCATCTAACAAATTGTAATTTCATTCTGCTAAATAATATTATGATGTTCTTCAGATTGTAAAACCTTTTGGTGAGCAATATAGATGTTCCCAGGATAGTTGGCAGTACGGGTGTGTCTGCTGGAGCATTACCACTTTCAAACATTTTTATTATTTTAAAGATCTCCTAACTATACAAGATATAGAGAAAAATAAAGCAGAACAAAGCCCCAGATAAGGTACAAATATAGGCCAAAAGGCACAGCATCCAAGTCAGTAAACTGGGGTCACAGCATAAAAAAGTACATATGCTTAAAGTCATCTGCTGAAGCATTTTAAAATACTCCAGCACACCTACACCACACCCCTTGGACACTTTGATTGGGTGGAGTGACCTTTGTGACACCCTATGAAGAGACAAGAAAAGATGGCTGCATTTGGCACCTGTAGCTCATGTTTTTACCATTGGAACTGCTAAGGATACTGAAAAGCCATGTTAAGAGGGCCAGTGATTCTTACTTATCAGACTGGACTAAACCTAAGACCAGACAAACTCCACTTAAGTACTTCTCATGTTTAAAACCCTTTATTTTTACTGATGTTTATGTCTGTTTTGTCTTTTCTGTACATATTCCTGTGCTATTTTTCTTTTAATTAAAACAATATTTTAAAATCATTACGCCGAATCTTTGAATGCTCTAACTAGAAATTTAAGAACTTTGCCTCTGTGAAGATCTACTATAGTGTAAACCCTGTTACATTCCTGTGTGGGTGTGGTCGCAAATGATACCGACATTTTTAAAGGTCAGAATTGCAACAGAGCATGCTGGGAATGGTGTGTGTTATGATGGCAGCTATGACGTGTGTGCAGTGGGGTTAACTGGTCAGTTAACTTGCTAGAGTGACGATGACTCCCAGTCGGGTGGCGCTTAAATTTCTGTCCTGCGAGCTGGAATATCTCTGCGCAGGGTAAGGCTGAGTGTTTAATCATCACAGTCTTTTTGTCACACTAATGCGTCGGCCTCGAAACTTTCAGTCACTGACCTGCAACAAGTATACAGATCAGGAATTCTCATTTTTATTGAACTATCATGTGCTCCATTGCTTGTTTGTGCCATTTTCAAATGCAAATCAGAAGGGACATCTGACTGTCTGCTATTGGCAACACCCTATTTTCTCAAAACTACCTTTTTTATACACTATAGGACAAAGCTATTTCATCATTATAGTCTTGCCCGTTCGTTCAGACAGGTTTCCAAGATAAAGTGGGCTTGTACATATCAGATTTGGTCCCTTCTGTGTTGGGGTGCTGATAACCACCCTTTAGAGCATGGGTGTCCAACCTTTTGGCTTCTCTGGGCCACATTGAGTGTAGAGAAATTTTCTCGGGCTGCATATAAAATATAAACTATAGTTAAGGTATATAAGTATTAAAACGCCACCGCGCCCTTCCCATGCTGCTGCCCCCCCCCCCAGCACTAATTTAACACAACTAGAGGATGATCCCTTCCGAGGCAGCCTCTACCTACAGTTAGTTGGAAGCCGCTGTGGCCGTGCCCCCGACCTGACTTCCCCATCAAAAAAAAAAAATTGTTAGGGGGCAGTGGGCCGCATTGCCTGGGGCTCTGGGCCGCATGCGGCCCCCGGGCCGCAGGTTGGACATGCCTGCTTTAGAGTAACACCCTAGAAACCTGTTTATTTCTGCACTCACCCATATAAGCAGCTGCACAAGTACCACGTTGCCCTTACGACAGGCTAGATGCAAGGATGTACGTCTGTCCCCTTCGCCACAGGTTTCATTCACCTCCTCGCGGGAGCCATGGGCAAGGAGCAGGATCACTGTCCGCAGGTCCTCCTCTGCTGTGCCTCGCAGTAACTGTTGTCCTAAGGGCAGGTCCCGGCAGGGCAGGGGAGCCAAAAACAGCTTCTGTTCATATTTTGCACGAATCCAGCGTTCCTTCTCTTCCCTGATAAAAGAAGACAACAGGAAGTAAACAAAATATAGCTAGATGCAAGTACTGTAGTGAAAAAAAGAGAAAGGGGGAGGCGCCACCTAAGTGTAGTATTAAAATGACAGCGTTTATTGCACAGGGTATAAAAACACTTACAAGAAGCAGGAAATAGTCACGCCCATCAGTATTGTTTTTTTTGGATAGAGCAGGGAAGGGTTAGATCCTCTTTTATTGTAGTTTGTGTCCTGGTGACCAAGTTAATTTAAATTTTTAAGCCGGCCATATACTAGTAGAATTTCATTGTAAATATTTTTCGTTTCAAGGTGGTTTGTTTGATTTTCTAATCATTAGTTGTGCCAAACCAATATTTTCTTTGACTGCAACAATGAGAAAATTTGAAGCAGCAAATTAAATTTTTTCTTGAATTAATACATTTCTAACAGAGAATGCATTTTTTTGTTTAGAAAATACATTCATTCAAAAGTCAAATGTTAAAAGCTAATGAAATTTTGAAGTACTTTCAAACATTCATCAAGTCATCGAATATACTGGGAATTTTCGAACAAACGTTCATTTGAAAATCTACCAGTGCATGGCCAGGATTTGTTAAAAGAGTAGGAGGAGAGGAGAAATCTTCCAAATGGGAATTAAATGTAAAATACAATCAATATTTGTTACCCAATTCAGGCAATTTTCTGGAGTGACAGCCTCATGTTGGTGAATGGCCCCCAAATATGGTAGGGGAGGGAGGACAATGAACACGCAAACTAAGGAGACTGCAGGGATTGTTATTGTTGCTGCCTTGATAAGCTGGTGAAATTCTCTCTGCCCCACCATCTTTTTCCTATTCACTGAAACAACTAGAAGAGGTGACCATACTTAATAAAGTTCTCAGGCAAGAGCTTGCCTTGTATAAGTAGGAACACTAAGCAGAGCGGAAAAAGAGGCTATAAAGTCGGCTATGAATTGGCAGAGCGAAAACAAAAATGTATCAGTCAGTTTTTTTTTTCTCTCTGCCGACTTTATAGCCTCTTCGTCCCATGGCCTATAAGGGATACTTTTTGTCTATATGTTTTGGTTATGTCGGCTTACACAGACAGTTATGGCAAAGTAGAAAAATAGTTTGTACTAATTAGCCCCTTTTCTTGACACTTTTTGTACACTAAGCAGAGCCAAGTGTTCTGCAGTAACTGGGTGGTGCCAATGTCTGAGGGCATTCAGATTATGCCCCTTACACCGATCAGCCATAACTTTATGACCACTGACAGGTGAACTGAAAAACACAGATTATCTTGTTACAATGGCATCTGAATCTCGGTAGGATATATTAGGTAGCAAGTAAACATGTTATCGTTGAAGATATATTGAAAGCAGAAAAAATGGGCATCGCAGGTTGTTGTGTATGGGGCTGCGTAGGCACAGACTTATCAGGGTGCCCATGCTGACCCGTGTCTACAGCCATGTGCATTTGAGCATCAGAGGTGAACTACAGAGCAATGGAATAAGTTGGCCTGGTCTGATTAATCATGTCTTCTTTTACATTATTTGGATGGCCTGGTGCATGTGCGTCACATACCTGGGAAATAAATGGTGCATCAGGATGCAGTATAGAAAAAAAGGCAAGCCGATGGGGGCAGTTGATGCTTGGGCAATGTTCTACTGGGAAACCTATGGTTCTATCATCTATGTGAATGTTACTCGACAGGTGCCACTTAGCTAAACATTGTTGTTGACCAAATACACCCGTTAATAGAAATGGTATTTCCTGATGGCAGTGGCATTTTTCAGCAGAATAAGGCACACTGCAAAAATGGTTCAAGAATTGTTTGAGGAACACAACAATGAGTTTTAAGTGTTTACTTGGAACCCAAATTCTCCAGATCTCAGTCCAATTGAGCATCTGTGAAATGAGCTGGAAAAACAAGTCTAATCCATGGAGGCCCGACCTCATAACTTACAGGACTTAAAGGATCTGCTACTAATGGCTTGGCACCAGATACCACAGCAAACCTTCAGAGGTCTAACAGTGTCCACACCTCGATAAGTCAGGGCTGTTTTGGCAGCAAAAGGAGGACTTACTCAATATTAGGTGGGTGGATGGTTATATAGTTATGGCTGATTGGTTTATTATGGTATAAATGGAAGAACTGGGAGCAAACTGGTATTTAGAGTAATTCCACTGTACTCACCAATTTCTATTAACAATCCTGCTGGCATTCGTATTACTGCCTATGACTGCTATTCTACAAAACTTATTATGGGGCATTTTTGCCACCGATGCTGCAGTATGTGAACATATTTGCTCCCCCAAGTTAGTGGCTCACATACAAACTTTATTCAGAACCATTGAATATATTACTGAACTTCATGGCTAGCATAACTTACATGTTATTCCCTTTTCCCAGACAAAACTGGAATTTGTGGTACTTTTAGACCCCGTTCAGACAGGGGCGACGCGACTTGCTGGGGCGACCAGTGAAGTCGCGTTGCACAGCGTGCACCATGACCTCGGTGCGACATGCACGGATTTCATATTATTGAAGTCAATGCAAGTCGCCTCCAGGTCGCCCCAAAGTAGTCCAGGACCCTTTGTCTAAGTCGGAGCGACTTGTGTCGCTCCTATTAGAACGGGTCCTGTGCTAATCAATGGTAGGCGACCCACGGCGACTTGTCAGGCGACCAAGTGTGAATGCTAGTGTGAATGGGGTCTTAATATGCTGGAGACTTTCTCATACAAGTACATGGTACAGCAGGCACATATCAGGAATAGGAAATTATGGATTAACATATTCTTTATGCCACTACAATGTGTGTCAGTGCAATGTTGTTTGCCCATAAATGTTTACCACTAAAAGGCATCCATCTTTCCTAACTCAAACCACTTTCATATACGTTCTTCAAGGTAAACTCTACAAACAACACATTTCTGTCTAAGCTGTTGGGATATACTGTAAAGAAATTAGGACCAAACTATATTGGCGTTCTTTTGGCTGCATAACCAGGGGTGTCAAACATTGTTTTCCAATCTGACCATATTTTTTTTTTTTCACAATCCCTGAAAAAATGAATTACATTTATATGTTCACTATATTGTCATATTTACTTTGCACACAACTGTAACATTGTACGGTTTTACATACTGGTTACGACGACACACAGGCAGAAAAAACTTAAAAGGGATTGGATTACTGCAAATTTTAGCAATCAATTGTGGGAAACCAAGATCCTTGATTATTAGCTGGAAAGTTTGGCTTCGCTCGTCGTGTAACTTAAAATCACCCATAGCTGAACCTTTTGTATTAAATACAGTTTTAGGATAGCACTGCTATTAACTGTCTTCAAGCTGCACATCTTCAAAGCTGTTTCCAACATCAGGCTCAGTCTTCCATTTCAGAACTACAATTCCTACCATGTTCCAGCAGTGGCCGTCTCCCTGTCACTATTTCTGCCTTCTACCATTCAATTACTCATTTCTCTTCTAACAGTAGTCCATGGGCTAATCCTTTTCTCTGTTATTAGTGGAGCTCCTGCTGAGAAGGGAAGGCCTCGATGTCAAGACCCCTGGCTGTGTTTACACTTCTGGAGGTAATCTAGTGTCAGGTTAGCTTTAATCTGCTTCTAATCCTTCTGTGTAAACAGTTTCTCCAGAGAGTAAATCTGGATTATCCTTACACGGTTTCCTGTACATGCAGAGCGACCCAGGAGCGACCCCACAACTTCCCCGGCAAGGAATCACAATGAGCTGTTAGCACATCACACGGGAGCGATGGATACATTACAGGCCGCTGCAGGTGGGAAGGCCTGTGGGACAATCCAATAAAGACCATCAAAGGATTTCCAGTGTGGTCTTTCAAACTTTTACCTAAGTGAGGTGAATGAGCTGCCAGTCTTCGCCTAATCACAGGTCATTAACCAATCAATTGCACAGGTAGATTGAAGAAACATTTGCTCTATTGTAAAGCAGCCTTTATCTTACTTACAGAATGAAACTGGAGAAGGCATGCAGGACCGCTACACAAAGAACATGGGAACCCCCCAGGGAAGAAGCACCCAGTTTAACAGTTCTGCCTTATAATTGCACTTTATTGTAGCAGAATTAGTATCCTCCTTGTGTACTGGGGGAAGCATTGCTGTGACTACAAGGGCGGGTGTAGTGTAATGGCTTGGCTTGTATCAAAATATTCCTAGGCCTCACCAAGCAACACCCTAATGACCCATGCCACTACTGGGGGCTTGATCACAACATAATGCAGGTGGTAATGTGCTGTGTATATGTGTTGTCATCCATTCTGAACTGCACCCCAAAACACAGACAGTAAAAACATGAATAAAAAAAGTAATGTACACTAGACAAGAATTTTTCAACCAGAGTGCCTTAAAGCGGAGTTCCAACCAAAAGTGGAACTTCCGCTTTAGGTATTCTAACCCCCTGACATGCCACGTTTGGCATGTCATTTTTTTGGGGGGGGAGCGGGTACCTAGTTTTGACAGGTACCCGCTCCCACTTCCGCTCGGAGCGCCGCGGTGCCCTGAGCGGAAGTTCTCCTCTCCCCCTCCCTCCCTGCAATCTTCTGGGACATGTCAGAGGTCCCAGAAGATTGCCAGTCAATCAAGACGTGCAGCGCGACTTGCGCATGCGCAGTGGGTACCCGGCTGTGAAGCCGCAAACTGTCACAGCCGGGTGCCCACAGCAGTGATGCCGGCGCCGAGGGAGAGGATCGAGGCTTCGGGCAGCCGCATCTCTGGACCGTTGGACAGGTGAGTGAAATGGCTGGAACTCCGCTTTAAGGTTTCTTCAGGGGTGCCTTGGCAAAATGCGTAAAAACGTATCAAAAATTGTATAGAAGCCAGCGGGTGGATGAAGCCTCCCTTTTAGTTACACAAAGCCACAGGTTATCTTTATGCACCGTTACAACTTTCTAGACACTGGCATCCTAACGAGCAATGATGTCATCAGTTAAAGCAGTTGTATACCCTGGGAAAAACCCCTGCAAGACAATGGCATGATGTGCTAGTATGCATCATACATTTTCAAGTAAACTAAGCATTTCAATGATAGGTCCAATCAATGAACAGTCAGTCTGAATATGGCCACATAAAAGATATACGGCGACCTAAGACATTGCGTTATATATTTCTACCAGTCCTCAAAAGTTATTTAAAGTCTCTTTTCTATAAAAACAACAAACATAATATACTTACCTTCTCTGTGCAGTTGGTTTTGCTCAGAGCAGCCCTGATCCTCCTCTTCTCAGTCCCTGGCTGGAGCTCCTGGCCCCTCCCTCCTGGTAAGTGTCCCCACAGCAAGCAGCTTGCTATGGGGACATCCGAGCAGAGCTGCAGCTGCGTGTATCTATTCAGACACAGAGCTGCGGTTCAGCCCTTTCACCTCTCTCACCTGGTTGGCTGAGTTTGATTGACAGCAGCGGAGCCAATGGACAGACGAGGCACTTATGGACATCGCTAGATCGAGATAGGCTCTGGTAAGTATTAGGGGGGCTGCATCAAACACAAGGTTTCTTATCTTAATGCATAGAATGAATTAAGATAAAAAAAAGCAATGCCTTTACAACTGCTTTAAATAAAATATTTAGGAGGGGGGGAATCAAGGAAGGTATAGGGTACCGGATCACCCCAATCTACGCACAAACTTTGTGCTGTTCAATCTGCAGTATATGTGGAAAAGTACTTTGGTCACATTTTTTTTGTTCAACAAATATCAAATATTCTATGAGCAGTAAAAAGCTCTTCTGATAATTATGTGCACCTATTATAAGCTTAGCCTGGAACAGACACCTCTACACTGCTAATTATCACATAAGATTCATCAGTCATACCACTTATGGAATACTGGCATCAGTTGGCCATTTAAATACAAAACAAGCTATACAGTGTGTAATTATCAGCAAAATTCATGGCTATTTGCCACCACTGACCTTTAAGCCCAGTGCATACCACTAGTTTTTCGTTCAACCCAGTGGGTTGAACAGAAAAAAAACCTGACATCTCAGGTCGGAGCAGCTGTACTAACAATCTGATGTTAGTACAGTGATCTCCCCTGCTGTTCTATTGTGTTCTGACAGGGGGATGCCCCGCTCCCCCCTCACTAGAACACTCCAGTCAGCAGACCTTTTTTGGTTATGTGCCTTCGACAGAAGCCAGCCAAACGGCCAGCTGCTGTCAGACCTGCTGCCATACACACGAGCCAAATGACATCGGCCGGATCAATAAAAACTTACTGACATTCGGCCTGAGTGTATGGCAGCCAGGCCGGGGTTCTGCCAGACGTGCATGCTGGAAAACCAGCAGCTGACCAGCTCATATCAGTGCCCAAAGCCAATGGCTGTGAGCGCTGACCGGAGTGTTGAGGTAGATCGCTGTACTAACATTGGATTGTTAGTACAGCGGCTCCGACCTGAGCTGTCAATTTGTTTTTTTGTTCAACCCCCCAAAAGAAAAACTGATAGCGTGTACCAGGCTTAAGTCCCTATGTCCAGCAGCACTATGAGAACTAAAGAGTGACAATGTTTAGTGATAGAGGAAAATGAGGATTCTTCATGGATTAACATGATTTGACTAAATTCTAAAAAGAAGGAAAAAAAAAAACGATCCATATCCATAGATCATACAATCCCCAACCGCACGCCAAATAGTGAAAAAATCCCAAACACAAATATAATATATAGCCTGAAAGCTGCCGCAATAACAACCCATCAACAGATGACATATCTAAGGACATGCCTTATTCTTATGATGTTAAATCACTTAAAGCGGAGTTCCACCCTAATTTGCATTTAAATCTGCATGTGCTGCTGATCACTCCGCATTCCCTTTTGGATAGTGTCATTTTTTTTTTATATATAGTACCTTTTATTCTAAAAAAAGATCCACTTCTATCCAAACCCGGCCGCGGTACGTTATATCCTCTTTCGCAATGGCTCCTGGGATACCAGTGTAAGCAATCCCAAGAGCCAATGGGCATTCTCCGCGGCTAGCATCGCGTTACTTCTAAACCAGAAATGATGCGATGCTAGGCTCCATTGCTACGGCCGTGATAGTCCCACTGCATATGCGCGAGATCGGGAGGTGCTTGCTGGGTAGCCAGCAGCACCTTATCCCGGAAGAGACTCCTAGTGGGCTTCAGATGCCCACACTCAGGATTGGACACTTGCTGGATCAGAAGGCTATAGTGAGTACTAACTCTTTTAATGAAACAGAAAATGTTGACATATGCAGCATATGCCAATTTCCAATACATATTTGGCGACTATCACGGGGGTAATTTAAAATAAATAAATAAATAAAAAAAAATGGCTGGAACTCCGCTTTAAATTAAAAAAAAAGGGGTATAAAGAAATATACTTGTAAAAAAAAAAAAAAAAAAAAAAAAAAAAAGTTAGTATTTTTTACATGTATATTTCTTTATACACTTTTTTTTTTTTTTTATTATTTAGGTAAGAATAAGGGGTAGCCTTATATATATATGTTATCCATCTCTATATTAAGGGAAATGCTGCATATGTAGGTAAAGGCTTCACCTGTGGCTGTTCACAGAAACACCCCCCCCCCCCCCCCCCCCCCCCCGGTGGTCCTAGCTGCAAGGAATGTGGCCCCAGTCCCATCCTGCCAACAGCAAAGAGGAAGTGGAGCTGGAAGAGGAGATGAAGACAATGTATAGAGGAATCTCTCTCTGCAGGGGGAGACCCTAGTCTATGGCACAGGAAGTGCTTTAGCAGCTGCTCTACTGGGGGGCTGCATGCTTTCTAAACTGGGTTAGGTTGCTAAGGGTGGAGGAAGTCGAGAGGGAATTGCATTGATGTGGGGGGGTACATGCTACAGTGAGCAGGAGGAAATTTAAAGTGTCTGGTAGGTAAAGTGTGTGCATTTGTTTTTTATATATATATATAGATATATATATATAGATGTGTATATACATATATATATATATATATATATATATATATATATATATATATATATATATATATACGCACACACACAGTATATTGCACAAATACACACACAAACATTTTAACATTTTTTAATACAATAAAGAATTATATAGGAGAACGTTTCCAGCTTACTGATCTGCACAGATAGTATTTGAGCTGAAAAGTTGTCATAAGCAGAGTGATGGCATGTAGAAGTACAGGGACTGTGTAATATTGATGCGTTTCTGACTCCACTCAGCCGCCTGCCCTGCAGCAGTGCGAAGCTCACTTACAGAGCATGCAGGAAGGTGGGAGGTATCTGTGGATTTATGTACTAACAGGGGCCCTGCACATAAATATCCCAGAGGTGCCTGATCAATAGGATCAGTGTTTTGCCAACCTGCGAAATGTTTTATGGAGCACAGAGAACAGCAGAATCATTGATGATTAAATAAAGCCAATCTATTAGCCTTATTATGAGATAGTCGGGGTCTTCTGACACATGTTCACGCTCAATGACTGCTACAGATCACAGACAATGAGATAAAGCAGGCACGCTGCACACCAAAGGATAACACAGGCCTGGAACACACAATACACAAAGCGGACACGTTTAAAATGTGTCACCAACTTCTAGGTTTGCGTGGAGTAGATAAAAATAGTAATACAAATTGTAAATTATATAACAAAAAAACATAACTTGCATGCAGATACTGTGGTCCCATTGTGACTACTAATACTACGTTTATAACGAATTAGAAATGGCTTTCTAACCTAAAAAAAACTTTTCCCTTCATTTTCCCTACAGCCCCCCCTCTGCATGCACAGTTTTAGTCTGCGTTCACACTGAGGGCGGCTTCAAAGTCGCCCAGGTCTGAAGCCGCCCGTGCAGCGCGACTTCAGCGGGGCTTGCAAACCACTTCTCTAATAGAAGTCAATGCAAAGTAGTGCAGGTACCTTTTTTTCTAAGTCAGAGCGACTTGAGTTGCTCCTATTAGAACGGTTCCATTGCACTGAATGGAGCACGACTTGTCAGACGGCTAAGTCGCCTGACAAGTTGCCCCAGTGTGAAGGCAGGCTAAGCAAACCTGCCAGGGAAAAACAAATAAAAATCAAGGGCCACCATATAGAAAAAAGGGCTGCAGGGCATTGTGGAGACTGCAGGGTCATGTCAGCAGGAGGCAGGGAAACAGCAGTACACTCATCTTCCCAGTGATTAGCTGTGCAGGGCGGCTAGTCAGCACATGTCTGACCACTGAAGTAGAGGCAAGTAGAAGAAGAAGAAAACTGACCACTCAGAAATGGATATGCTTCCATGCCTAGCATGGTTAGTTTGAAATTGGAAAGCAGGGGGGATGGCAGGATTATCAGGTATTTCACACAAAGGAAGCAATGCAAAGAGAACAGGAGACTTCTTCATATAAGTAAATGGTAACACAGGCACATATCAGAAATATGAATTGTTGTGGGTTATAACATGCACTTTAGTGCGAGTTATTGATTCTCAATGATCACAACAAGGCCTCGTGCACACACACATTTAGATCCGTCCAATATTCTTTTTTTTTTTTTTATCAGATTTGAAAACAGCTCTATTATAGTCAATGCATCCATGCACGTGGCAGCCTTTGGATCCATATTCTACAGCAGCATTAAAGAGGAAGTAAACCCTCCTCTGCAAGTTGTACCTATAGGTAAGCCTATGATAAGGCTGACCTATAGGTACTGTAAATATCTCCTAAACATGTACCGTTTAGGAGATATTTACCTTACATGCATCCAGTGACGTCACTGGCACATGCGCTCTGAAGGAACGGCCGCTGGTGCCGTTCCTTCAGAACTCCGTGCCGTGACCGTCGGCTCCCGCGCGCGGGAGTGACGTTACCGCGGCTCCGGCCAATCAGATGGCCGGATGCCGCGATCCCAGAAGACGGGCGACGGGACATGTCGCCCGTCATAGAGGTAAGCGGGCAGCATGGCGGGGGCTCGTTCTAAGGTAAGTATTTCATAATGAGCTAGTATGCGATGCATACTAGCTCATTATGTGTTTGTCTTTCAGGGTGAAAAAGAAGAAGAAGAAAAAAAAAAAAGGGTTTACAACCTCTTTAAGATTAGTTTTAGATTTAGATTTGATTTTTTTAAAAATGCCCAAATCTGGCATCTGCAGACAAGTATTAAAGCTGTAAGCATGTAAATGTTTATGGTAACATTCACATGCACTCTACTACTGAAGCTGCCTGCCTCCAAGTAACTTAAGGCGCTAGGTGGCAGGAGATAGCAGGCAGACGGCTCCAGCTGGCCTTTGTTACTTGAAGGCAGGCACCCCTATTGGCTGAGGTTGCTGCTCAGGGACATCATGTAAATAATAGTGTGTAATTAGCAGATGCCACTGCTTGCCAGGGTGCCAAAATCTGCTCTCCATACAAAAAAAGCTAAGATTTTAATGCCTGCATTCTGAATTTTGAAATTTAATTTTTTTTTTTTTTACAAAGCTTACAGATAAGGAGATGCATGAGGGTTGTTTTAAAGTGTGTTTACTGCTTTTTCAGAATATAGAAAAATACATACATGATGTGAAAACAGGTTACAACAGTGACTTAAGCTGGCCATAGACGGAGCGATTTTCTTCCACAGGTTGCAGGAAAGAAAATTGCTTTATTCCCTCTTGTGGAGCCATTGTGTTCTCCCAGGGGTTGTGGGAAGCCATTCCTGCAGGGAGAACATACTGATTGTTGCTAGTGGCTATAACAGCCGCTAGCAATAATCTCATGTAAAATCTGGCAGGCTGGTTGATCGATCAACTTGGGTACATTCAGCCTGCCCATACATGGTGTGCACCCGTTAGCGCCTACTGTATTTGCTGTTTGGATGGCATTCTAAATGTCAATGTTATAGCTTGTCCCAACTCCTTGGTCTGTATGTTAGCACTGGGTCTATAATAATATGCCTGTTACATGTAAAATATATGCATGGCCTCACTGCGGCCGCTCTGCTCTTCATTAGGATTAAACTTTAAATCATTCCAGACAGAGCTAAAAAAAAAAAGCTCAAATAATCTGGCTACAAATAACACTTTTATGATCTTTTTTTTGCAACTTTATTTTGTTTCAGCTGACCAGCAGCTCCACATTTCTACTATTCTTTAAAAAAAAGCTCACTTTGCCAACACCTGCCTAAGCGAGGGGCTCATTTATGTCCAGACATTTCTCTGCTGCCCAGCACCTCCCCCCTCCCCTGATAATAACAGTGCGAGAGGCTGCAAGGAATCTCTGCGGCATTATCGAGAGAGCGCAGGAAATTGGGCAGCTCGTTAGAGAAGCACAGAACCAATCAGGACAAAATTATGCAGTCATGTAAGAAATAATATCTATTAGGCTAATTTAATCAGTGCATACTTTACAGATGGATTAGAATGCAGAATCCAATTATATCAGACATTGCGGCTACACTGGACTTGCAGCCCCCTATACGAGAGAAGGGGAAAAAGGTAGGGGGGAGGCCACAATGGGGAGGTCTGGAATGCACAGTCAGAAGCAAGACATGCAGTAGATGCACATTAACCCTTACATTGTGCAAAGATTCTCCAATAATGGCACTGAACTGCTTCACAGACTTAAATGGCTTTATTTGTTGTCTTTCATTGCAAAAGACATAATAATAGGAAGCCATTCTCAGCTCTGTGATAGAGTATAACAACAACTAAAGGCTAACTTTTATCTTCTTTTTAATCAGTCACAACAGTAAAGTAGTCACTAAACGGAATGAGCAAAAAAACGACAAAAACTGCAAAATATGGCGATGCAAATGGAGGAGATGAGCCTAAGGGGGCTTTGTGGTTTTCCTGTAGCACAGGCACAGCTTAATATACACACACTGTTTTGCACTTTGCCATAGACCTCTATCAGATTGGGCAGTTTTGGTGTGTCTTCTAAAGGTGTGGTGCGCTTTCAGAAAACGCACAAAAACTGCCCAGTCTGATAGAAGTCTATGGCAAAGCGCAGGTAACCTACATGAAAACTGCAGGTACACCAGGCAGGAAAATCTCACAGCATCAGTGTGAAAGTGCCCTAAGGGATGATGTTAAAGTGATTGTAAAGTCTTGTTTTTTTTTTTCAATAAAAATTACAAACATGTTATACTTATCTCCTCTGTGCAGTTGGTTTTGCACAGAGCAGCACAGATCCTCCTCATCAGCTTTCCTGGCCCCTCCCTCCCTTTGAGTGCCCCCACAGTAAGCAGCGTGCAATGGGGGCTCCCATGCTCAGTCACAGTGTATCCATTCAGACACGGAGCTGTGGTTCGGCCCTGCCCCCCTCTCTCTTCTCATTGGCTAACTGACTTTGACTAACAGCACCAGGATCCAATGGGGCTGCTGCTGTTTCTTAGTCATTGAGAAAAGGAGTCCTGGATGGCTGAGACAGTCATGGACATCACTGGATCAAGAGGGGGCTCAGGTAGGCATTAGGGGGGCTGCTGTGCCCCCTCTCTCTTCTTATTAGCTAACTGACTTTGACTGACAGGAGCAGGAGCCAATGGCGCTGCTGCTGTGTCTTAGCCATTGAGGAGAAGAGTCCTGGACGGCTGAGACAGTCGTGGATATCACTGGATCGAGGGGGCTCAGGTAAGCTGCACACAGGAGGTTTTTTTTATTCTTAGTGCCTAGAATGCATTAAGATAAAAAAACCTTCTGACTTTACAACCCTTTTAATTTGAAATATGTTATCTATATTAAAGCTGAGCTAATTTAGCTAATTTAACTGATTCCTAAACATGAGGCATACTGTGAATGAGAACTGTTACAGTTGCTTCTACTCTCAACTGATCTGCCAAGCCATCAAATGGCTGGCGTCATAACCTACCACATGTGCATCACCATGGCAACTGCAGATGAAAAAGAGGTCAAGATGGCAGATTCCTTGGCTGTAAAGGATAGGAGGGTTTAGTTCCGCCTTAACCTTAGCATTTTACTTTATTGACAACGAACAGTGATCACAAACCCAAAAAATCAACTTTTTTGCATAAATGATGCTAAATTCAGCAAGGCAGTGAAAGTGATTACATATCTGGATATTGTTATATCAGACATGTGGTTGACTGCTGGATAGAAAAAATGCATTTAGTCTAAAAATAATACATAAAAATAAAATGTTTTTATTATAAAAATAAAAAAAGGGGGGACAATTTAAAAAAACTGGAAGATTTAAAAGGGGTAAAAGTGCCATATTCCCACATTCTAGCTGTTATTTTAGTATTGCAGGTATGAATGTTCCTGTATTAAAGAAGATTGTTGGCAGAGATAAAGTAAAAAAAAACTGCTCAGATTTGGTACAAATTTGGCACAGGGGCCCATCATACCAAAAACATTCAACAGTATATTTCTTGTCCCTTTCTTGAAATGGGACACAATACTACCTTGGGCTGCTAACCTGCCTTATGAATAGAACAGAAACAGTTGGGTAATCAGCATTTGGTCATCTCTTTCAGATGGATCTCCTCTAATGACCGATACCTGCACCCATCCTCTGCACAACAGTCACATGTCTGACAGCAAATTCACACCTTTGCCGTTGTGTTGGGCTTTAGATGCCTTTTAATGGAAACTTATGATTTTTTTTACTGCCCTGCACCTAAAATCCACTGATGTCAATGGGCCCTAAATCAATGTTCTGAAGGTCAGGGGTTCCTGCAGTGCCAGACATACTCTACTATTCAATTTGTGAAGAAGCATTCCATTACCACTATGGATGTGAGGTGGTACAGCTGTAAGTAAAGGGCAATTTCAGAAATTGCCAATATTTATTTATTAATTATTTTTAAATCAGTCAAAAACAAAATTATGCTGGCAACAAATATACATCCAATAAGTCAATGATCCAATTGTTTTGCTAATCTGATTGAATCTACCAATTTTCAAGTGGTTTTAACACCATTATGATCACTGTTGACTTATGGCTCGTACACACTTGACAAAAAATCGGACGAAATATCCTCCGATTTTTCTCTCTCATGCTCAGCAGTCATAACCGTTTTTAGTTGACAGTGCATAATGTTCACAAAATTTCTCGTCCCATTTTTTTTTTTTTTGTTTGGGACATTTGTTCCTAGACTTCCGGGTCATCAGCAACTTCAGATCATGCGCGGCCTTTCGTATCCAATTTTTTGCGGATGTACTGCATACACATTAAACGAAAATTGGTCGTGTTGGGGATGGACGATAAAATTTTTTGGAAATGTCGGCATCGTTGAAAACGTCGGCATCGGCTGCTGAAAGTTGTGTACACACTAGCCGAAAATCGTACGATTTTACCTTGGACGGGAATTTTCGGCAGATTTTCTACTAGTGTGTACCCCACTTTAGTTTGCACAATCAAACTGAAAAGAACAACAGATCAGTTAAGAAACATTGAGCATTTTCAAGGTGATTTTGCAGTGTATGAAGCAACTGACCAATTCTGCAATGTACACGTTTGATTTTTTTTTTCCAATACACTTTTGATAGTGAATGTGATCAGACTTGTGCAGGCAAACACTCTTTGTGCAGCATCAAGTAGTTTTTTTTTATATATGAGGTCATTTAAAACTGTTTGGTGGTTGTGTGAAAAATTGACTTATGACCAATTGTACGTCATTAGAGCAGTTTATTTCATCATTCTAAACTTGACACATTTACTTTAAATATTGCTGAATTTAGGCATGTTATAATCATTTCCACTGCACATAAACCTCCCAATGTCAGGATCACAGCGATAATCCTAATTCATATAGAGACAGTTATCCCTAGCAATATAAAAAGGTTAAGCTGGGTTCACACTGCCGCACGAAGCAGATCACAGCAGGGGTCCGGTGCGTCCCTGTTCACCGTTTCAGGTCCGACTTCAGTTATGTGGAGCGGCTCCATAGAGAGCCAGTCACAATCTTCTGACATGCGAATTGGATGTGGAGAAACCTGCAACCAATCCGCAATAGTGTGAACCCAGCCTCACAGTTAGACAAACTTCTCATTTTATAATTTTTTTCAACAGTACCAACCTTAGAAGTTCTGATGTAAATTAATAAACAGTTACCTGCGACTAAACCCTAGTGGGCAGGTAATATGTTCTAGATGTCTTTGTCACCTCCTATGCCCTGAGAAATGGAAAGTGACTGATCTAAAGCATTGTCAGTTAGCTGTTTAGTCACTACAATACATGCACTACTTGCAGAACTAATTGTGGCCACCAGATGGCTCCTTCATATCTTTCCTCAAACTGAAATCGGTATTTTATTCTGTAGCCTACTACAGTACTAATGAAATAAAAGATATGTTCTCTAGTCTATTTTCATCCTTTTCAGTATTTATTCTTGTACATAAGCAAGGTTTCCCTTATTTAACATAATGACTACAACTGAACATACAAGTCACTTTTCAGCAAAATCCTGAATAATAAGCAAATGCTTCCTAAAAGTGAATACAATTTATGGAAATGTTAGTGCCAGTTCACAGCTGGAATCCCAAAGGAACATGTTATCTGTGCGATTCACATGCCGTTCCGTGCAGTTTAAATGAATGGGCTGAAATCACACCGCAAAACAAATAGTGCATGCATTACTTTTGGAAACTTCCTGCAACCGGATCGCATGGTACTTGTGTACTATACAATCTGGTGCAAGCAAACGCACTGCGTTTGCGACCTGTTGTTTGGTGTATCATTAGCCACTTCAGCCCTGGAAGGTTTTACCCCCCTTAATGACCAGGCCATTTTTTGCGATACGGCACTGCATTGTTTAACTGACAATTGTGCGGTCGTGGGACACTGTACCCAAATAAAATTGTTGTCCTTTCTTTCCCACAAATAGAGCTTTTTTTGGTGTTATTTATTCAACTCTGCGGTTTTTATTTTTTGTGCTATAAACAAAACAATAACCACAATTTTGAAAAAAAAAAAAAAAAGATATATATATTTATTTATTTTCAGTTACAAAACACCCAATAAAAAATTTTAAAATCAATTTTTTTCCTCAATTTAGAATAAAATGTATTCTGCTACATATATTTGTGGCAAAAACAAATCCTAATAAGCGTATATTAGGATTACACAAAAGTGTGCACAAAAGTTATAGAGTCTACAAACTATGGAATAGATTTATGGACTTTTTATTGTTTTTACTAGTAATGGCGGCAGTCCGCAATTTTTAGCTGGACTGCAATATTGTGGTGGACAAATTTCACACTAAGTGACACTTTTTGGGGACCAGTGACACCGATACAGTGATCAGTGCTAAAAAAAAAGAAAGAAAAGCACTAACTGTATAAATGACACTGGCAGGGAAGGGGTTAACACCTTGGGCGGTGAAGGGGTTAAGTGTGCTCCTAGAAAGTGCTTTCTTACTGTGGGGGGGGGGGGGAGGAGTGGATGCACTAGAGGAAAAGCGAGATCTGCGTTTCAGCTTAGCTTAGCTGAAACACACGGCGGTCTGCCTTGTTTAGTTGGGCAGACCACTGTTCTGTCATTCCGCCAATCGGGTCCCCGACCTCTCCTGCACAAAATCACATACATGTACGTGATTTTACGCACCCGGGCCGCCCAGTCGAAGTATATATGCGGCAGGCGGTCTGGAAGGGGTTAACTTAACCAATTTTACCTCCGCTCACATGGAGGCTACTGCGGCAAAGTGCCACGATCCCGTCCAGCGACGTAGACCTACGTCGCTGGACTCCGCCCCTTGGAGGCTCGCTCCCGCTGTGTTCATTCACAGCGGGAGTCGGGCCAGCGGAGGAGCAGCGGCGATTGCCGCTGCTCTGCCCGGATCGTCGGGGATCGAGTCTGGAGATCCGCCCGCTGTGTGTAAACACAGCGGGCGGATCTCCATAGTGACAGGGACTGACAGATCGGAGTGTTCAGCATAGCTGGACATCCGATCTGTCCTTCTGTCATACAGTCACCTCCCCCCCCACACGTCAGTAAGCACCAGGCATACATTAACCCCTCCCTCTCCAATAAAATTAACCCCTTCCCTGCCAGTGTCATTTTTACAGTAACAGTGCATATATATAGCACTGATTACTGTAGAAATGTCACTGGTACCCCCAAAAGTGTCAAAAATGTCAGTCAAGGGTCCGATCTGTCCGCCGCAATGTCGCAGTCCCGCAAAAAAAAAATCGCAGATCACCGCCATTACGCATTAAAAAAAAACACCAAAAATGACAGAAATCTTTCCCTTAGTTAGTAAACGCAATAACTTTTGCGCAAACCAATCAAAATACGCTTATTGCGATTTTTTTTACTAAACATAAGTAGCAGAAAACAAATTGGCCAAAAATTTAAAAAAAATGTGATTTTTACATTTTTTTTGGGGGGAATTTCATATAAAAAAAATGTGAAAAATATTGTTATTTTTTCAAAATAAACGCTCTTTTTTTGTTTATAGCGCAAAAAGTAAAAATCACACAGGTGATCAAATACCACCAAAAGAAAGCTCTGTTTGTGGGAAAAAAAGGACGTAAATTTCGTTTGGGTACGGCGTCGCACGACCGCGCAATTGTCAGTTAAAGTCGCACAGCGCCGAATCGCAAAAAGTGGCCTGGACGTAAGACAGCAAAATCCTCCGGTGGTAAAGTGGTTAATATTGCCACCCGCTGCACATTGCAATTGGAACATGGAACACAAGTTTCCCGCACTGCATTCTGGTGAGCTTTTTTGTTTTTCAGTTTTATGATTGTAGTATATTAACATATTACTTGTATTTCATTGTAGTAGGCTTATTCACAATGTTGTCACCAGAACAGAAACTGAATTTATTTAGCATGTTTTCTGTGGAGCAATTTATGGCTATTTATTCCACTTGTGGGGGTCAGAGGCTGAGAAAAGGCAAGGTATATAGGGAAGAGAAGAAAGAACTGAGGGGGGCTGATCCTTAAAGTAGAACTCCAGCTAAACAGCAAATTATACAGCTGAATTGTGCACAAACCGGTGCACAGCCAGACTCCAGGCATAAACACTTTCTTACAAATATATTCTTCAACAGCCACAAATCAGAGAAATTAACTTTGTGTGCACCAAATGCTTTAGCCAATCCAGTCTTTACCATGCTAAAATTGGCAGCGACATCATCACTGTGATGAACATATTCTGTGCAGAGAGCAGAGATGTGGGAGCAGCCCAACAGGCTCCACCCATTACAGGCCTACTGAAAAAACTGCAGAAGGGGGCGGAGACAAGACCAGTCACCCTGCACAAGAAATGAGAGCAGCAGTGACCGGTCTTTATTACAGAAAACTCCTGCGCAGGAGTAAAGTTTCACACTGGATTACTGCACAGATCTGGAAAAAATACACAAAGCACACAAAGATTCAAGTAAGAATACACATACCTATTTAGATGGTATTTGTAGATACTGGAGTTACCATGGTGGTGGCCACTCTCATGCAGTATGTATAGCACTGGGGATGGCCTGACACGACACAGTTTTATAGAAGCTTACACAATTTCTGCAAAATGAACTTTTTTCCAATGTGTGGCAAAGTAGGGGCTTAGAACAGAAGGTTTCCACACATTTCATATCCCAAAAATAAAGCAGGGTTATTCCTCATTTTGAGAAAGTTGGTGGTGCCGTGCAAATCCTTCCTTTATACCCCTGGACCACATGTACACCCAGAACTGTATAACAGCCCAATATCATAGGTTTATGTATTCCACACAGTTTCAGGTTCACTGGCCATCATCACTGCAGTGCGTAGAAACGACTTCTTTCAGCAGGACAACTATGAGTATGAGGTGTTGACTTGGCATCCAAATTCTCCAGATCTCAATCCAATCGAGCATCTGTAGGATGTGCTGGAAAAACAAGTCTGATCCATTGAGGTACCACCTTGCAATTTACAGGATCTACTAATGACGGCTTGGTGCCAGATACCAGGGCATACCTTTAGAGGTCTAGTGGTGCTCATGCCTGAAAAGGATCAGGGCTATTTTGGCGCCAGAGAGGGGTGTTTAACATTATGTGGGTGGTGATAAAGTTATGAACAGTGTATGTTTCCTTTACACTACTTGACAATCGGAAATTCTGCACAAACAAAAGTTGTGGGAAAGCACCCATCCTCTAACTACGGAAGTCTCCACAAGAAAAACAGCCAAATCAGTTATGATTAAACATGTTAAATACATGTAAACCCAAAGTGGATGTTATTCAGTTTTCTAACGCACAACGTATCACATACAAACGTCATGGGCAGGCTACCTGATTCACACAGACACCTCCAGCAACAGTGCATGTGACTGTGTAACGCAGGAGAGCCACTGGAAGAAAGAAGAAGAGCAATATCACCCAATTAAAGGGAGGGTCTGCACAGTGGCCTTCATTGCAGTAACACAGCTATTATTGTAATGACTGGTGCACCTTTAAAATGACTATAAATTACATTAACGTGCTAGGGCAGATTTAGAGCAGAACTCTGACCATAAATAACAAAACAAAATAAATACCTCATTAAAAAATAAAATAACAAAACCAGCTTCTGCCACAATATTCATCTTTAGTTTTGAGATTTCTCCCACAGTACATTTTTCTGATGGCCAGCATCATTCAACCCACTTCCTCTGAGCCCAGATCGTCCTGGACTGGACAGTGGAATGAGAAGCAGCACAGTGATTCACTCATCCCCCTCTTCCTATCAGCATGCATCCTGTCTGCATATGAACTGATTGGCTCCTTGTTCTGCACTTTCCTTACATTCCAGCTCAGTGTACAGGCACTATTTCAAAGCCGCACCAGTGTGAGCAGATCAGTGTGATTTGCACCCATGATTTTATAGCGGCTTGCGACTTCGTTTAACAGAAGTCTATGCAAGTCACAAAAAAAAAAAAGTAGTGCGAGAACCTTTTTCAAAGTCGCATTGACAGGAGTTGCAGCAATTTGAATGGTTCCATTGCCAGTATTGGGGTGCGAGACTTGTCATGAGATTTGTAGATGTCATACCGCAAAGGTGTGAACGGGGCTTTATGATGTATTCATGAATACAGGGCTGAATTAGTTTGGTTCTTTCTTATCTTTCTGGAGTTCAGCTTTAAAACGTTTCTAAAAGGTCATTTTTTAAAAATTAAAATAATAAACATGTATATGTACCTGTTCTGTGCAATGGTCCCCCAAACCTCTTCTGGAGTCCCCACTGCTGTCAATCTTGGCTCCTCCCCTTCTGTGTCAGCCCCCCAAGCTGCTTGCAATGGGGCAGGTGTGCTCGCTCACTCCTGAGCCAGGCCATAGCTTTACAACCCCTTTAACCCCTTCATGCCGACAGTATGCAAATATGCGGCCCCACTGGACTGGGCTTTTTTCTGTGCAGGGCACGCTCCCAGCACAAAGACCGAGGTCTCACTGACAGCCCTGGGCCCCGTTCTAATGGTCAGGACCTGGAACGGATGGTTCTGGGTCACCTGATCTCTGTGATAGCCTCTGACTGGCTATTACAGTGATCAGTCACTGTGAAACCCACTCCCGTGTTTCGAATGGATGAGAGTGATACACTATCATTCTCTGTCCTTGCAGAGATAGAAAAAAAGGAACAGTAGTAATACAAAAATAAATAAAATAAAAAAATCTAGATCAAGGTTTGATCTAGGTCCCTGACAGGGTTAGTGTTTGGGTCAAGGTCAGGGTCAGTATTTTTTTTTTTAAGTTAGTATCAGTGTCAGTGTGTTTTAGGTAGGATTTAAAAAAAGCAAAATGGGTACTATTGATTCTAGGCTGTACTACGGGTACAAACACACCAAACATCAAACTAACATGCACAAATGTGGTATCGCTGCAAACGTCAAGAGAAGGAGAATATATTTTGGGTTGTTCTTCGGTGGTAGGTTATGGTAGTAAAAAGAAGTACACAGGTAAATGTACAAAAAATGATTTTATTTTTACTATTTTGGGCCAATTTTCCTTTGATAAAAAATATATATAAATCTGGAGATATCCATTATCATTTACCACCAAATGAAAGCTCAACTTGTCCTGAAAAAAAAAACAGGGTATAATCCACCTGGATGCACAAAGTTGTGATGATATGTATGGTTTTACTAACACATGTCAAAATGACAAAAGTGGGCATAGGCATTTAGATTTGTTATACCCTTAGACGTGAAGGGGTTATGCAGTTGGAACTACATCTACTTTAATGTTTCAGCAAGTTAACAAAAAATGCAACCAATGGCAATCAAATGGTATTAGTCTGGGGAGGATAGAAATCTTCCAATGTACTTGTACACACACACACACACACACACACACACCAAAAAAACTTGTAAAAGTTTGTCAATGAAAGATACTCATAACAATGCACAATTATGAACAACTGTGTGCCAGGCTGGTTGTGTATGGAGTAAAGGATGGGTCCTGAATGATCGGCTCTCAAAGCGGTTTTCAGCTCCTCGTAAAAGTGCTGCATTTGTCTCATGTACACATCGCTATCCTAACCTGAAAATAACAGTATTGTGTTACAAGTGGTGGAGTGAGGAGTTAAGTATTCCGGGCAATGGCCCTCACACATCAGGACAAAAAGCTCCTCGCACACAGGGGCATTTCTCATTACGGACACTGTGTAGGAATTAATCAAGGTGAAAATTGCAATCAATCTCCTGCTGAGAGGAATGGCTGGCAAACTGTGCCCACGTGATGCACAGATTTGACTGTATAGGCTTAGTGAATCAAGAAGAAGCTGAGAGCAGAAGCGGGCAAGTTGTATCTTCTAAATGGTGCCTCGGAAGGCACAGGTGAGGAGACTAACATGTCATACTGTTTCCTGTTGTGACCTGTATATATCAAACTGACACTTCACTACACTATCACCAGCTCTGTATCCCGTACACAAAGGCTGGAAGAAATCCATGCTGCATCTACTGAGTGCTTATTATTCATCATCCAAGGCAACCAGTTATCACTAGGACATTGCAAGGCTCTGAAAATACATTTTTAAATCAGAACTGTGAGGGGATTTACACCGATCAGCCATAGCTTTATGATCACTGACAGGTTAGGTGAATAACATTGAATATCTCATTACAATAGCATCTTAAAGTTAGTGGGATATATTAGTACACGTTTTCCCCGAAGTTGATGTGTTGAAAGCTGAAAAGTTAGGAATAGCAGTTTTTCGTGTACGGGGTTGCGTAGCTGCAGACAAGCCAAGGGTGCACATGCTGACCTGTATCCACAGCCAAATGCGCCTACAATGGGCATGTGAGCTTCAGAATTGGGCCACAGAGCATGGAAGAAGGTGGCCTGGTCTGATGAATTACATTTTTTTTACATAATGTTGATGGCCGGATGCGTAGGGAAGACATGGCACCAAGATATAATATGGGAAGAAGGAAAGCCGGTGGTTTGCAGCGTGATGCTTTGGACAGTGTTCTGTTGGGAAACCTTGGGTACTCCATTTTATGTGAATATTACTTGACATAAGTACCACCTACCAAAACATTGTTGCTGACCAAGTAAATCCCTCAATGGAAACTGTATTCCCTGATGGCAGTGGCCTCTTTAAACTGGATATTGTGCTCTGCCACACTACAAAAATGGTTCAAGAATGGTTTGAGAACACAAGTTCGAGGTGTTGACTTGGTACCCAAATTCTCCAGATCACAATCCAATTGAATAACTGTGGGATGCGCTGGAAAACAGGTTTGATCCATGGAGGCACCACCTTGCAACTTAATGGATCTGCTACTGACGGCTTGGTGCCAGACACCACAGCATACCTTCAGAGGTCTAATGATATCCATGACTAGATGGCTCAGGGCTGTTTTGGCACTTAAGCTGGTCAAACATGGGAAGAATTTCTAAAATCGAAATAAAGAATTTTCGTTTTGAATTTCGCACCATTATTGGGGAGCAGTAATGGCTGATTTTTGTGCAGCCATCAAATTTGAGTATTCGGGCATGCTGGAAAATTTCTAATCAACGATGGGAGAATAGTGCAAGAAATATAATCAAAAAAGAAATGTGCATGAGCTGGGACCTGGAAAGAAAAGAAGGTTCCCAGACACGAAAATTATTTTTTGTAGCAACATGAGGTGAAATTGATGGCTTGATTGGTTGCAAATTCGAAATCTATGGTGGCACCATCGGAACAAAAAACATATTTTCAAAAGAAAATTTGTTCGGAATTTGACCCATGTATGACCTGCATTATTCAATATTAGGTGGGTGGTCATAAAGTCATGGCTGATCAGTGTATACTTGCCCACCTAAGTTTCCTTTTGCCCAACTCTTCATCTTGAGTTAGGGAGAGAACGTTAACTGGAAGTCTAACTACTTCTGCCTCTCAATTCCCAAGAGATTCTGTCACTAGGTGACAAATATAGCTGGATGGACCTAGAGGTGTTTACACATATCTGAAACAGCCTTCAAAACCTTCCTGTTATGAATTTGAGGCTGTTGCAATAGCCTCTTCCAACCTTCTGCACATTTGTACTTGTCCTTGACACTACCAGAATGTTACAGATTTTGGAGGTTGCTTGACAACAGACATGACTCTGGACAAAAGACGGACGACCGGTCAGCGGAAATTCTTTGCGTGTGTACGAGGCTTTAGTTTCAGGAAAACTTGTCAGAAGTGACTCAAGCATATAGCCGAGGAAACAGGCAACAGAGATGACACATATTGCTCTGGACTGAGACAAGTATACACTATAGAGGGATATGCCTGGTTTATGTCAGAGGTCTACAACTACTTTAAGGGAAACGGGTA
Organism: Pelophylax lessonae; assembly: GCF_965119305.1. NCBI lineage: Eukaryota > Metazoa > Chordata > Amphibia > Anura > Ranidae > Pelophylax > Pelophylax lessonae. Next base: position 227,747,550 of record NC_138773.1, read on the forward strand.
TTCAAAAGCATCTCCGTATTACCCCTTCTACTTCCAGCATTTACCAGTTTTGCAGGAAAGCAATACCAAGAGCAAGCATGATCATAAGCCTGTGTCCCTTAATGAACTGTGTCAAAAACTCTTTAGCAGTTTCTGATTTATTTCTCATCCAAACAGGCTGGGGACTGCCTGTAGCTTACAGAGCCACCTAAAGGTTATTAATCCCAATCATCTTTTCGGCTGTGCTGAAGGTTTTGCATTATTTTCTAACTACCTGCACTACTTTCTCATAGCTCTGAATACCTTACTATTCCTTTGAATGCTCTGTATGTTCCTGACAGTTTGGTAAAGCTCCTGCGCAGAAAAAGTGTTGATCTGTAATTCCTTGAAAATTCAATAAAAATATCGAAACAGAAGTTGGCATAAGAATTAGAACTTGGTAAATGTGTGAACAAAAGACTAAATGGCAGCCTTGCAAATTTGGAAAACAGCTGCTTGATGCCAAAAATCCCAAGAAGCAATTACAGATTTAGGAGGTGCATCATGACCAGAAAGGGTGGAACTTGATCCTTAACACCATAAGCCTAAATTATAGTCTGCCTAAGCCACTGAAAAATGGTGGAACAAGAAGCTGGTTCTTCTTTGAGGACCATTAGGAATGACAGGTCAGTCTTTCTAACAGGAGCAGTAACTACTAGGCAAACCCACAGCATGATTTACATTCAAGCAATGGAGAGGTATCACCTGATGAACTGAAGCCAGGGAGAAGTACAGAACAACCGTGAGCTGGTTGAGGTGAAAGGCCAAAACTATCTTAGGAAGGAAGCACCTCAACAACTCCTTGTCCATGTGTAAGTGTTCTTTACAGAATAAGGTCTTGCAGAGGTGATGGCAACAAAAAGCAGAACCTTGTAAGAGAGTGAGAAGCTAAATATCACTTATAGGTTCAGAAGGTGTTTTTTAAGTGCAGGGAGAACCAAACTTCAGTCAAAGACACAGGGGAGCCACATGGGACACAGATCAAAGAATTGGAAGCCAGCCATCTTTGAAACAAGACTGCAAGTGCAGAGATCTGACCCTTGATGGTGCTAAGGGTTAAATGCTAATTCAGGCCCACTTGAAAAAGCCCAGGATGCGTCCCACAGAGAATTTCCTGGGATGAATTTTTCTTGCTTCGCAGCAAGCAAAAACATGTCTTACATGAAAAGTGGTAGACCATGCAGGAAGCAGACCTTCTACATCCAAATGATCTCAGGACACTAGAGAGTGTCCATCAGCAGTCTGCTCAGGCTGGAATATCACATCTGCCTAGGTCAGTCCAAACCTATGAAGATCACTGGAATTCCCTCTATTTTAATACTGCGAAGCAGATGAAGGAGGAGTATCAAGGAGGAAAAGGATTAGGCTTTACTGATCCCACTGAGCCAACAAAGCATCCAATGCTTGCTCTAGAGCAGTGGTCCTCAACTCCGATCCTCAGGGCCCACTAACAGGCCAGAATTTAAGTATTACCTTGGGAAGATGCAGACTAGAGTACTGCAATCACTGAGCAGAAAATGATATCACCTGGGATGTATTTCAGTTATCTTGCAAATTTGGCCTGTTAGTGGGCCCTGTAGGCCAGGGTTGAGGACCACTGCTCTAGAGGACCCCTGTACCTTCAAGGCAGATATAAGAAGGAGTATCAGGAGAGAAAAGGCCTAAACCAGGCAGTACAGATTAGGGATAGACTGATATGTTTTTTTCAGGGCCGATACCGATATTTTGGTCACAACATATCAGTATCAGCCGATATGGGCCGATATTTTGTACATTTAAAGTTTTGAAAATTAAAGACAATTTTTGACACAAATCTGGTACTGAACATGTTAATTTTTGTTTGATGCTTAATGGCTGGCTGGCACCCTGTGGTGGGTGGCTGGCTTGCTGGCACCCTGTGGTGGATGGCTGGCTGGCACCCTGTGGTGGGTGGGTGGCTGGCTGACTGACGCATTGTGGTGGGTGGCTGGCCGGCACCCTGTGGTAGGTGGGTGGCTGGCACAGGGGCTGTGGGTGGCTGGCTGGAACAAGGCCTGTAGGCGGCTGGCTGGTACAGTGCCTGGCTGGTACAGGGCCTGCGGGTGGGTGGCTGGCTGTCTGGCACCCTGTGGTGGGTGGCTGGCTGGCACCCTGTGGTGGGTGGCTGGTACAGTGCCTGTGGCTGGCTGGTACAGGGCCTGAGGGTGGCTGGCTGGCTGGTACAGAGCCTGTGGGTGGGCTGGCTGGCTTGCTGGTACAATATCTGTGGCTGGCTGGCTAGTACAGGGCCTGTGGATGTGGGTGGGTGTATGGCTGTGATACACTCCCGCGAGACTAGTCCCGACTCCAGATGAGGCTGTCCAAGGTGAGGAGGCGGCCTAAGAAGGCAGAATGACATCACAAAAATATCGGCAATATCGGCCAGTTCCGGGCCGATACCGATATATTTGGGAAAGTGCATATCGGCCTTGCCAATAATCGGTCTATCCCAAGTACAGATACCATGGAGCCACCAGAGCATCCACAGCTTCCACAACAGCACGTGTCAAACACAAGATCTGTGGGCCAAATCTGGCCCACCAGATTATTTGATGTGGACTTCGCACTTCTCCTGCAGCTGCGGCACCCCCCTCGCCTCAGCCCCCACCTTGTGTCAGCAGTCAGCAGCAAAGAGGAGGACAGAACTCCACCAGATTCTGCACTTCTTTGTGCAGCTATGGAGAAGTTCATCTCTGCCCTCCATCTCAGCAGACAGCAGCAGAGAGGACAGAACTTCTCCCACAGATCCAGCACTCTCTGTGTAGCCACAGCACTTCCTCATGTCTGACTTCCCTGGTCAACATTCAGCAGACTCCGACAGCTGACTTCAGTACTCCTCCAGACCTTACACATTGTCTCCCAGCTCCACCCTAGCTTCTTCTCGGCAGCAGCACAAGGTAAGGTGGTGCACTGTGATGTAAGGGAGGGTGTGGTGCTCTGGACATCTGCTTATAAATTTTTTAAGAATAATACAACTTTATGCCAGTTGAAAAGGAAGGTCGCACACCACTGGTATCATCCATAAGAAACTTTATTGGAGACTGCTCAGACAGATCACCATGGCAGATACAGAAAGTCTGCCTGCCAATTGGAAAATTATGCCTAGGACAGGATCCTTTCCACCTCTCTTGCCTCCAGTTCCTCCCTGATGGTTGATGTACTCCACTCTCTGCCGTCCTGCTATCCGATTGTTTCCAACTGGATGACCCTCCTGTCGTGGTGTCCAGCAATGCATGGGCAACCAGACTTCTCAAAGTTCAAGAATGTTATTCAGGAGCTGAGATTCCTCTAATAATAATGTCCCAAGGTGTCCAGGACTCTTAATCTGATTAACAAGGTGCCAGATGAAACTGGCCTGTCGAAGCACTGGACAGACACGACACGATGTTGTGCTGTATGGGTCTGGTGTGAAAATGGGTCTGCCTCGAAAGAGGCTTCCATCGTCCCATCGCTCTAATGCACAAGCATTAGACTCCTGGGCTAAAGAATTGAAGTATGGGGAATAAAAAAACATTCAAGGTTATTGAAGAAAACCTCTGACTTGAGTGATGTTTAGCATTAGACCTAGAAAATGACAAGTGAGGAGTTGTTTGAAGGCTGATGGGTTCAGCACCCAGCCAAATATCTGCAACATCTGGATGGTCTTGGCTACCGGTGTTCTCTTTCAGCAACTTAGTAGATGTCCCCTACTTATGCTTATATGGTAGTGCAATACATGTTTAAACTTGAATGTGCATTGTTACAGACTTTGGATGGAGATGTGTTGCCGATTTAAAAATGGCCAGCAGAGTAGTGTTATTATTGAAGTAAATTTTCGATTTAGTTTTAGTCAGTCTTTTGACTAAAATATAATTTTAGTTTTAGTCGTATTTTAGTCTTATGACATTTTAGTTTTAGTGGTATTTTAGTCCTTTAGATTGTTTTAGTTGTATTTTAGTCAACTAAAATACTGTTAATTTAGTCGACAAAATTAACACTGTTGGCTACATTGTTCGCCCGAAACTCAGCTGATTATTTCATTAGCAGAAAGTCGTCTAGATATCCCACAATGGGGATGCCCTGGAAGTGCACAAGGCTAATATAGGGCGAGCACCTTGATAAACACCCTACGGTACAGAGGAGAGACAAAATGTCAGGGCTGCAGACTGAAGTGCAGGTGACTGGTAGCAAAATGAAGGTATTGCGAACGTGCTCTAGGAGATGAGACTGCAGATTTCTAACAACCTGTCCACACTGCCTTTTTAAGGCTGCGAGCAAGAGCTCCAGGTACTCTATGATCAAGGGATTAACTGGTGATCAGGTCCCCTCTAATGGCCCTAACTTATCAGCTAGAGGGTTACAGAATAATGGCATGGCAGTGGAAAGTCCTGTCAGAAAGAACAGTTGGGCCTCCAGCTGTTTATGGATAGGATTCATAAAGAATGATCCATCTTTTATTAGGATGGTCAACGCTTTAAGACAAGATATTGTTAGATCCACAGAGGTGGCCTTCCACTTGATCTCCTACAATCATACAAGCGAGGTGGAAGGAGGAATCCTCCCTGCTGAGACATTGTATTTTGACAGCTGGGACTATCAGAATACACTAAAAGTTTTCCAACGAACTTGTTTGACAGAAGTCGATCCTTAGACCAACTTCTTTGAAACGTGAGCAACAACACATGGATAGAAATTCACCGATCCCGGCTGAACCGACCAAATTTGATCCATCTGATAGATGCTGGGGAGGGACAAACAACTTCCGTTACAAAGGAAGACTGAGAGCAGCAGGTGTACCAGAAAGGTTTTGACTTGGAAGCTCTAAAAGAGCCCGGACAGAGACAACACTGGTAGAATCCTCAGACCGATTACCCAGTTTTAAAGTGGTGCGTACCGTGTAACAAATTGTCTGCTTTAAGTTTAAAGTGATAGCAGGAGATTGCGATTACTTCGGTGTAGGTTCCTCCTTTAAAAACGTAAGATACTCTGCATCAGACAGGGTGTCTTGGCAGTTGAGGACTCAGAGGCCACAGGCAAGCTGCACAGGCTTTATGCAGGGAAAGGAGTGGAAGTATACCTATGGCCTACATGGTCAAAGTCAGTATTTAAAATGTGCTTTAGGCACCCGATATAGTGTATCTAGAAGAAAAAAAAAAGGTTAAGAGTCACTGAACGAGAAAGTTAAGTGCAGCCTGTGATCCAAGACTCAAGTGATCAGATTTGTTTGATAGGTTGATATTGCAAGCTAAAAGGATCTCCGTTTATCTAATTTTTAAAGCCAACATTTTCCAAACCCTGATGACACTGTGACCCCCATTAATGAAACGGTTAAAGCAGTATATGCTCACATCCCATCCCCACACAAACACAGCATCTGCTGCCCCTAGACAATCCAGCTGTCCAAACTTTATTGGCAGCAAAATGTCAGATTCGTGCAACAAGCGCACGGGCAACAATCACATGCAATCACTCCAACACACATGACACACGGCACAGGCAATGCTTCCTAGTCTGAGCACAGCAACGGGGGCACGCTGATACGGCACAGCCCGTCTGACTCTAATACACCTTGAGTTGCAATTAGTGGCCCTGTCATTTTCGGCCGCTGCTGCCAATTAATTAAGCCTGTCAAACGGAAAAACAGCGGCACTCACAAGATAATTAATATCGGGAGAGACGCGGCAGCTCGGAGCTGCAAGAATGTACCCTGGAGAAGAGGAGAGAGAACGAGGAAAGACAAATAGAAACCAGAGGAGAGACAGCGAGAGACATAGACTGTTGAAAGACAGAGACATCTAGGGAGCAATAGGAGACAGCAGAAGAGACACAAACCCAAGAACAGGAAAATAAGTGGAAAAGAGCAAACAAAAGCAACTATCAAGAAGAAAGGCCAGTATATGGTTACTGGAAAGTCAGAATAGCTAAAGAAAGCCAAAATGAGAAAAATATATTACAAATAATATATCATGGCAAAAACCTGCTCACATGTTTTATACACAGTGGGACTGTAGATGGGAAATAGGACCCTACAATGTATTGAACAGAGTATGATGGAGCAGATTGTGTGAAAGAAGAAGATAGTACGATGTGAGAGGAGTGATTGGTACCAGCAAACTGGCAGAGAAGAAAGTTAAACTGCCCTTGTTCTAATTGTTAAATTTGATGGTCCGTGGAGGGGGAAGGGGGAACGCTCTGATTAAAAGCTCCCCACGAGCCCGGCAGCTTCTCGCAGTCTGGGCAGCTGCAGTGTCAGAGCTGGGGAGCTTATTCATATCATTAAGCCCCAGAGAACTTAATTGAAAGAAGAGCCAGGCCTGGACCTTGACACGCAGGAGGTCAGAGTAATTGCTGCCGGACATATTTAACATTAAGATAATCAGCCTATTAATTACCCTTCGGATCATTAAATCAGCCAGTTGCAAAATGAAATTCCTGCCTCTATTACTCAGCTGAGAGACCACAGGGCCTCCACTCACCATCTATCAGTTTGAGGTTGAGCCAGAGAGGGAGAGGGGGGAGAGGAGAGAGTGATGGAAGGAGAGAAGACACAGGTGAGTGAGGATAGTGGGAGAGAAACAAGGTGTTCGAGAGGCTGGAGAAGGGAGAAAAGGGGACCGATGACTTAACAATGCGACCCTACAAGACAGATGTCAGATGGGTGACAAAACCGGAGAGAATGGTAAGACTATAACCTACACCATGAGGCTTCTAAAATATCTGTCTCAGTCTAGCCTTTCTATTTTCAGCTTTGGATATCAGAGACCTGATCCCACTGAGAGATGAAATGGAAAGGGTTAAAGCGACATCAAGACAAGAGCTGCCCCTTGGACCATAGTGTTGAGATCACAGCCAGCCATGAGGTCCTGATTACAGCAAGTTAACGAGGTGAGGTGACCCTGGCTGGCAGAGACAGGAGCCAGGGTAAGTAAATAGGGGAGGGCAGGCGTGGAGAGGACTGGGGGGGGGGGGGGGCTGCCTGCTCTCCACTTAGCAGGATAATAAAGGAAATCATCCTTGATTATCAGTGCTAATTTGGACACTGCCGGTAGCTTGTTATGCGAGCTCTGAGTAGCATTTAATTAATTCAATTGCTTGTTAATGGGGGAAGTGACATGTGGGGAGCAGATGGGTCTATGGGTCAGTGTAGGAAGAGTATTGTCCTGTCACATAGCCTCCTGCTCCTCTCCCAAACCATGAGTTATATCTGTGTGTGATGTGTCCCCAGCATACACCGCTCTGTGATTATTTCCCCCTATATTTTACTAAGCAACACATCTAAATACTGCAGTGACAAACACTGCAAACATTATACACATTTTTACTAATGTGAGTGCATTTCAGAGGTGTAATCCGTTTTGAACCTTTTATGATCTGATAAGCGGTCATCTACTGTCTATTCAGTCTGTGATTTACTTATGAATTCTATTTACACATTGGAAAAAAAATAGAAAAAATAAGATTATATATATATATATATATATATATATATATATATATATATATATATATATATATATATATATATATATATATATATATATATATAATTATTTTTTTTTTTTTACATAAACATTTTATAAAAGATAAGCAATACATTTTTATTCACTTTTCCTAAATTTAGTCTGTGCAAAGTGTGAACTATATCTGCAATATTAGTGAAATTTGCAATAGATGCCTTTATTTGGTAGTACAGTGCAATATCCATGAGCAACCAATCATAACTAGCAGCTATTGGATAAAGCATTGACATTATGCTTTACAAATATATTTGCCTTTAACATCAGTAAAATAAAACCTTACCTGATTCAACACATTACTACCCACTGTTGTATGGTATATGTCTTTATTGAAGAGTGACTTTGAAAGCAATATCTATGGATGCATACATTTTAGGCTTTCTTTTTTTTTGCACCTTCAGCAAGGGATATGATCACGTATCGAGGTGGTGTTTTGCCTTGCAGATGTTTTTGCTCTTGGAGTTATGAGGGCTGAGATGAAATAACAAAAGGTGAGGAGAGGGAATCCTTTATCGGTCTGGTGCCCAAGACAGTGTGTTCTTGGACACTGGTATATGAACTGTAAGGCTCGGTTCACGCTGCCGCGACTTGTCATGTGACTTGAGAGCTCAAAGTCGCATGACAAGTTGCACCCCCATTAACTGCAATGGAACCGTTCTAAATTGGTGCAAATCAAGTCACAGCGACTTAGAAAAAGGTTCCTGTACTACTTTGGGCCAACTTCATCACAACTTGCATTGGGAGAGGTAGGGGGGAGGAGGGGGGGGGGGAGGAGGGGGTAAATGTCTGCGGGGTATCGAGTATACAGGGTTCTGGTGAGATGGGTTGGCTGATGAGTTCGGAGGGGTCAACTCTAGGCTGTCTATTTGCAATGTCAGATCATGCACTATTGATTCATTCTTAATTGGAATGCCAAAGAGTAACATAATGAAGTAACAGCCAAATTAGATTTGTTAGCTTTGTACAAATAAACTAAAATGTAACAAGCAATATTAGTTGTATGCACTGAACTAATTCAGCTAAATTGGGCATTTATCAGTTAAAAGAGAAGTATGGGGTTTGGCATTTCCCCCTCATTTATACTTACCTAGGTGGATGCAGCATCGGTCCAATCCTGCATATGTCCCCCAGCGCCTCTACACTGAGAGCTGAGCGATCGCTCAGTTCTGACAGCTCCCCAAGCAGAGAGCTGGTGACTGTCAGTCAGCAGCTCTCTGCTCTGCCTCCTCCTTGCTCATTGGAGCGCTGGGCTGTGGAGGGGCAGGAAGAGCTGGTCACTGTCAGTCAGCAGCTCTCTGCTCTGCCTCCTCCTTGCTCATTGGAGCGCTGGGCTGTGGAGGGGCAGGAAGAGCCGGCTCAGGCTCTCAGTGGCTTGCTGAGAGGCTGAGCCGGGTGTCGGTCCAGGGACCTGGTGGATCCCGACTCCGTGGTCATGATGACGCGGTGCCTGGAGCGACATCTATGACATCAGCAGAGAGCAGACTTCAGTCAACTTCACAACGATCTGTACACCTCTGATCCATAGGGGATGTACATCTACTTTAAAGTGTTACTAAACCCAGGACCCTGCATTCACTATTTCTGGTCTTCTACAGTGCACAGAACATAGAAATATAATTATTTTAGGAAATATAAACTGCTGAATACGTTTTCTCACCAGCAGTATATAGCAGTCTTGTGACTTCTATCAGTGTCTGGTTAAAGCTTGTAGGAGGAGTTTTCATCCTCCTCTGAATGTCCTAGAAGGCTGCATGACCCCTGACCTTCTGTCTGGACAGTGCTGATTGGTCCTGTGCTGATCACATGCACACTCCCAAAAAAAAAAAAAAAACTCCTCTCGAGCATGTTCAGAGTGCCTCCAAGGTTTTGTTCTATCAGGAAATAAGATTGGGGACTGTAGAAGGGGAGGATCAGAGAAGACAGAATCAAACAGTCTTTTTACACAATGCGCAGGATTAACCCTTTAGGTTCCACGGTGAGTATAACAAGCATGCTTTACTGCATATACAGACTGATTTTATTGTTGTGGGTTTAGTAACACTTTAGGAGCATTTGCACATAGTAAGCCAAATACTCTCCCCACACGGCTGCATCATTCATTCACAGTTTCCTGTGAATGAATGCCTACAAGCAACGCTGTATCTTGTCCTAGGCCAACAAGGCCCAGGCCTAGGACAGCACTTTGCAGCGTGGCGACAAAAAAAGCCGCCCCCGCATGAAAAAAACAGCCTCCTCCCGACTCCTGCACGAAAAGAGTCCCCACCGCTTGCGCTACACTTTTAGTGTAGCGCCAGTCTTATGGCCTGGAGTGGGCAGGGTGGCAGGGCCTAGGAGGCAAATCAGTCTGGCGCCCCCATAAAGTGGTCGCACTGCTGCCAGTATGATAATACTGGCCGGTGGCCGATGATTGGCCTGACGTTCTGACAGACTGGCGGCCACACTTAATACAACCAGGGGCCGCCAATACTAGTAAGTGTGGCACTGGCAGCAGGATTTAGCAGCCGAATGCTCTGCCTACCCTCATCTGCGGCATACCGGGCTTTTGTAGTCTTCTGGATGAGAAGTAAAGCTGGAACATATACTTTGTTTGCTCATGGTTTTTTCAATCTGCTGATTTGTCTTAGGTTTTTCTGGATAGGAACAGTTTTTTGCCAGTTAATCCGGTTTTAGTTAGCAAAATGTATTGTAATTAAACATACACAGGTAAAAGATCTTTCAGTCTGTGTGTTGACATATTTTGAGGTAATTTGTGGCCTGATTGAGTCCTAATGCTTTGACTAATAAACTGGTTTGTGAATGTCACCCTCAAATGGAACTGTAGTCTGACAGGTCCCCATCCCCAGTGTTCCTCCTGGGATAAGTGGCACTGACAGCCAAGAGTGGTACCTGTGTTGTCAGATCAGCATTGTATGGCCAATAATCAACAAATATGGATTTAGCCCAATCCTATCTGCTGGCCCAATGTGATGTCATTTAGGGGTATGTTAGAAGGTGAATATGAGCACTTCCACCACTGGAATTGCTTTTATTATAACTAAGCACTGGCATTTGTTCTGACATCAGTTTGAGATGTTTCAGTGATCATTCAGAATTCATTGACAGGTGTTCTTGACCTCCTTATGGCCTGCATTTACCTGTGCCTAATGCAGATTTTGCATTCCAAGAGACTTGCATGGGTAAAGAAAACCTATTTGAAGCTAGCAAAAGCCTCTCAACACAGCTTGGGTGCACGAGTTTAGTCAGGCCTAGGGCAGCACAAAACCTAAATACACTACTGCCTACAAGTGCTACCAGCCATTGCGGCTGACAGCTTATAGTTCTCAATATTGGGATGCTGGTGAGCACTCTTATAATCCATTGATCTTCCTGCTCTCAGGTAACTGCCTGCCCATATGGGGTAAGGGCAGATAGCTATCTTGAGAGTCTGCAGGAGCCTGAGATGATCACAGGCTCAATGCTCTGCAGAGTTCATGGGGAAAAAAATAATAATAAATGCACATTTTTTACCTGAAAAAAAAAGTTCAATTATTTATTTATTTGTTTTCAAAAGGTAAACGTATCCATTTAAACACACTTTTGAAAGCAAATGTAAATATCTGAATTTGCCTTAAGCCCCGTACACACGTACCGAATGTTGGCCGAACGATCGGCCGTCTTTTGTTCGGTGCTGTCCTGTCGGTTGAAAAGTGCTAAAGACTGCACACGAATTTTGTCGGCCAACAACAGCTGACTGCACAAGTGATGCCATGTGATGGTTAACTTTCCGTGTGTTTTTTCTTCTCCGAGCATGCCCCGTCTTGCTCATCTGCTGTTAGTCGGCCGAATTCTGTACTGACTGGCGAACAATCGGCCGTTCTGGTGACGGCCAACAAACATTTTATAGCCTGCACACCCGATTCTGTTCGGCCGAAAAGTCGCAGTCGGTTGTCGGAAGCATCATACTAACAAGCCGACAATCGGCCGATCGTTCGGCGGCCGAATATTTACGGCCGACAATCGCTACGTGTGTACGGGCCTTAAGTCATGTGATCCCCTGCATAGCAGCAAACATATATATGGGCAGCAAACCACACAAGTACTGAATGCAAATGCTCTGAAAGTAAAAGTGCCAACAAGAGGACAAAGAGTAGAAGAAGGATGACTGGATTTGAGCTTGGGCACCCTCCAAACTCATCTCTATTCAAAACATGAATGTTACACTATTTTCTAGTACAATCTGCTGCGGGCCTGGTCATTCACTGCTTCTCCGTAGCACATATAAACAACAAGGCAGATTACCGGTGACATTGGTGTCCTTACATGGACATGTGCATATTTAGTCAATGACATTGACTATAAGTGAGCTTTCATGTTTGGATAGAGATGGGTTCGGAGGATACCTGAGCTCATCTCGAGAGATGACCTTTTCATTCTGCTGCTGCACCATTGTCCAGTCAGAACAGTGTGGAAGTGTTTGACAGTGTTACTTATCAAGCATCAGAAGAATGGCTAACAAAATACAAATTTAAAGGCATGTAGAATGGTCTCCATATTTGTTTTCTTCAGCTACGCTTAGCTGCTTGCCTGGAGTTAAGCTTTAAGCTGACCACATAAATACACACGCACAAACACAATACAATCTTACTTTTTGGATGAACAGTACAAAAACAACATATGGTGTCATTTTAAAAGACAGTGGTCTGGCCATATTGTGGTGGAGTGGTCAAGGTGTTCTGGAGTGTCTTCTTTAAATTGCACAATAATATTGCGTGCGTGTGACTGATCATAAGTAAAATGCACAGAGCCAATCTGAGTGGCTCTGTACATTTTCATTTCCTAATCACATGTGACCTGCACATTAACCCCTTTAACTCCTCCCTCCGTGTATAACCTGTATATTATTGATGTATCTAGTGCAGTGCACCATTACCAAGCCCCATGTTTTGACAACCTCAATAACAGCATTTTTCTTACTTTCCAAAAAATTGTAGCAAAAAATAATGAAAATGTTCATTTTTTTCCCTTAATATAGTAAACAAATACCTCCAAAAAGGCTATATTTGTCTAAAAAATGTTTTAAACCTTATCTGGTACAGTGTTGCATGATGAAATGATTGTCAGTCAAACTATCACAGCACTGAAAAATGGCCTAGAAATGAATGATTACATAACAGGCTGGTACTGCAGTGGTAAAATACCAGAATTCCCAGCACCAGATAACAACAGGTAGCATTTGTTACTGACCTGGGGCTTTCTGAACATGGCTTCACGTGTCCTTGACTGCTTCCTTCCCATATGCTGTTGGCCAGCTCATTCCCAATTGCTGACATGACTTTTATGAGCTCAGGCGGCCAGTCATCAAGGTCTAAAGAACGGACACGGGATAGATGGGTCCCCAAGTTGCGATGAATTCCAGAACACTCTATGCACATCAGGGCTCCTAGGTTCAGGCTGGCCCAGTCTGGGCCTAAGAAGATTAGAAAAGAGGATTAGCAGTGGGGCACAAAACAGCAAAATGTATTTATGCCAGATTTGGCAACTACTTTATGAGCACTACATGTTCAAAGAAAGAAAAAAATAGAGAAAATCTTGTTTTCACATATTGATATTTCTAGCCTAGTCCAATAGTTGCAGAAGCCTAATCTTTCTAATTTCCTGTGTTTGTTCCTAATTCGTGTTATTAAGAAAGTTTTAAAATGAGAAAGGTTGCTAAAAGAAGCCTGTTTGTCAGAAATCCCCTCTTGAAATTTTACAGAGTGCTACAAAAGTGGGAGAAATCCAAAGTGGCTGTGAACACTCAAAACTTCAAAAAGAATGGGTTGGACCAAGAGGTGATTTAGACCATCAGACTCCACCCAGTGGTGTATTTTGGTTTTGAGCTGCCCTAGGCAAGACTAAAATTGGGCGCCCCCCTCCCCCTCCTAAGAGAGAGAGAGGGGAGTGAGAGAGAGGGAGAGGGGGTGAGAGAGAGAGGGAGAGGGGGTGAGAGAGAGAGGGAGCGGGGGTGAGAGAGAGGGAGCGGGGGTGAGAGAGAGGGAGCGGGGGTGAGAGAGAGGGAGCGGGGGTGAGAGAGAGAGGGGGTGGGAGAGAAAGAGGGATAATAGAGAGAAAGTGCGTGAGAGGGGAGAGAAGGAGAGGGGGAGAGAGGGGGGTGGTGGGAGAGGGAGAGAGGGGGGTGGTGGGAGAGGGAGAGAGGGGGGTGGTGGGAGAGAGAGAGAGGGGGGTGGTGGGAGAGAGAGAGAGGGGGGTGGTGGGAGAGAGAGAGGGGGGTGGGAGAAAGAGGGGGAGTGGGAGAAAGAGGGGGGTGGGAGAAAGAGGGGGGTGGGAGAAAGAGGGGGGTGGGAGAAAGAGGGGGGTGGGAGAAGGTGTGACGTCACTGGTTGCTAGATGCCAGGCGGCTCTAGCAACCAGTGGCTAACAGAGTCTCAGATAGAAGCAGGGGTGGCTATTTTGCTGCCCCCCCGCAAAGTGCTGCCCTAGGCCTTGTCGGCCTAGGCCAAAATACAGCACTGACTCCACCTATAACTGAAATACCATTTTGTGAAATATTGTGGGTGGGCTGTTCAAATAAAAACATTTTACTGCATGTTTTATCGGTTTACTAGAGTATAAATGTGTCAAGGCCTCAGAATCATTAACCACTTGCCGACCGCCGCACGCCGATCTACGTCGGCGGTCAGCCCCTCACAGGCAAAGTGACGTAGGGCTACGTCACTAGCTTGTGAGGGTCTAGGGAGCGCGCGCGCGCCGCCGGGGCGCACTCCCGCGTGGTCGCGGACCCCCCCGCGCGTGTGACCGGCGGACCCGATGTCCGCCGGCCACTCTGCGATCGGCGGGGGAGAGGGAGAAAGTCAGCCAGCTTGTGTAAACAAGCTGCCTGTCATTCTCCCCTCTGTATGAGAGCTGATCATATGGATCTACTATGTAGATCCGTTGATCACTCTGCATACAGCTGAAGCCACAGCCAATCACAGTTAGAATCACGCCCCTAGGGACACACACAGCCCCTCCCTCTCAAATAAAGTTAACCCCTTCACTACCAGTGTATTTTTACAGTAACAGTGCATATATATAGCACTGATTACTGTAGAAATGTCACTGGTAACCCCAAAAGTGTCAAAAATGTCAGTCAAGGGTCCGATCTGTCCGCCGCAATGTCGCAGTACCGCAAAAAAAATCGCAGATCGCCGCCATTACGCGTTAAAAAAAAAAACAACAAAAATGACAAAAATCTTTCCCTTAGTCAGTAAACGCAATAACTTTTGCGCAAACCAATCAAAATACGCTTTTTGCGATTTTTTTTACCAAACATAGGTAGCATAAAACAAATTGGCCGAAAATGTTAAAAAATTTTGATTTTTACATTTTTTTTGGGGGAATTTCATATAAAAAAAAGGGAAAAATATTGCTATTTTTGCAAAATTGACTCTTTTTTTGTTTATAGCGCGTGATCAAAAAATCACACAGGTGATCAAATACCGCCAAAAGAAAGCACTGTTTGTGGGAAAAAAAGGACGCCAAATTCGTTTAGGTACAGCGTCGCACGACCGCGCAATTGTCCGTTAAAGTCACGCAGTGCCGAATCGCAAAATACCCCCTGGTCGTTTAGCAGCCAAATCCTCCGGGGCTTAAGTGGTTAAGAATGAATGCATACCTTGAGTAATCATTTCTCTCTCAGTGTAACATAGTTAAACAAGGTTGGAAAAAGACTTATCTGTATGGAGTTGAAAATTTCACAACACAAGTAGCTTTGGTCCGGAGAAAGGCTATACAAAAAGGCAATTGTAGCCAATTTTGGTACGTCAGCGCTATTTAAATATTAATATTATATAATATATAATTATATAACTTCAGTGCCTGACCTCACAAATGCGCTTCTGGAAGAATGGTCAAACATTCCCATAGACACACTCCTAAACCTTGTGGACAGCCTTCCCAGAAGTCTACCTGCTGTCAGAATACAACATCACAGTGTGGGAAGGATTCCCCTATGCACACTGAATGAGTAGATAGGGGAAATGGATCAATGAATGGGCTGCATGTCTAGCCATAGACCGGGCAGATATCTCCTCTCAAGTAACTGACTTGACGACATCTGCATGTTATCTGCACTTGGTTCCCACCAATGCCTGTTGTGTGATTCCCTGATTGACCGAAGCACCCCAGATATAATAATCACATTTCTTCCCTCTCTGAAGTATCAGCCAGGTCACATGGAAATATTCTAACAAGACATACAGTTCACTTTCCAATAATAAGCCCTTGTTATTGTAAGCACTCCTTATGGCCTCCTAGAAGTACCCAAACATTTCAGACCTTCCCCCAAGTGTCACACTGAGTTGTTGGACTGGCCATCCTAAGTGGTTCATTTAGCTTTACTAACAACTCAGTCACTTAAGATGCGTTGTCAAGCAAGCTGCATTTTGCAGAGCAGGCAAAGGGTATGGAGATGAGAAAATCTTTTGTTTTAATTAGGGCCCATTCCCACCGTCTGGTGTACATCGGAAAATCTCTACCTCCTTCCAGTCTTCTGCAGTTGTATGGGTGCACTGACCTGAATTTTGCTATTGAATGTCACCCAATAGACATTAGTGCACACACAGTGGTGTAAAAGAGCCTAAGGCCTAGAATAGTTGAGTTTGGAGCCTATTGGCAATCAACAAACAATTATGTATTAAAAAAAAAAAAAACTACCCTGCAGTTAGCTTATCTATAAACAGCTTACTGCACTTAGCTATCCAATTAATGTATGCACCATGATAACTATGTTATTTTCTGTAAATACATAGTTAATATTTAATTATCAATTTTGCTAATTACCAATTTAGTAAATTCTATTTTAGGTTTAGTTGATTTTTAGTATATATGTAAACTGCAATTGCTGCAAAGAGAACGGTGCAGAGAATCCCATGTACAACAGTGCCCTCTAGGGACTGACCCACCATGAAATCAGCAGAAAAATGACTTGATCATGTTTTTCCAAAGAAGGCATCTAACATGTATCTGAAGAGACCTTCACATCTCCGTGGGTCCCTATGTACTTAGGAATATGGGAGGTTTACTCTGATGACTTTGTACTTGGAGAATGTGAGGTTAAGAATCCCAGCAGTCTGCTTATCGGGAGGAGGCCTGCTAATGTTTGTCTATTTGTAGGAGAGCAGGAAGATAGTTCATTGTGCGTTCTCTAGGGATCTATACTTACTTGGTGCATCACAGTCCACACAATGAGAATTTCCTGGTAAATTGCGAATTGACTGTAACGCTAAAGCTTCATTCTGGCTGGTGAGACGAGACTGAAGGGGAAAAGGAGCAAGAAAAGGGTCAGATGGTAGAGAGTGAGTACTCAGCAAAGTGACAGTCTTCTCTAACAGGAATAACATTTCTGAACATCAAAGCTTTGAATTTAATGTGACTGCAATTAATCAATGATCCAATTAGTGTGTTCGTCAACACTTAATAGGCATGTGCGCAAACAAATGTAATTATTATATCCTTTTATCATGTTGAAATAATAATATACATAATAAGCTATAAGGTTCCCTCTACAAGAAACATTTATTTTAGGCCGCTAGTGCCAGGATGTTTGTAGACCGTAAAATGCTCATCCAGCATATCCACATCTTCTATCATCTAAATAAATAATAAAGAACTTATTTTAAACTAAATATATTGTCCTCAGATTAGGTGCATTTTCTCTTTCTAGGTGCATTTTCTCTTTCTATATATAAGAGATTTGTGACAGGCTGATTGTATATGACCGGGAATGGCAGTGTAATGCTACAAGCAAATCGTATATTGAATACATACTAGCATTGACAGGCCTTTACAGGAAATCTCTCATGGAGCAAAGGAGTGAGAGGCCTTCCATAGAGATAGCCATTCTCTCATTTCTGGACTGTATACTAGTTCTGGATCAACTTTTTCACTTCTAGCATCAGTCCAAATGCTGCAGCTGTCCCTCGCTGGCTCTAAGCCTGAGAACTAGGTGATCACGTGATGGCTGACAGCTGGGTTTTTGGGTCCGCACTGAACACAGGGCAGTGACTGTCAGTGCAGAGCTGTGGAGGGGGCGCGAGCAGCTGGCTCAGCCTCTCAGCGGTGCGCTAAGAAGCTGAGCCAGCTGCTGGTCAGGAATCTGGGTGAATCCCAAAATTATTGTCGGGTCACATACAGAGACTGGAGCAGCTTTGAGACAACAGCCGACAGTGGACTTTGCCCCATTGTTTGCTGATCCTGGGTCACAGGAGTGCAAAAGTAGGTGCGCTCCTGTGACCCACATGAGAAGAATGACAAAACAAGCTTAGGCCATACTTCTTTGTAATACATTACAATGTAACAGAGCACATCTAGCAAGATGTGAGTCCAGACATAGATTCAGTAATTAAAAAAGTGTAATATATCTACTGAGTGTATTGTAATTTTTATCCACAATCTCCACTTAACAGTTGAAAAAAGTGAACAGAAAATCTGGTGAGTAGCATCTATACTTTTTAAAATAAAGTCTTCTTCTATACATGAAGCCAAAAGAGAGTGCTTATGTGATTTCTGTGGCCTACAGAGACCTCCCCATGTATAAAAACTGTACTGGTCTAAATTCAGATAACCATGCGGAAAGTATCTGTCTTGCTTTAGGACATGGTAAAATAAATGCAGACTACAGGGATGGTTTACAATTGCATTTCCATGTCTATTCATTTTTTAAAACCCTCAGGTAGGTCAATCCATTCTGAGGAGTCAAGAGCAGTAAACAAATGCACTCCATTGGATGTGTAGTTTTCTTTTTTTTGTTTGCCATAGCCATATTGCTGGTTACATAGGCAGACTCTGCTTCCTGCTTTACAGTGCTACATAACAATAGTGATGCTCTCTCTTGCAATGCAAATCTATGAGTCAGCTGACTGATTAAAAACAACTCAATCAGTGTGTGGCAGATATCTCAAATCAAGCAAAAAACAGAGCTCTCTTTAGGGATATCTACATATCTCTAGGGATATCTCTATCTGTATGAATATCTACATATCTCTATATTCAATCTAATGCCAAAAATACATTTTGAAAACACAACAGTAATAATGCATTTGCTACAGAGGGGTATTGAAACTGACATAATGAAAGACACTTTTATTATTTTATTAAAGAATAATGTCCATGAGCAGGCAGATGGTATCTGTGAAATATTCTGTAAGTTAAATTACTTTATTTTGACAACCATTTAAATTCCCCAAGTACATATTTATCGAACCATTAAAAGTAATTAACTATTATGTTAATGGATTCTCACCTTGTTCTTACTACTTTCACAGGACTGTAGACTGGCAAGAATCTGGCTCTCTATGGCCTGTACCCAGGCATCCCGCTCTTCATAACTCGTAGCTTCAAAGTGCCAACTCTGGCCAGTGAGAGACACAATGATGAACTCAAAGTTCTCCTCTTGTTCTGAAACAAAGCAAGAAAGGGAAAGAATGTTAGTCAGATGTCAAATCGTGTTTATGCCTTTGAACATCACATAACACTTCACTTTTTATAAAGCAGAATGCCCACAATGAGGCCCATAGCAGCAGCAATTTATTTTTCCTAATTCATACTCGATAAAATATGGCTGGATGCCATAAACCGCTTTAAAAAAATGTGTGTTTATTTTCTTCCAATCAAGCGCAGTACCTAAGCAAACTAAGAGTATTAAAGTAAATGTATAGTCCTTAAGGTGTATTTAGAAAAAGATCAGCTTGCTGTGGATAACCTTGTTTCCATGAAGTGTTTCTAATATATATGGCGGCAGCCATATTTGTTCATTACACACACAGGCACTGCTTCCTGCTTCACAGTGATATACAGCGAATGTACTTTACTGCTACTGCTTACAATTCAAGATTTGGGTCTTCCAACCCCATACTAAAAACAATGCTCTAGCTATAGGGGTACTACAGCAATTGTACTGTATAAAGCAGAAAGGACCAGCAGGGGTTTGGACAAAAAAAGCCATGTGCCTATCAAAACTTACCTGCATATTTATACCCTAGTGAGTAACAGTATATAACCAACAGAAAAATAGTAGCATGAATGCTCCTGTTCAAAGCAACAAAAATGTTTCTATTGGTTTCTGCACATCTGTTTTTAGGTGGCTAAAGACATTAGAGAACGTTTGCATGATCCAGCCAATTATGGTTGCATCAGGGAACTCCTAAAACCTCATGGCTCCTCCATGAACTGGAATCCAGCAAGGCTGACTGACCAGAATTGAATTTCCCAGGTCAACGCAGCCACTATTGCTTCTCCTTATGACATGGTGGTAACTATTGCATTCTCCTCTCCTTGCCTAAAGTGATATTAAAGGCAACTTTTTTTATTTTAAAAAAATAACAAACCTGTCATACTTACTTGCTCTGCGCATTGGTCTTGTACACAGCAGCCCAGATCGTCCTTTTCTCTGGTCCCCCATCGGCCCCTCACTTCTGCCTAATGCCCCAGGGCAAGCGGCTTGCTCTGGGGGCACTAGGCAAGAGTGAGGGCCAGTAATGCAGACAGGGGACTTGAGAAAAGGAGGATCAGAGCTGCTCTGTGCAAAACCATTGCGCCCAAGCAGCCTCACTCCTGAGCAGCCATTCACACACAGAGCTGCGGCTTCTTGGCCCTGCCCCCTTTCTCTCCTCATTGGCTGTAAGTAACAGCAACGGGAGCCAATAAGGAGGGAGAATCCCCAGAGAGCTGAGGCTCTCGTTCACATCACTGGATCCCAGTGGGGCTCAGGTAGGTATTAGGGAGCACACAAAAGTTTACCTTCACGCACAGAATAAATATTAGCCCAATGCACACTTTATTCAGTGGCAGTGTTGTACATGCAAGACTGGCCATCATCCAGCATTTGTAGGTGACTTAAGAGACCAAGTTCCCTAATTTAACTCCTATCAAAGATATATAGTATCGTTGTAAAACTGGCAAATCAGCATCTGGGCCTGGCAAAATCAAGGGTATGAGGCCACAGGTTCGATGGTTAAGGACAATTTAAGGTAGACATAAATCCTAAGTGGACATTTCGTTTTTCAAAAACACTGTGTATTAGAAACCATTGCTATATTTTTTCTTTTGGAAAAATAGGCTTTTTTGTACTCAAAATCCTTTTCTTGGGGTCATTTGAGGGATACAGGAAGTCTTTTGTCTTCCGGTTACACTTCCAAGAAAATTCAGCACTGGCATAAAGAAAAAAAAAAAAATTCTGCCCAGGATAACCCCTCCTACAACCAGCATGCTTCATACACTCTGCAATACCGTTCCAGGTCAGTGCACTTACATCCACCCAAACACTGGGTGCAGGTCCGGCTCGCAACTATAGACTTCAAATGAAGAAAACAAGATAACCTGGTGTAGTTCCATCTCTCTTGCTGTATTGTACTTGATTTTATGGATTTTCTACACTAAAAAAGTTGCAGTAATCCTATTTTTTTATGTGATATCAGCATGCCTTAGTTTTGCAGCAAAGGAGTACCAAGGACATGATCATAAATACAGAGGAGTTGGAGCTGTATCCTTTTAAGCACTCCAAGAAATGGTGTTTACAGGAAGTACAAAAAAACATGTTTCTTTAACGCATATCACAGGACACAGAGCAGAAAATATTGACTATCTTGGTTTGCCAGTGTCCATTCACCTATAGGGGGCGTATAACCCATAGACAGAAGTTCCCTCATATAACCCCTCCTACACAGGAAGAACCTCAGTTTTTTCGCCAGTGTCTTGAAGGTGATGGTCATGGCTGTTTAAAAGCTCTTCAACCTAAATGTTGTCCCAGTAAAGAGGCGTTGTGCTTGGATCCATTTGGATGGCTAAGCACTAAAAGGATGGTACCCGAGCCTTGGATGCAAGGAACAAGGTTCTGCCTGTAATGCGACCCGCTAGGCGCTGGACCCTGAAAGTCGGAACCCTGATTATTATTCCCAAGGAGTTTTCCAGCAGGGTTCTGTACAAGTCCAAATGTGTGGACACCAATATAAAAAGGGGGACCCGAACCTTGAAGGTCCGAAGATGACAGGGCCCGCCGTGATGGGTGAAGATTGGGTCCTGTTTCAGGATCCTGCAGGCGCACTGGTAAGTTTTTTCCCCTCTTTTTAAAAAACAAAAAAAAGGAGGCGACAGGGAAAAATGTGTGCGCTTTTACCTCTCCAGTGCCTGCAGTACCGTGTTTGTCCACTAGGGGTCAATAGTCTCTGGATGAAGATGCCTTCTATAGCGTTACCTTGTTCTAGTGTTTTTCAGTGAGGAGCTCTTGTCCTCCTTATCATGGTCCCATCCATGAGTCATCACATTCCCCAGGAGTCTTATCATAGATGACCTCTGCTGTCTGAACAACCCATCTCTCTTAATCTGAAGGCCCAGCTACATTTCTACCCTTCAGTTTCAGTGATTGGTCCTGTGTGACCCGGGAGTGGGGGGTACTGTGTTAAAATATGGGGGAGGCAGTTGTATGGAGCCCATCTGGACTTTGGCCTGGTACACCCATTTCAAATAACGGCTCACCCAGTAGAAGATTCAGAGATAGGGAGCGCCACCCATGACCAGGCGGTGTAGGTGCTTAAGAAGGCCGGGAAGGAGATGACCCTGGAAGGTGAGGCGCCTAGGCACAGACCCTTCCTACCTACCAATACACCCACCACCCCCTTCTCTCTCTCACTCCCACCCCTCTCTAACCCCCGGCTTTCTCCCCCCCCCCACCTCTGAAGAGACTGAAGAGTTGGAGCGAAAGATGAAGGGGTGGAGTTTACAACAGAAGGGGTGAATCTTAAACAGGAAGGAGTGGAGCAAATTTAGATGGGGAGGTCGCATGATTTTAGTCTTGCCTAGGGCAGCACAAAACCAAAAAACACCACTGACAAGCTCATCAGCAAAAGACTGCAGCGATTCATATGGCTCTAAAGTTGATAGGGCCACAGGTAAATCAGATATAGAATCTGCAGGGGAAGGCGCAGAGAGGGTGCTTTTGGCCTTTGTGGTCCACAACTAGGTGATTTGGGACAAAGTCTTGCATGTCCATAGCAAAACCTCAGTCAAAAGGCAGAGAAACTGGCCACGCCCAACTGAGATAAGGAGGATTCCAATAATGGACTAAACTTTAGAGATGCACGATTACCAGCTTTAAATATTGGTACTATTAGTAGGTTCATTGCAAGCAGCCTTGGAGCCATTATGGAATGAAAGCTGGGGGCACCCAGTACAATGGGACTGCCCCCTCATGTCTTGAATCAGACATGTTGCGTTTGGGTGGCAACAGGGCAAGATAAGGTTCAGACTCAGTATGAGGCCTCATGGGAGAAAGACAGGCGCCACTTTAAGTGTAATATGACTCGTGTTTATTGGAAATTCAACAAACTACATACTCACAATCATGTAAGTAGAATACAGCAATGGATATTCATCCAAGGGGTAGGATAAGTCCGGGTGCCTCAACAGAAGAATCCGGCTGGTCCGCTGTGGAGATCCGTTGAAGCCGGTAAGACGGCGTGTCCCGGACCCTGGGGACACTGTCGGAGCTTCCAGCGGCATACTTCCGGCTTGGGCGTGGAGCGTGATGACGTGAACAGACGACGCGTTGTCGGAGCATGCGCTCCTTCCTCAGGCCTCTAATGAGGCCTCAGACACTCATGAAACTCAGATGGGCAGAGGTGTCCAACGGCTCTCTGCGAACCACTGCGAGTGTCAATGTAAAGTTAATGACATCCCAAATCAGTTTGAGGAAACGCAGTGCAAACTGTGAAAATCGGACAGAAATCAGATTGCATGGGTCTGAACACCCATGTGATCAGATTCCAGTGTAGACCAAAAAAAGTGTCCTGCACCATTGTGGTCCGAATGCGATGCGATTTCAGCCATACAAACTGGATGTGTCACAACTCCGTTGAGGGTTTTTTTCTTTTTGTTTGTTTGTGAACATCATATATTCACCACCTGTGTGTTTAATGATTTATTATGTTAACACAGTTATTTTGAGTATTTATCACCACGTATTGTATACACTTCTTTGCACCTCCAGTGTATATTTGTTCACATTGTTCACACAGTTTTTACTGTACAACAATCATGGCACACATCCCAGAATCGTGATTGATGCTCATTATAGTGTCAATTCCACTTTTGACTTGTGACACATATCAATTTAGCGCACCTGATTTTCTATACACTCAAATTCAATGTTTCCCTATAAAAGCCGTCTTAACTGATCTGACACAGGTTGCTCCAATTTTAAAAAAGATTCCTGCACTACAATGGTCCAACTTTGATACGACTTCAATGCTACAGAGTGTAAAAAGTCACATTAAGTCGGGTCAAAGGTAGACTGAAGTTTTAGGGCAAAGTCAGATCGGAAGCCACACGACTTATGCTGGAGCAATGTGAAACTGGGCTGAGCAAGGAGCAGAAAGCCATAATTCCTAGCAGCTGTCACTGACTGTGGATCTTGTTCTCCAAGATGAGGTGGGGGTGAAGCGCTGGATATGGATCCTCTACAAATAGAAATGAAGTCCTTAGTGGGGCCAAATACCTTGGGTTCAGCGATTCTCCACAAAGTCAGGCCCTCAAAAGTAGGGGTCAAGCAAACCATATAAAGTTGCACCAGAAAGAGCGTCAAACATATAATCTAAAGTTTCACCAGAAAGAGAGTCCAACAATGACTTAATCATTCAGTAAATAACCATGCATGGAAAGGACCACAAACAGCAGATTAACTTGGTGACCATTTTTTGTCCTTTTACAGAACCCAGACAAATCTGTATTGGACTCTTTGATTGTTTTGGGCTCTTTCTAGTGCAACTGCGGGTCCTGCTCTGATGAGGTCTGACTGGGGGAGTATCCTTAATCAGGGCTAACAGCCCAATATATATAAGGAATTAAGAAACAACTGCGCTAGTCCAAAAAGAAAAAAGCAGCAACTTCAAGTGTGACCGACACCCCAAAAAAAACAGTAGTAATAATAAGTTGCGCTAGAAAATTGAAATATATAATTTGAATCATGTGGTAATCAAAAAATTGTCCGTAAAATGTCCAATGCTTGGAAACGTGATGTAATAGTAACTGTGCAGGTACCGCTTACCGGAAACAAACTAAGTAAATGCCAAAGGTGACAACAATTCCAGATGCACAGGGGAAGTTGACCACGGTGGACCTCACGGTTCCCACGTAGACCGTATGATGATATCATGTGGAATACAAAACGCCATAGCGTAAAACCAAAATAACAAATGAAATAAAGGAGTGACACCCAAAGTGATTGGAAACACCAGAATTCAAATGCTGGAGGGTGGATCTAGTGAGTAGACGTGACAATAAGCAGGAATTCAACCACCAATTGAGCTCAATAGATACTCCTTACCAGAGTATATGAAAAAAATAGCCGAAATAGAAAAGCCAGACACCTCCCCCGATAGGACTGCAGCTTACTGAAGTAACGAATGTAAAGAGCATGTAATTAGACAGAGGGTCCCGACCATGCAAAACCAAAGTGGGTAACACCGATTAAGTATACCCTTACCGACTCCAGGTAATATTGGGCAAGGTAGATGAGCTCATAAGACCAATCCTCTGTGACCTCCTCATATTAGCCCAATATATATGGTTTGCACTGCCAAGGGCATGAATTCTTACCGCATACACCGGATATCAGCAGCAAGAATCACTGGATTCTTGCAGCTGGGATGAAAAGTGTATGCAAAGAGTTTGCGACCACTCAGCCTGTACAAGGCAACACAGGCTAAGAGCCATCGCTGTTTGCATACACCAGACATCCCAGAAAAAGAGATTCTTGCTGCTGGAATCTGGTGTATGCAGGTAATTGACTTGCGTGAAGGAGGCCTAATGGCGAGATCTTTGTTAGAAAAACAACAGAAAAAATAACTTCCCAGTTCACTTACCAGCCAGCCTGCAACAAACAGAATTGACCCTAACAGATCCCGTTAAAATCAAGGGGATTTGTTTGCACACATTTGCAATTACATGCATAAGCTGCAGCGGCCACGTCATGGCACCCCAGTCTACCACAGTTCTAACTCTATCATTTTGAGTAGAGCACATATACAATAATGGACAGATTAAGGGCAGGTTTTTCCTGGAGAGTGCCCACCCCTCCATAAAGGTCGCACTGGAAAAGCACATTAAACCAAGGGGTTTAGTTTGGACACATTTCCAAATTCATAAGTTTCTGGACCTGTACACCACCAATAGCAGGGGTTCCCACTCTTCCTGATGAATTGTTTAGGAAGCAATGTTACAGAGAATGCAGCAGGAGACTCTAGATCATGGAAAGGTGGACAGGAACACCCAAAACATTCAGGTGTAAATTCCAAGTAAACTTACTCTAGCCCCTAGCCCCATCTCTAAGTAAAATATCACTTGTGGGTGGACTGACTGTTTTAAAGTACAAACATGAGTGGTTGCTAAAGGTAAATGTAGGAATAATTTTCCATTATTCTGTACTGGCAAAGCATAGCAGCCGGTCAGTGATTGTGATCAGCATAGGACCTTCAGAAAAGCAGATCATGTAGATTGTAGCAGGAACAAATAGTCAATAAACATTTTTTTATTTTTATTTAGGAATGTTCCATTCAAAACCATTTGGTGGAGCTGTCCTTCGATATTTGCTTTAATAAAAGAAACAATTCTCATTTGCAGATCTTGTCAATTAGAAGATATGGGATTAGCCATATTAAGTTTCTTTTTCTAGTATGTATTCTGTACCAGTTTCGTAAAACCATACCTTAGGTTCTCAGTCCTCCACC
Source organism: Pelophylax lessonae (assembly GCF_965119305.1). NCBI lineage: Eukaryota > Metazoa > Chordata > Amphibia > Anura > Ranidae > Pelophylax > Pelophylax lessonae. Next base: position 227,773,819 of record NC_138773.1, read on the forward strand.
CCTTCCTCTGAAAGCCTGGCTCTGCACTGTGTTCATACTTCCCTATAGGAATTTGTATTATAGATAAAACAATTCCGCTGTCCTGACACGATGCTCAGAGAATTTGGTGTCTAATTAAAAGGTGGATCCCCAGGGCTACATTAGTGTCTAGAGTCAATGATGACACCATGTTGTGGCTGCACTATCTTGCCACAGAGCTCACTATCCTGTAAAGCAGATTTCAGTAATAACTATAACAGCTCCAGGGGAAATAAAACCTCGAGTCCGCAGTAGGCCACCCCCCATTATAGCATACTATGGCACAGACAGTGTTAAGTCACAAGGAGGCAGAGCTGGAAATCTTAAATAAATAAAAATCCAATCTTTTATTAACCAAAAGCCGGCATGAAGCGTCCCCCAGCCGGGACCCAGCAAGTCAATTTATGACCCCTGACCTCCTTGACCTTTAACAAAACGGCAGCCTGCGCATGCAAATGGCGCTCGCCATAAGAGCGGCGGGGGAGAGACGGGGGGAGGGAGTCAAATCTCGGGAACGAGAGAGACGCGGGAAGTGGAGAAGGGGGAGGTGGGGGGGAAAACAAAAAACAAATTAAAAAGCTGTTACTTAAATGTCACAGAACACAATTGTTTTTGGCTACAGATCATTACACCTGATACGAACACATTATACACACAGACACATTATGTGTGAGATATATATATATATATATATATATATACACACACACACAAATATATAAAGACATTTGTCTATAGATGTATATCTATATAAAAAAAAATGTTATAATATATATATGTATTCACATATTTGACTCTCTCCAAACACAGATCAATATTTATCTGTGTCTATACATATAAATACATCTACATATATATATATATATATATATATATATATATATATATATATATATATATATACATTGCTCACTTTATACACACACATACAGTATATATATATATATATATATATGCGCGCGTGTGTTCTGTCTTTTTACATAAAACGACTTTATCTTTAAACAGTCACAAATGTCTACATAAAACCTGTGTTACAATGACAAGCGTTAAGATGTTTGACATTTTATGTAACCTTGTCATCTATATCACAACAAACTATTGTCCCTTTTTAATATTGTTATCTGATATTTAAGGCTCCAAAAGGTTCCACGCGGAGTGAATTCAAAAGGGTACATTGTCAAGAAGTCAGGTGCAGAAAAGAAAATATCTTCTGCAAGATCAAACCGTTTTATTAAATATCTTTACTTGTGATGAGACCATGACACTTATGTGAGAATGTTCAATGCAATACAATGCTGCAAGTATCAGGCTGCATCGTATCAGTGATATGAACAAAACAACACTTGACATGATATCCTGTGAACCCCTGTAATAGTTCCTGGGTGCAGAAGTCTAAAGGTGTCCATATACGTTTGGTTCCCTTTTGGTCTGTTAATTTTATAACTGAAAGTTTTTTGTAATATCAGTTTGAGAAGAGTATAAAAAAAAAAAAAAAAAAAGGCAAAACACAAATGAACCGTCCTATTAGACATGCAGTGATGCATGTAGTGATGCTTTGTAGTATTATCTCAATTAGACTTGTTTTCCCTGTCCAATTCATCTATGTAAACAATCTTAAGCCAGCCATACATACACTATATTACCAAGAGTATTGGGACGCCTGCCTTTACACACACATGAACTTAATGGCATCCCTGCCTTAGTCCGTAGGGTTCGATATTGAGTTGGCCCACCCTTTGCAGCTATAGCAGCTTCAACTCTTCTGGGAAGGCTGTTCACAAGGTTTAGGAGTGTCTATGGGAATGTTTGTCCATTCTTCCAGAAGCGCATTTGTGAGGTCAGGCACTGATATGGTCAAAAATCCCTGGCTTGCAGTCTCCGCTCTAGTTCATCCCAAAGGTGTTCTATCAGGTTGAGGTCAGTCAAGTTCCTCCACCCCCAAACTCGCTCATCCATGTCTTTATGGACCTTGTGCACTGGTGCGCAGTCATGTTGGAACAGAGAGGGGCCATCATCAAACTGTTCCCACAAAGTTGGGAGCATGAAATTGTCCAACAATTCTTGGTATGCTGATGCCTTAAGAGTTCCCCTTCACTCTAATTAAGGGGCCAAGCCCAACTTGTGGTGAAATATATATGTTGCATAATTTATGTAGGATATTCTGTGTGTGTGTGCATATATAAGTAGATCTATCTATCTATCTATCTATCTATCTATCTATCTATCTATCTATCTATCTATCTATCTATCCACACAGTATCTCACAAAGGTGAGTACACCCCTCACATTTTGGTTAATATTTTATTATATCTTTTCATGTGACAACACTGAAGAAATGACACTTTGCTACAATGTAAAAGTAGTGAGTGTACATTTGAATAACAGTGTAAATTTGCTGTGTATAGAAGTATGAGTGCTGCCAGCATTGCTGCAGAGGTTGAAGGGGTGGGGAGTCAGCCTGTCAGTGCTCAGACCATATGCTGCACATTGCATCAAATTGGTCTGCATGGCCCAGAAGCCTCTTCTAAAGATGATGCACAAGAAAGCCCGCAAACAGCTTGCTGAGGACAAGCAGACTAAGGGCATGGATTACTGGAACCATGTCCTGTGGTCTGATGAGACCAAGATAAACTTATTTGGCTCAGATGGTGTCAAGCGTGTGTGGCGGCAACCAGGTAAGGAGTACAAAGACAAGTGTGCCTTGCCTACAGTCAAGCATGGTGGTGGAAGTGTCATGGTCTGGGGCTGCATGAGTGCTGCCGGCACTGGGGAGCTACAGTTCATTGAGGGAACCATGAATGCCAACATGTACTGTGACAAACTGAAGCAAAGCATGATCCCCTCCCTTCAGAGACTGGGCCGCAGGGCAGTATTCCAACATGATAGCGACCGCAAACACACCTCCAAGACGACCACTGCCTTGCTAACGAAGCTGAGGGTAAAGGTAATGGACTGGCAAAGCAAACCCTATTGAGCATCTGTGGGGCATCCTCAAATGGAAGATAAGAGTAGTGCAAGGTCTCAAACATCCACCAGCTCCGTGATGTCGTCATGGAGGAGTGGAAGAGGACTCCAGCGGCAGTCTGTGAAGCTTTGGTGAACTCCATGCCCAAAAGGGTTAAGGCAGTGCTGGAAAATAATGGTGGCCACACAAAATATTGACATTTTGGGCCCAATTTGGACATTTTCACTTAAGGGTGTACTCATTTTTGTTGCCAGCGGTTTAGACATTAATGGCTGTGTGTTGAGTTATTTTGAGGGGACAGCAAATTTACACTGTTATACAAGCCGTACACTCACTACTTTATATTGTAGCAAAGTGTAATTTCTTCAGTGTTGTCACATAAAAAGATATAGAGGTGTACTCACTTTTGTGACATACTGTATATATATTTTTTTTTTACAACCCCTGAAAAAAAAAAAACTCACACCATAATCCCCCCTCAACCAAATGATTTGGACCAGTGCACAAAGCAAGGTCCATAAAAACATAGATGAGCTAGTTTTAGGTGTAGGATCTTGACTGCCCTGCACAGAGTCTTCTTGACCTCAACCTGATAAAACACCTTTGGGATGAATTTGAACGGAGACTGCGAGCCAGGCCTTCTTCTGGAAGAATGGTAAAACATTGACATAGACACACTCCTAAACCCTGTGGACGGACTTCCCAGAATAGTTGAAGCTGTTATATAACCAAAGGGTGGGCCGACTCAATATTGAACCCTATGGACTAAAACTGGGAGGCCATTAACGTTCATGTGCATGTAAAGGCAGGCGTCCCAATACTTTTGGTAAAATAGTGTAGATAGAAATTCAGCCAGTTCAGCAGGGACTGGCATAATTTTGATCCATGTATGAGCAGGCTGGTTGTACACAGATTGATCTACTGATCGACATGTGTACAACCAGCCTGTTGTGTTTTTCCTGATCCATCAATGCTGCCAGTTATATTCTGAAGAGAAGGCTTCCCACTGTCAGAATACAATACCACAGTGGAAAGGATTCCTCCTTCCACATTGAGTTTGTGGATGGAGGAAAATCGGGTCATTGAGAGAGTGAGAGCGATAACACCAAATTTAACACACCTTCTCCCCATTCACACCTGAGACCTTGTAACACTAACGAGTCACATGACATCGGGGAAGGGAAAATGGCTAATTGGGCATTTTCAATTAGGGGTGCACTCACTTTTGTTGCCAGCGGTTTAGTCATGAATGTGTTTAGTTATTTTGAGGGGACAGCAAATTTACACTATTATACAAATGTACACTCACTACTTAATGAGCCCCCTGGTTGAACCAAAAAAAAAAATTAATAACGAGTGGTCAGCGTAACACCTTTCTCTATGTTATGAAGAAGAGAATAGTGGAGGTGCTCTGTGGTCCTTTCCTAAGTTGACAACAGTGCTTCTCCGTAAATATGGTACAGTGAGCAGTGTCACCTTAGGACACGAAGTGTGTTAATGGCAAGGTCACTAAGTCAGCCCATACATTTGTCATTTTTTTTTTTGTTCAACCAGCAGGTTTGTTGATGGGGGAATCACTGACAGAGGGGATACAGCCAGCAGTGCTGGTCGTGCGGAAGTTTTTTAACAGTCTAGTTGTAGAAAAGTTGATCGGTAGATCCACTCCTGTACAACAAGCCTGTCTATGCACGGATCAACATTCGCCCAGTCCCTGCTAAACCGGATGCATTTTGGTCCATGTATGGCTGGCTTAAGATAAGCTAAAAGGAAAAAAGCATGAAAAAAGGAGTGTGGCTACAACACCTCTGTTCTTTGGTTTAAAGACACTTTAAGCTGAACATTGACCTATAGGATTTTGAACAGATTCAAACTAATAAATTAACATTTAATTGATTAAGTTCAATGTCCCTTTTGAAGACAGAAAAACAAATATTTTGGACATTTATTGAATACACTGACAGATACAGTCTTGCATAATTGCATTTTCAGTGACAAATTAGTCTAAATGAATATCTGTGGAAGCCCATCTACAGGTCAGTTACCAGCAGGTTCGGTCATGTGGAGAGTAGCTAAATAATAAATGTGCAGAAGAGTACATCCTTTACAAATCTGTACACATCTGGATCAACATTCATATTAATGTGATCTTTCTGAAATATATAAGGCTTAATTAACAATACCCTAACAAAGATAAAGAAGCTGTATTTTAGCAGTTTGATTGTAATTTTTAAATCTCATTAGGTTCATCTGAAAATAACGGTCACTTTAAAATGAGCATCCTTAAAGGAAAAGTTCACCTTTTGTTAACGTTACATCCAAATTCATGTTACAAAATGCACTGGCCCCAGCAACCCCCTGTTTGACAGTGAATGGGGGATCCTCTCCCCCCACTCACTGTCATAATCTAAAAAAAAAAAAAAAAGCGACTGAGCGAGGCTCCGCCCACATCATTCATTCAGTTTTCTGTGAATGGGAAAACTAAAAGTACCGACAACCTCTGCGGCTGTCAGCCTGTAGTTCTCAATAAATGCCCAGGGTGCTGTTGAGCGCTGCAGGTAGTTTATTGATGCTTCCTGTCAGAGTGTAACTGCCTGACCGTATTGGAGGTAGGGGCAGACAACTACACCGACAGTCTGTAGGACTGTGGCATTACACCCATGATCTGCTGATTGTGAGTGCAATGCTTTACAGTTTTTTGTTTTTAACAAATAAATAAAGATATGCACATTTTACCTGCAAAATGTGAATTTATTACTTTTTTTTTCCTAAATGGTGAAATGATCCTTTAACCTGGTGTGTTAAGGGTAAATTGAGACCATATCTCATCAGTGTAAGTTATGCTTTTATAGACTTTACTTATGTGTGGTTGCTGATGATGAAACATATTTAGGTAGTCATATTTGCACATTACATATGTTGGTTAAACTTCCTAATTCATGTATTACTACAATCAGTTTGGGATAGTGTGTGGAATGTATAACACTATTGGCAGTTTATTTTATTAATTTTTTCTTGTTGGCTCTGACACCATTAGTGAAATGCAATATCACTAACGGCACGTTCACACTACCTGCTGTGACCTGTGTTTTTCTGCTTTGAACAAATACAGGTCCACATAAAAAATAATAATCGTTTTCTATGTCCCTGTTAAAGAGGAAGTAAACCCTCCTCTGTAACTTTTACCTATAGGTAGGCCTATATTAAGGCTTACCTATAGGTACTGTAAATATCTCCTAAACATGCACCGTTTAGGAGATATTTACCTTACATGCAGCCAGTGACGTCACTGGCGCATGCGCTCTGAATGAACGGCCGCTGGTGCCGTTACTTCAGAGTCCCGTGCCGTGACCGTCGGCGTGCGCGGGAGTGACGTCACCACGGCTCCGGCCAATCAGATGGCCGGATGCCGCGATCCCGGTTCAGTCGCCCGTCATACAGGTGAGTGAGCGGCACGGCGGGAGCTCGTTGTAAGGTAAGTATTTCATAATGAGCTAGTATGCGATGCATACTAGCTCATTATGTGTTTGTCTTTCAGGTTGTAAAAAAAAAAAAGTTAAAACGAGTTTACAACCTCTTTAACATAACACTGGTGTAAAGTGCACTGTGGAAAAAGCAGCATGTCTGCATTTTTCAGAAATGCACTGTATGTCACCACATGTCATCGCATTGCAGAATAATGCACTGCGTTGCTGTGGAGAGACATAAGTGTAGTGTAATTTTGTGGCACATCAAGTAAAAAAAACAAAAAACAAACAAAGTAAACAGTGCTAATGCACTGAAACTTGCACTACACTACTCCTTGCAGGACCGCAAAATCGCATGACAAGTCGTTTTCCATTATTTTCAATGAGCCCCATTCATATCAGTGCGTTTTGAAGTCGCACCGACTTCAAAGTAGTTCCTGCACTACTTTGCCACGATTTTAATGCGTTTTGAGGCATATAGCCTTGACATTGCTTTCAAAATCGCGTCAAAATCGCAACAAAATTGTGCCGCAAAATCGCTGTAAAATTGCGTCGCATTAGTGTGAAAGGGGCCTGATAGTTGCCCACACAGTTAAATGCTGCATTTTACCTTGAGGGCTAGTGGGAACATAGCCTGTTATGGTTAGATTAGCCATACATGGATTGAAATTCAGCCAGTTCAGCAGGGCTGATCCATGTGTGGCCACAGTGGTTGAACAGAAGTTGATCTACTGATCAAATTCTGTTCAGCTGCCCTGTCGGTATATTTTTGCTTGATCAGCGCTGCGGGCAATAGCCTGCAGCTCTAATCTATGTATTCTGACAGCAGGGGAGTCTCCACACTGTCAGAATACAATGACACAGCAAGAAAGATTTCCCCATCCACACTGAATATGTGGATGGAGAAATTGAGTCTTTTTTTTTCATCCAACCCGCTGTTTAAACAAAGGAAAAAAAAAAAAAAATGACCCATGTATGGCCAGCATTACCTTTATTACCAGGGGAGAAAGTGAAGTAGAAAACCTACATTATATAATTGTTACCAGAACAGAAATAAAGGGGATATCTTCCAATAGGGACAACAGTGGGCTTTTTCCCTAGTTTGGACATATTTATACTTACTGTTGTGTCACAGAAGTAGAAGAAAAACTCCCCTAGGGAAACAGAGAGCAATAAACACTAGACATGTTCTAACCCTTCCCCAATCTACAGTACAAAACTTTATAAAAAAAAAAAAAAAAAAAAAAAAAAAAAGGTTGTGGATGGAGTTGAACTTTAACAGTGCAAAGCTGCACAACCTTGTGTTCTTCAGTTCCTTTTTTTTTTTTTTACAGAAATACCATTACGAACAGGAAAGCAGGCCTAAAAAACTGAAGGGTGCAGTTGCTGGCCATCTTTTGAAAATTGTAGAACAAGCATACCATAAATGAGTAGAAAAGAGTGTCAGTACTATCCATCTCTATATCTGTTCCAAGTGAAATACTCAAAAAGCATTGAAACCAAAGCATCAGCCTGACAGCCAAAAGGATTTAGCATTCTTTATGGAGAGGTCAACAATAACAGCCCCATACTTTTCTAATGGCGGTGTTACATTAAGGTCACAGCAAAACTACGGTACTTACATAAAATCAACCATTAAGGCCTTGTATGAGACCCATCAACAATTCATCAGCATTGCATTAGAAGTCTTCCATGCTGAATTTCTGGCATACTGTGTTATGGTAGACTGACTGCTCGCTTGTTAAAGCTACACAACTTACACCTTAATATTTGTTTAGTATAAGGATGGCCTCTTTGAAATAGCCTTTAACAAGCAAATTTCAAAGAATGAGAGCAGTGCTAAACAAATCACAGAAACTAGGCAGGTAAAGCATAAGCTCACCTTTGTTAACTTTGTGTTTTTGCAGGTAAAAAAATGTACATTTATCATTTTTTTCCTCGGCACATGCAAAGCATTGGTGCAATGCAGGGCAGTTACACAATGACAGAAAGAAACAAGGAACTACCTAGAGTGCTCAATAGCACCCTAGTTCTCCCCTCTCTGAATGAATAATGCAGCTGGGTGGGCGGAGACCCACACAGTCGTGTTTTTTTTTTAAATTGCGACAGTGAGTTTGGGGAGAAGATCCCTGTCTCGCTGTCACTAGAGGTGGCAGGTCGAGGAGAGGCTGCAGCAGTGGGAACATGTTCTATGTTTCAACCTAAAAATGGGTGGAGTGGAAGATGTAACATGTTCCCAAAGGTAAACTACTTATCCTTTGGAACATGTTCCATGCAGCTCCCCCCTCCCCATCTTCTCCCGCACACACGCTCTGACAATTTGAAAACTGCATGTACAAGTAGTGTCAGCCACTGTGGCCGATAGCTTGTAGTTCTTATTGAACTACAAGGGCGCTGATGAGCACATAGTCCATTGATTTTTCTGCTCTCGTTTAACTGCCTGCCCGTACAAGCAGACAGCTATGCTGAGAGATCTGCTGATCATAGGTGCAATGCTCTGCAGGCTCCTAAGGGGAAAGAATTGCATTTCTGACTTACCGTAAAATCCATTTCTCTGATGTTCATTGACTGACACAGCTTCTTATCTCCATAATCGTTGGGTTATACTGCCCCCTACAGGAATAGGACAGAAGGCAGAAAAATGTCAGGCTATGTCTATAGGCAGTCCCAGGGGGTATACTCCCTCTCTCTGCTATAGGGACTCAGTTTAGTTACAAGCAGTGTCAGAAGAATTACAACTCCACAGAGGAGTGGGTGCTGTGTCCGTCAATGAACATCAGAGAAATGGATTTTACGGTAAGTCAAAAATCCCATTTTCTCTTTCGTTCATTTACGGACACAGCTCCTGATCTCCATAACCATTGAGACGTCCCAAAGCAGTGTCGAGGGGTGGAAACAGCAAAAACTTTCCCAAAGCTAAACAGTAGCCAACTAAACTGGAGCTCAACCAAAACAACTGGAGCCCACCTGAAAAAAACAATACACCCTCGAAGAGGATCAAGTCCTCTAAACAGCAGCCTGAAAAACCTTGCGGCCAAAAGAATCCGCAGATGCGAACACATCCACTTCATAAAACTTTGTGAAAGTGTGCACCGACGACCAGGTGGCCGCCTTGCAAACCTGCATCACTGATGCCTGACGGAAGGCCCAGGAGGCACTAAGCGCCCGAGTAGAGTGCGCCTTAATAGGGAAAGGAGGAACCTGACCCTTGATTGAATAGGCATGAATCACTGTCTGTCTGATCCATCTGGAAAGGGTCACAGAGGAAGCGGACAACCCTTTTCGAGGCCCAACCGTGAGCACAAATTGTGAATCTGAGTTCCTGAAAGACTCCGTAGCTGCCAGGTACACCCTAATTGCCCGGACCACATCCAAGGCATGGAAGGCAATTTCCTTTGAATGTTTAGGCCTGGGACACAGGGAAGGCAACACAATGTCTTCATTCAAATGAAAATCATCGACAACCTTTGAAAGGAACGACGGACAGGGGCAAAGAACCACCTCATCTCTGTGAATCACCAGGTAAGGTTAACGACTGAATAACACCACCAGTTCCAACACCCTGCACGCAGAGGTAATAGCCAACAAAAAGGCCACTTTCTGGGACAGTGTAAGCAGGGGAATCTCCCGAAGATTCTCAAAGGGAGGCTTCTGGAGGACCAAAGCACCAAATTGAGGTCCCAAGACGGTAACGAAGAACGTACTGGAGGAACCAAATGTCGGAAACCCTGAAGAAAGGTACGCACCAGGGAGTGTGTGGCCAAGGGTTGTTGGAAGAAGACCGCCAAAGCAGAACCTAACCCCTGGTGGTACTCAAGGCCAATTTCTGTACAACCCCCCCATTGAAGGAAGGTCAAGATCCGAGCCACCGAGAAGGAGTGAGGATGAATTTCAAGAGACTCACACCCCGTAATGTATGTCTTCCAAGTACAGTGGCAGATTTTCCTAAAAGTAGATTTCCTAGCATTTAACAGTTGTAGGAATCACCGACTCAGATAAACTTCTATGCTTCAGCACCTGACATTCAACAGACAAGCTGTCAAAGCCAGGGACTGTAAAGACGGATGGAAGATTTGTCATTGGAACAACAGATCCTCCCTGAGTGGAGGCGTCCAAGAAACGTCGGCGACCAGCCGCACCATATCGGTGTACCAAGCCCAGCCAGGCCAGTCCGGAGCCACTAAGATGACCGGAAACTTCCTTCTGCCTCGATCCTGCGTAGAAGTCTTGGCAGAAGCTTGAGAGGAGGGAAGGCGTAGATCAGACAAAACTGACCCAACGAGGCCACCAGCGCGCCTGTGGCATCTGCCAGAGGATCCCTGACTGAGCCACAAACCTCTGCACCTTTCTGTTGAGCCGAGACACCAACAGATCCACCTCGGGGATGCCCCGTTAGAGATACAACTGATGAAACACCTCCAGATGAAGGGACCACTCCCTTTGGTCCAACGCCTGCCCACCCTGGGCATGAACCTTTCTGCCCGCCTTACAATGCCGGCTACCTCCAGAGCCGCCAGGACACCCCTTGGTGATTGCTATAAGTCACGGCCTTGACACTGTCGGATTGAAGGCGCACTGGACAACCCTGAAGACAATCAGTCCAATGGTCCAGATCCCCTGAGCAGAATGCTTGCTGAGGACACCTCCCCAGCCAGACAGGTTGGCATCCGTGGTGACCACTGTCCATTACAAGGGGAGGAAGGATGTGCCCAGCCGAAGCACCGGAGAACGAAGCTACCATATCAGGGACTCCTTTGTTCCCCGACTAAGCCGGATCTGATTGTCCAGAGACTGCGGAGTCTTGTTCCATTTGGCCAGAATCTCCCTTTGCAGGGACCTCGTATGAATCTGTGAAAACGGAACCGCCTCGAAGGTAGACACCATTAGGCTCAGCACCCGCATGCAAGTCCAGAGGGATGACCATCTGCTGGACAGCAGGAGATGAATTGCATCCTGCAATTTCTGTAGTTTGTCAAAAGGAAGAAGCACTCTGCCTAAGGCCGAGTCCAGAGTCAGGCCCAGATCGTCCAGCTTTGTGGATGGAACCAGAGCAGATTTCTGAAATTCCAGAATCCAGTCGAACTCCCACAGAGTTCGTATTGTAATCTCCAGGTTTTCCACCAGAGCAGTAGAAGACTCCGCTCGCAGGAGATTGTCCAAGTAGCCCAGTACTGCCATCCCCCATTGGCTTAACAAAGCTAGCACCGGGCTAATACTTTTGTGAAGACCCGAGGAGCAGAGGCGAAACCAAAGGGTAATGCCACAAACTGATAATGCTCCTTTCCAACGGCAAATCGGAGAAAGTGCTGGTGACTGGCACATATTGGAATGTGAAGGTAGGCATCCTTTAATGTCAATAGAGGCAAGGAAATCCCCCTGATGCAGGGATGCCACCACCGTGCGAATGGATTCCATTCTGAACTTCTGCACCCGCACAAAGCAGTTCAGCACCTTGAGGTCCAGGACTGGACACACTTTGCCTTCCTTCCTGTGAACTGTAAACAGGTTTGAGTAAAAACCCTGAAATCATTCCTAAGTCGGAAACCAGGACAATCACTCCTTGAAGTAATAGGTCTTATGCCACCCCAAAGAGACCCTGTAAGGGGTCCGGGAATAGGTGCAAGTTGGAAGGAAAGAACCTTGTCGGGGGACAAGAGTGAAACTTCTATGTAGCAGGACCAAATTACTTTGTGGACCCATGAAGTCAAACATGTCCGGAAACCAGCAAAGATGTCCACCCATCCCCGATACGGGTGAGGGCACGCCTTCATGCCGAAGGAGCCATGTCCGTGGGTCTAGAGAAGCACGCTCTCGGCTTGCCAGATCAGATTTATTTGGATCCTCCTGAGGAAGCCCTTGTCAGTCACCCCTGAGTGACAAAAAAACTTCCTATAAGCCGAGAAGGAAGGCCCACATCTACGATGAGGTTCCTTGCCCTTAATAGCCTGCAGAAGAAAGGTACTCTTCTCCCTCTGTGAGACCTTTAATGATGTCATCCAGTGTAGCTCCAAACAGACAAACTCCTTGAAAGGGAAGATCAGTCAAGGCCTTTTTATAAGTCCAGTTTGCAGACCAGCATTTGAGCCAAAAGACACGCCGAAGGACCACTGCCGAAACAAAAATCCACTAGGGGAGCTGCATCCAAAGAGGCATCACAGATAAACTACAGCCCCTGGACCAGCACTTTTTGCTAGCCCATTGCCCGAAAGCCACCTCCACCTGGGACACAAAGGACTCCAGGACCACCGTCAATGCATCAATGAATGGCTGGGACCAGGAGGGCCCGCAGCTTCAGAGAGGGAATCAGGTGGAGAGATGTGCTCCAAAGACTCCATGAGTCACCAGGGGGACCCCCCAAAAAAGTTTAAAACACTGAAAGAGGTCTGCGCGCACTCGCTGGCCTGACGGAGGTGACCACTGGATCTAGATTATTTAGCCCGCTGCCCAGTTCGGCAGTTGATTGTAGATCTCACAGGAAAAAAACAGGAGAAAAAATTTCTATCCAAAAAGAAAACAAATTGCTGCACCAGAGATCCCAGCAAGGAACTAAGTCCTTACTCCTGACTAGGCAGAAAAAAACATAGAGAGCCTATAGCAGAGAGAGGGCTTATACCCCCTGGGACTGCCCATAAGCGTAGCCAGACTTTTTTGCTGCCTAGTGTCCTACTCCTGTAGGGGGCAGTATAACCCAACTGTTATGGAAAAAGATGACCAATGATGACCATTGACGCATACAGCTCCAGAATCTTCTTGAACATTGGGTTATGCTGCCCCCTACAGGGAGTAGGGCACTAGGCAAGAAAAAAAAAACTTTACCACGCCTATAGGGCAGTCCCAGGGAGTATACTCCCACTTCCTGCTATAGGCATTCAGTTTAGCTGCAAACAGTATCAAAAGAAAAATAACCCAACTCAATAGAGGGGTGGGTGCTATGTCCGTCAATGAACATCAGAGAAAAGGATTTTACTGTAAGACAAAATCCAATTTTCTCTTTTCTTCACGGACGAACACAGCTCCAGATTCTTCTTGACCATTGGGATGTCTCAAAGCAGTGTTAACCTTGAGGGGTGGGAAAAAACACAGCAGAAAAATTCCCAAAAGGCTAACCCTAGCCAACCAGGTAACATGGAGCTCAACCAAGAACAACTGGAGCTCACCTAAAAAAACAAAAATACACTCTCAAAGAGGACTAATCCTCTCAAACATGGGCCTGCAAAACTTTGCGGACAAAAGCAGCATCCTCAAATGCCAGCACATCTATTTTATAATATTTTGTGAAAGTGTGCACAGACGACCAAGTGTCCGCCTTGCAAACCTGCCCCACTGACGGCTGATTGCGGACGGCCCAGTAGGCACAAAGCGCCTGTGTAGAATGCGGAGGAACAGAGGAACCTGACCCTTGATGTCTGTCACTGTCTGTCTTGTCTATCTGGAAATGGTCATGGCAGACGTGACCAACCCTTTGTGAGGTCCATCCGTAAGGACAAATAGTAGGGCTGATTTCCTAAACTACTCAGTTGCCGCAAGGTACACCCTGACCGTCCGACCCACATCCAGAGAGTGCAAGGCAATCGCCTTAGGATGTTTAGGCTTAGGACACAGGGAAAGCAACACAATGTCTTCATTCAGATGGAAACCAGAAAAAATCGTAGGAAGGAATGACTGACAAGGGTGAAGCACCACATTAGCTTTGTGAACTATCAGGTAAGGTGAACGACAAGACAACGCCGCCAGCTCCTGTGTGCAGAAGTAATAGCCACCAAGAAGGCTACCTTCTAGGACAATGTAAGCAGAGGAAGCTCGCAAATATTTACGAAAGGCTAGTACAGGAGAACCGACAGCAGCAAATTGAGATCCCACAAAGGCGACGGAGACCGTACTGGGGAATCTAAGTGGCGGACCCTCTAAATAAAGGTGCGAGCCAAAGAATGCGTAGCCAAAGAAAGGTAAAAGAAGACTGCCAAAGCTAAAAGCCTGGCCCTTTACGGTACCCACGGCAAGGCTGTCTTTGACAGCAGTGGACCTTTGGTGCATAATATGGCTGAAATGCTGGTCTACAGACCAGTCTTCCAAGAAGGCCTTATCTGTTCTCCCCTTTTTTGGGAGATTGCCTGTTTGGATCTACCTGGATGATATCATTAAGGGTCTTAAAGTACTCTTCTTCCACAGGATGCCAGGGGCAAGGTGTCTCGTCACTGACGTGGGCCCTTTTTTTTCACGGCTCATTTGCTACCTTTTTGTCCCTCAGGATCTCAAGACAAAGGATCTAAGTCTGTCAGGACCTCCTCCGGAGGTTCCAAGAGGACCTGATCTGGTAAGCTGAGAGCAGGTTCTTCCAGACCTGCAGACAACCCCTCTTTTTTGCCTGAAGAGGCCCCCTCACCCATGTCTGAGGTGGGGGGACATCTTTGCTTCTTTCTGAACCCATGAGCCTCCCTGATTCAAGACTGATGGGTCCACGAACTGATTGGGTTCGGCTACAAGATCAATTTTCGGTCTTTCCCTCCAGTGTGGTTCTTTCCTTCCAATCTGCGTTTGTCCCCAGACCACCTGCGGGGTCTATTCGGGGTAGAGCAAGACTTTCTACTACAAGGGGTGATTGTTCCAGTTCTAAAATCAGAACGTTTTCAACATTTCTAGTCAAACCTTTTTACAGTTCCCAGGAAGGAAGGCAAGGTACATCCAATCCTGGACCTCAAGGCTTTGAACCGCTTGTGCGGGTACAGAAGTTCCGAATGGAGTCCATTCGTGCAATAGTGGCATCCCCACTTCAGAGGACGATTCCCTTCATATTTTCAATATCTGTCGATCATCAGCATTTCAAGTGTTTTTCTGCCTAGTGTCCTACTCCTGAGGGGGGCACTATAACCCAATGATCAAGAAGATTCTGGAGCTGTGTCCGTCAATGAATGAAAGAGAAATGCAGATTATTTTTAACATAACTAAACTTATTCTTTAATGTTTCTAAAGAATCACAACTTAGTGTTAAGATTGTGATCCTTTCCCTGCCCTACTGTGCTTTGCACGTCTACAAAACATCCCTCCCCTCGTCACACTATAAGAGTTCTTAGCTACATTATAAACACCTGTATGGTTAAAAAAAATGACAAAGTAGTTTGTAAGCTCGAACGACAAGGGCCCTCTGATTCCTCCTGTATTGGAATGGATTGTAAATGTGCTGTCTGCCTTCCTGTTGTACAGCTTTTGGTGCTATATAAATTCTGTATAATAATATTAAACAGGAGAAACTATCACACTGAATAGGGTACGTTTTCTCCATCACATGCAGGGGTTGCTAATTTTCCCTTATACCAGGATATCTGCAGCGGATTGGTCGCCAGTTCACTTCACACCGTAACAGATTTTTATTCAATACAGTGCACCAGGAATCAAACATCTCACAAATATAAGTTCTTTAAAGCTCAACTCTGAGATCACCTTAAAATACTCCCATAGCTTTACCCCTCCCCAAGCATAGTCCACAAACCTAATGCTTTTAAATATTAAAGTTTTTTAATTAGACATAAAAAGTTTTACTTACCTGTGACATCACTAGTAGTGGCTGAAATCCTTGCTATGGCCAGGCACAGGAAGAAGGGTCTTCTGTGTTGTGCCGATTGTTACAATAAAGCTCAGTATGCCACACTGTGGGTGATGACAGAGTAGTTCACTTCTTTCTGGTCACCACCCCCATATGCCAATGTCCCCGGCAGGACTGGACTTTCTCATTTGTATGAACTGACAATCAAATTAGATGGGCATTCATCACCAGGAAAAGATTGCAAGGGATCCGCATAAAGGATCCACTCACGCTGTATTGTATAACTGGTGACTACATAGGGCTGTAACTGGACAACTTACTCTGTGCAAGTGAAAGAGCAGCCGCGGCCGATTGGTCGCATGAAACTTAAAAAGAGGGTCTTGTGACAATGACAGCTTGATATCTGGTCTCTGGAGGTTCTGTTGTTGAAAGGAGACCATGTTTAGGCAAGTCACAAGATGGCTGCTGCAGACAAACCTTAACTATTTTGCCTGGAGTTCAGCCTTAAATTAACATAACAGCAACACGTAATTAAAAGCTACATAAGACATGCATTCTTCATGCATTCCGTGGGGCTCAAATGAGTTGAAAGAATGGAAACGTCTGCATGAAAAAAGAATGCACATATACAGACAACAAAATGCACAGCATGTTTAATGCTATGGCATAAGTTGTTTGATTACTCACACTCTGGGTCTTAAGTATGGACATGACCCACCGCAACCAGGCTGTCCCTTGCTTTTTGTATCCTGCACTAAAAATGCGAGAGGGAGCATTTAACTGTTAGCTATGACACACACAGACAGCTATTCTTGCAGATTCTATTTTGGGTGGACGCCAGGGAAACTGACAAAGGGCCTATAACTGTCCAGGATATAAATGGGTGACCTCAGCATTGGGTCTACAGAGACCATTTTTTCTTCCTATTGGCATGAGGCTAAGCAAAACAGTTTGATCACCCAAAGTAAATTTGCCATAGGAAACAACAGAAATATCAGCAAGGGTGTCAGTAAATCTCAGTCAAAGTGACATAGGAACCCTGATGTGAAAAATGGGACCTGTTGTATTTCACTACCAGCATCCTGAACAGTTACACACTACTGGAAGTGCTTACATCCCCTAGCGCAGCCCAAAACTCCAAGACTGATTATTGGATGGACTTAAAAGGTGAAAACAAATTCTAGGCAGTCATAGTCAAGTTCAGGTTATATGTATTAAATTTGAATTTGGAAAAGCCACATTCATCAACAATGAATGAAAGAGCAAATATTTTCCTGGATATGAGAGCAGCAAAAGAACAAGGACATAAAACACAGACAGAGGAAGAAGCAGTGCAATTTGTGGGAAAGACATGCAAATAAAGTAGAGGGCGCACATGCAGAGAAAGCAAGGACAGAGGGGGGCTCAGTGAGGGGCACGTGTTACCTTCTGTGTTGGCGTTGCCGCTGTAAACATTTCGCAGGCTGCCAACACGGTTTAGTTTCCATGCTTTGCGTTTAGCTGCATCCAGAGAGCAAAAGGGAAGGAGAAACGGAGAAAAAGAAAATAAATGGGGAAAAAAAGAAAGGAGAAAGGGAGAGAAAGACAGACGGCCTAAGGGGTAGGAAGGAGGTCCTGTACACGCAAGTACGTTACCAGAGATTTTCACATACAAGTATTAGTGTTTCAGTCTCACCATTACATCCATTTGCGTCTTAGTTTAGTGTTAACTGGAAGATGTCAGCGTTCATTCTTGGAAATGCAATATATAGCATTGGTCCTTGTGGCAAGCAGTTAGGCATGCCCACTGCTCCAGATGCAAGGCAGGAGAAGTATGCTGACAAGTCTGAGTGTTAGGCAGCCATTTACACTTCACCAGGTGGAGCAGTAAACAATCATAAAGGTGAAAGGCAAGCAAGAGCACTCAATTTCCAGGCAAAAGGCAAGCAAACGGTGCAGTAAGGTGTAGCGCGGGTACATTTGAGGTCTGGGAAGCAATATAGGTATTAAGGCTGCACTGCATACATTTCAAAGAAAGTAAACACAGGTGTGTAGCTCTATGAGGTCCAGCATTCTTAAAGCATATCTAAACCCCTCTCCCCCCAAAATAAAAAAATGTAACCCATTTCAGCTTACCAGTGCTTGGATGTAGTGGTTGCATTTGTTTGATTTTTTTTTTATGCCTTTTTTCCTGGTATTTTTACCTGGTAATCCTGTGTGATTTTTCCATTGTATCTATGGAAGAAGCCAAGGCTATTACATAGGCTGGGCTTCACACATCTCTGCATTCTGTTGTAGTCTGTCTGCCCAGCGGGGAATCTGTCCGCTGATCCGTGCCCACACACAGACACAGCCCGCTCTCCCCTATGGGTAGTCAGATGCAAACGGACCATCGTTTACACACGACTGTCACATGACCCGATCTGCCAAATGGATAGGGAATGGACCCCCATCCGTCTGTTTTTAGCAGATAGGATTAGATTGGATGTCGGCGGGTGTCAATGGACATATGTCCGTTGACACCTGCCGTTCCATAGAGGAGACTGGAGGGTCTGATCAGGTCCGCCTGAAAAACTGACAGGCAGACCCCATCAGCCGGCTCATGTGAAAGGGCCCTCACATGGTGGATTAATTGAATCAATAGTTTACACAGTACATATAAGGTTCTTTGTGCTTTCTTTCAAGCTATCAGGAAGCAAAAAGGACACTGCATTTTTGGCAATAGGTATTTTCTGTACTTGCCGAGAACGTTCTTACCCTGAAAAGAAAAAACAAATGCAGCCACCACATCTAAGGACTGTTAAGCTGCAATATATTATATGTTTGGCTTTGGGTTTAGATACAGTCGAGCCCTCTAATTTGGTATTCTTGGCAGCAGTAATTGGCTCACAAAAGACCTCCAATTATCACTATGGTAAATGGTGGTTCCTGCTTTACACAGTGCAAGCTCTACCACTGGTCATTTGCACCATAACATTTTGGGGCTAACAGACAATGACAGCTGTCCAATCTGGCTGGACATTTTCAAAAGTGAAGCTTACAGAGTTTCATGTCTGTGTGAATGGGGCCAAACACACAGATTTCACTCAACTACACTGTGCAACAATCTCAGTGTATGGCCATGCTACAACTGTAGAACTGTGCACACTAGAAGACAACATGAAAGATATATATAAATAAACTAAACAATATGTAAAAGTTGTATATTCCTGTTAATTATTAGATCACCAAGGTGTGTGTACAATTTTTAAAATAATGACAGGTAAACTGGTTTATGAACAATACAGTGTGTGGATATAATTGGCACTCACTGCAATATATGTCCCACAGCACATTGTTTTGTTACATACAATAAAGAAACAATGATCCTTATGTGATGCAGATGATTTGAGCAATGGACAATAAACAGGAATGCAGGAATTAGGAAAGCTGATATTCTAAATACATATTACACTGAAGTTGGTTTTAGAATGGAAAGAGGCATAATGTCAAGCCAGTGAACAGAAAAAGCAGCACATGAGAACATTATAAGAGATAAGAACAAAAAGAGTATAAAAGGAAAGGTACTCAAATAACTGAACTATAGATTCACCAGGTAAATCATAGATGGCAGATGATTAAAGAGAATAAGTCTATATAGCTAAACACAATCAAACTCCAACTGTAATTTTAGGCCTCATATACATTGCTGCTGATAAGTGGACGTTTTTGAGCAGTTGGGTGTTTTTTGTTTTTTAGCAGCCCCTGAACTCTCCTCTATGTTATCTTATCTGTCCATGTACACTGATTTTTCTTTATAGTAGTTTAGAGGCAGTGGCGTTCCTTCAGAGCAGAAGTTTATAGGTATTTGATATGCCAAATGCTTGTAACAGTGTGCAAATGCGGTAAAAACATTTATAAGCATTTTCAGGAAACATTTCTGACCATTTGCAATAGGGAACAAAACAGACAGACAGCTAGACAGAGAGACAGGCAAAGAGAGAGACAAAGAGAGAGAGATCAGACAGAGAGAGAAATGTTTTTCCTGCATTGTAGGCATTTGGGATCAGTACAATCTGTTATCTGCAAAAACGCTTTGTTTACTAGTTGTCAACTTCCAGCGTTAAGAAGAGGTTTTCAAATGTTCAGTTACATTAGGGCTTAGACTGTATAGGAGGAACAACTGAAGGATTGTGCAATGTAGTCCTGTCCTAGGGTGACCATGCTTCCCCTCCACACAGTATAGTGACTTAACATTGTCACCATAGGACAGAACTAGGTTACTGGCAGAATAGGCAGGTGAGATTGAAGGCAAAATACTGAAAAAGAAAATGAATGCTACCACATCTAAAAACTAGTAAGCTTTGCTATAGGCATTCAGGCCAAGTGAGGGAGTTAAAGGTGACAGTTGAAGGAGATTAAAGCTGAAGGAAGATAAAGGGTTGGAATACAAAGTTTAGTACAGCAGTACTAAGGGGGCACTTTGGAGGATGCAAGGGACACTCTGGAAGATGTAAAGGGGCACTCTGGAAGATGTAAAGGGGCACTCTGGAAGGGAAAATCAGGAGGATCTAAGGGGGCACTCTGGAGAAGGCTGGTAAGGGGGCACTCTGGAGAAGGCTGGTAAGGGGGCACTCTGGAGAAGGATGGTAAGGAGGCACTCTGGAGAAGGATGGTAAGGAGGCACTCTGGAAGAGAATGGTAAAAGGGCACTCTGGAGGCACAGCAGTAAGGGAGGTTTCTGAAAGATGTAAGGGGGCATTCTGGAAGCACTGATGTAAGTGGTTTCTGATGTAAGTTGGGTTTCTGGGGACACAGATGAAAAAGGGGACTCTGATTTACAGGGGGAATGCTGTGGACTTTGATGTAAGAGAGGACTCAAATGGGAATGTAAAGCTCATTCTGAATTTAGCAATCCATGTTGTTTTTTTGTTACTTACTCCTGACCCTGCACTCTATACAATATGCTGTACATAGACCTGACAAAGGTGTTCATTGTCTCAAGAGTTGTTGGTTTAAGTGAAGTTCTTCTTTAAGGTAGGCTCAGTCAAACTATATCCTTTATGTGTGCATAAAAACATGTGTAATGGAAGCATTTAATAAAATGAAATAAAAAAAAAAGTCAGCCCTTCCTTTGTCCTGAGGTTTATTTGTGTCTGTGAGGCTGTCCGCTGTGGTGAAGTAACTAGTATTTTGTGGGTGCAAAGACTGTGTATGCAGCATATATAGCAAGCACAGATTCTTATTGTTTTGCTGTTTCCCAGGGTCTTTCATAATCTTGCTCACATTTTGTCAAGCTGTTTGAAAAGGCTGGCAGATTACTTGTTATACGTATTGTTAATGTTTTCATATTGTTTGCACTGTTTAAAATTTAGGTTCGCCCTAAAGAACATGTTATATTGACACCCATATTTAGGGTGTAACATGTTGCTAAGCACCCCACCCCCTGATCAGCGCACTGGTAGTTCTTTGACACTCCCTCCCGCTTTCTACCTCTACCTTCGGCCCTCTGTAATCCCCTGCACAGCTGCACCTAGCATGAACTGAGCAATGGAAGAGAAGCACTCGGAACTAATAACAATTTGTACAATGCTGTAAATGACAGTACGAATATGCTTAAAAGAGGGGAAAGCAAAAGGATGATTTCATCAACGTGCTGCTGCTCCTTCACTGTCCAATGCCAGGCTGAGGTGGGACCTGGACAAAGCTATATTGCTTAAAATGCAAGGCAGTGTGAAGAGAAATTTAAGAACTGGTTTTCTGACAGAAGTGCCTGGATCACAAGAATGACTACATAGAGTTAAAAATCTTTGGCCAGATAAAGCAGTTTTCATATATGCATTTCAACTGTGTATTCATCAGATCAGCCCTAGCTGGGAACCAGCTTTAAGATGTCATAGAGCTGGGAGCATGGAATAATAAGATGCTGCCTTCAGATGAAGTAGCTGTGTTGGTCATCAGAACGTGCAGTATTTTTTCACATTGCATAAAACGTAAATGATGCCAGACAACATGGCAGGAACATACACACATGAAAACCTAACACAATGAATGCACTTGATAATTCTTGCCTATGGTAAAGCTCACCTTAAAAATACTCACACAGTCCTTTGTATAAAGTAGAGACACAAAAACCTTCTGAGTATAATACAGATGCATCTTGATTGATCTTTAAAAACTAAAAGCACACAATGTCCTGTGCATAATACACAGAGACTCTGCTCTAGGTAGAATTCAGATAGACATGCTGGCTGGTGTACAATAGATGTAGGACCCCTTTGTGTATGATACAGATACACCAGGGGAGTGCAACTGCTTGAAATTCTTTTTGAAAAACTGTCCATTTTAAGATTATTTCTTTTTCACAAAGATGCCACAGTCACTGATTCACTCATTTTGTTTATGCCATTTGTATTAAAACTGAAATTCATTCGGCCCTTTAAAACGAAGTTGACATTCTGGAATTACAGCTTCAGTATTCTGAATGATGTCATTACATACACTGTTTTGGTGGAGTTCACTTGGGTCCCTTGCTGCCCACAGAGAAATCAATGACTATCACACTACTATTGCTGTGATCTCTCTGCTCATCTCTAATTATGGGGAAATCCTAATGCTCTCAATACAGGTGCACAGAATGACCACACAGGATGTCCAGGTGCGGAACAGCTATGGACATAAGACCCTGCACATCCTATGGTCACGATGAGAGCTTTAACTAGGATCACATTTCAAAAGGGTTAATTAGAGCTCTCGATGTTTAAATCACTGATGCACCAAAGCTTCTACAGATATTGTGTCCTGAACAGCAAGGGTGCCTGGAAGAATAAACAAGAGTATTTAGCAGGAAAATATGGGGATTCTATAGCAGTGTATTACATGAAGAGCATCTATCTGAAAAAATTATACTGGGACTTGTATATATAAACATCAAGAGGAAAGAATATTTTACTCTTCACAGATGAGTACTTGTTTTCAGGTTTTCTTCAAAGTGATTCTAAAGGCAGGATGTTTTTTATCTTAATGCGTTCTATCCATTAAGGTAAAAATCCTTGCACTCTTTGCCTCTCTCCCCCCTCCCAAAAACACTTACCTGACACCACTCTCCAATTAGCACTGTCCCCACCAACAGCCCCACTCTGCTCTCCTCCTGGATTCACTGCACAGGCTTTACTGGTAGCAGCAGGAACCATTGGCTCCTGCAGGTAAAATCCAGTGAGGAGGGAGTGAGGGGTGGGGTCAAGCCAGGCTGCGTAAGCCTATGGACACACACAGCCCACTTTGCACAAGCGGCTTCCTATGGGGGGCACTCAGAGAAAAGGAGGTGCCTAGAGCGTCGGCAGGGGACCCCAGAAGAGGAGGTTCAGGGCCACTCTGTGCAATACTATTGAATAGTATAAAATAGCTGCGCTATGCACCACTTAGCTAGAATTCATATAGCACTTGATTGAATAAATTACATAAATGAATATAAAATTGTATAAAAAGCAGCTACACAAAATGATCCTGAAAAAATCATAAAGCATAAAAAGTATAAATTTGTAGCGCTTAAAATTATTGGTAAAAAGTCCGTATAGTTAAAAAGAAAGGTCCTTTAAAATCAATCCAAGCAATGGATAACCACGTGTGGATGGAAAATATTAGTGTACAGTCCGCTTTCCCTTGAAAGGCCACGTGACATAGACCACCACCAAGAGAGGTATCTTAAATACCCTTACCAGATCTCACCATATATTGAGCAGTACACAGATATAGACATCAATAGGCATAGAATCGGTTCCCAGCAGATATCCAAGGTACACTAAGTCATAAACGCTGATATCCTCTCGCACTTGATCTTTTTTGGAATCTATTTCATCTCTGGCCACTTTTTTGGAATCTATTCCATCTCTGGCCACTGTTTGTAGCCTTTCTGGCCTCAGCACCGAGTTCTCCAGCCTTCTGGTGTGTGGAGATAATCTCCACACACCAGAAGGCTGGAGAAGTCGGTGCTGAGGCCAGAAAGGCTACAAACAGTGGCCAGAGATGGAATAGATTCCAAAAAAGTGGCCAGAGATGGAATAGATTCCAAAAAAGATCAAGTGCGAGAGGATATCAGCGTTTATGACTGAGGTCCGGTTCACACTTATGCGATGCGGGAAGGCTGCGAATCGGCAGCCTGTTCCCGCATCGCACACGCACCCCCGGCAGTTCACACTGCCATATGCGATACGCTGGGGATGTCAATGTAATCTTAACGACACCCCCAGTTTGATCGCATATCGCAGTGCGATCTTGCAGTTCGCAAAGGATCGGATCGCACAAGTGTGAACCGCTGTGCGATCCGATCCTGATGCGGCTGCCAAAAAGGGTCCTGTGCGAGTTTGCTGCGGGTGCGGGTGCGAATTTAGCCAAACAAAGTGTATGGCTAAACTCGCACCGCACAGCCGATCGCATGTAATGAAGGAGCAGTACGCTCCGACATTACATGCGAACCCCGCACTCGCACAAGTGTGAGCCGGGGCTCAGTGTACCTTGGATATCTACTGGGAACCGATTCTATGCCTATTGATGTCTTTATCTGTGTACTGCT
This sequence comes from Pelophylax lessonae, assembly GCF_965119305.1. NCBI lineage: Eukaryota > Metazoa > Chordata > Amphibia > Anura > Ranidae > Pelophylax > Pelophylax lessonae. Next base: position 227,798,337 of record NC_138773.1, read on the forward strand.
CAATATATGGTGAGATCTGGTAAGGGTATTTAAGATACCTCTCTTGGTGGTGGTCTATGTCACGTGGCCTTTCAAGGGAAAGCGGACTGTACACTAATATTTTACGTCCACACGTGGTTATCTATTGCTTGGATTGATTTTAAAGGACCTTTCTTTTTAACTATACAGACTTTTTACCAATAATTTTAAGCGCTACAAATTTATACTTCTTGTGCAATACTATTGCACAGAGCAGGTAACTATAACATGTTTTGTTATTTTAATTTAAAAAACCTTTATAATAACTTTAAGACCCAATTCACACTTGAGCATTTGTCTGCTTGTTTCCCTAGGCCTGATTATGCATAATTACACCTACTAGAGCCAGCCATAGATGGATTGAAATTTGGCTGGTTCAGCAGAGACAAACGGAATTTCAATCCATCTATGGGCAGGGTGGTTGTACAGAAAACAATCGACTTCTGTACAACCAGCCTGTCAGGTTTTTAGCTCAATCAGTGGCGCCAGCTATAGCCAGCATTGTATTCTGATGGTGGGGAACTCCCCTTGTTGTCAGAATACAATAGATCCATAGTGGGATTCTCCCAACAACACAGAGTGTGTTAATGGGGGAATCAAATGTTTGACTATGCAGAATCCAATTCTTTCTAATTGTCTCTGTTCACACCTGTATGCTCAGTCCCCCTTTACTCCACGCTTAAAGTATGAACTTTGTTTTGAGCATATTCAGGCATTTTTGGTTCCATAGATATCGATGGGAATGTCTGCATATGCATGACATGCATGTTAATGTACGTCTTTGTGCATTTTTTATGCCTGAACAATTCCTCTCTGTCTATAGAACTGCCTCTCCTTGTTCATCCCAGGAAACAAACTCCTGAAGTTTTGATACACATGCAAAAATGCCTTAAAAAAACCCCCCAAAAAAAAAAACCACACCACCTCAAAGTCACCAGGAACACTCTCCGCTCAGGTGTGAATGCAGGCTTCATGATTATGAAGAGTGACTATTTTGTAATGAACAGTCTTATTTGAGGAGGAATACAGATCGGAGAGAAAATATGTTGTGCTAAACTTTAACGTAAATGAGGATTGCTGCCAACACAATGCTGAAATATAAGCTCTGTGTGCTAAAAAGAATAGAAATGTAAGTCTATTTAGGGTGAACTCTGATATAAAGCTAGGTCAATAGGCCCCATACAATAGTGTTGAAGTTGAGGTTAGTGCAGCAAATTTAAAATGTAAGTGCCAGGTGTATTACAGATTCCTGTATTAGCCTGTATGTTACCCACAGGTGTTAGAAAACTACTGAATAGTAAATACATAATCCAACCCACCAAGCTACCTTTGGTAAGCTTTGTATTGCCTGCCTATACACGGAGCAGAAACCCTGGTGCCTGCAGAAGTCACCACTGGCACAACATCCCTAGTTCTAGTGATGGTTATCTGCTGCCCATTGGTAGCTTTGTCCCATTCACAACAATATCCTTGAACTAGACAGGACACGTGATGCATCTTGCTGTATGAGGTTTCATCAGTGAATCCCAAGTGCCTACATATATACATGAACATAGATTTAGGATTTTAAAATCAGAACGCAAATTACTTTAAACCTGTGATGGTTACAAACGGACAGAAAACACATTGTGGGAGTCATACAATTACATACAGCTGTACTGTATAAATTGAATCAACTGTGTGCTGAATAAATTTATACAAAGTATGGAATAAAGTTAATGCATTATCCAATGACATACAATGATCAATAACATGGACTTTATAACGTAGGCACACCTAGACGAGGCAAAAGTTCAATCAGCATATGGGTTCATGTAAATACCATGAGCAGAATTTGTGCTACACACTTGCACCAGCTTCTGTTTGGCACCTCCTATGCACACATGAGCATGTTGGCAATGGGGTTCACTGAATACTTCAAACTGCTTCAGAGGCCTCCAAAGTGTGCTTGGTTTACATGAAGCCTTAAGCTGGGGGGGAGGGTGTTACAGTCACACTGTGAGCGCCCATCTACATAGACTCCATCTGCATTCACATTTGTTACCGTGGAATGGTTATCTGTTTTTTTTAATCCACTACAGAAGATGTATTTAATGAAAACTGTTGCAAAGGTGAGGCTGTGGAAACAGCAATGAGACTACACGATGGGAAAAGGAAACAAGCAATTTGGCTGCATCACAATGCAATAAAGCATAACATTTTGTCAGATTTTTTTGCCAACCTACATTGGTACCACTGATATGTATTTTTTTATTCTTTTGCATTTTAGTTGCATTGAACGATACAGTCCAGCCAAGTCTTGTGGTGTAAATGAAACCTTTTTACTTTGGGTTCCACTTCTGCTCCAGTTTTACTAAGCACTGTCATAGCTCAAATATTACTGCTACAAGTTAGGACACAATGAACCCCTTAGAAGTGCATAAAGATAACATCACAATACACACAGCAATAGGCTGACCTAATGGAATAGCTTATGTGGCTGATCAATAACCAGTGCAGAGACTCGTGTGGCAATGTGATGGAACAAACTGAGAAGCTGCAACACATGGTTTAATACAGTATGAGGACACATGGCAGTGGCAATAGTGATTGAACTACCTTTACAGTACATTTCTCCTTTTCTGAGGGATTAATGACATTCCAATGTCTCAAACATTAGGATGGGTAGGAAAGATGGTAAGGTCTCACCTTCAGCTGTGCTGGAAAGTCCATCAGCCTTAAAGTTACTCGTACTTTTCTTCCGGCGGTGTTTCTTGCGGTTGGCATGCGGAGATGGTGGTGGATCTAGTTTGGGGCTTGTAGTGCTAGAGATGCTAGGACTTGAACACACCGAGTCGCCCAGTCCAGTGTCTGTAATTCAAACACAGGAACAGTATGTTCAAAATCGTGCTGCCACCAAGAAAAAAATAATTTACTGCACATATGAGCAGGTTACTGCAACATGCCCAATAAACATATTGCTTATATGTATATACACACACAATTTATTTTCCTCAACCATCAACCGGTCATGATCCAAAGGGATAATGGGGAACCCATTTAAAGAGCCTGATGAGTGTTCGTTGATTTACTGTGATTTTAAATATTTGGCTTGTTTCCTTTAACTAGTACCCAGATATCCTTTTTTCATATTCAAATATTTTATTGACCAACACAAAAGCCATCACATACAAAGTACCGTCTATTGCGAGTAAGGATTGGCTCCACATAGGGAGAAATGCAGGAATAAACATTATGAACAAGTAGGATCCCCTTCAGTCTGGCTTTCGGCCTCAACACTCCACAGAAACTGCTCTCCTAAAACTAACAAACGATCTACTTACGCCCAAAACCAATGGACACTATTTTGTACTCCTACTTCTGGACCTTTCTGCTGCCTTTGATACGGTTGACCACCACCTCCTCACTCCATGTCTTTGGTCTCCGTGACTGTACTCTTCACTGGTTCTCTTCGTACGTATCCAACCGCACCTTAAACATTACTTACAATTCTACTTCCTCCTCTCCTCTCCCTTTCTCTGTTGGGGTCCCCCAAGGTTCTGTTCTTGGCCCTCTCCTATTTTAAATCTGCACCTCCTCTCTGGGTCAGTTGATATCCTCCAATGGCTTTCAATACCATCTCTACGTTGAAGATACCCAAATCTATTTATCCACCCCTCAGCTCACTCCCTCAGTCTCCTCACGTAGAATTTACTAGCAGATATATCAGTATGGGTGTCACACCACTTCCTCAAACTCAATCTATCCAAAATCGAGCTTAAAATTTTTCCTCCACCACGTGCCCCTTTCCTTGTTCTCGCTGTCAAAATCAATGGCACAACCATCAGCCCATCCCCGCATGCTGAGGTCCTAGGTGTAGTCATGGACTCTGAACTCTCCATCAAGCCCCACATCCTATCACTGTCCAAATCTTGCCGCCTCAACCTCTGCAACATCTCCAAAATACGCCCTTTTCCAACCAATGACACAACAAAGCTCCTAGTTGACTTCCTGGTCATCCCTCGCCTCGACTACTGGAATTCCCTTCTCATTAGCTTACCTCTACATAGACTATCCCCCATTCAATCCATCATGAACGCTCACTGTCTGCTACTCCTCTCTGTCAATCCCTCCACTGGCTTCCACTCACCCAATGAATTAAATTCAAAATACTAACATCATCTTACAAAGCCATCCACAATTTAGCCACCAGCTACATCACTAGCCTAGTCTCAAAATACCAACCTAATCGCTCTCTTTGTTCCTCTCATAACCTCCTGCTCTCTAGCTCCCTCGTCTACTCCTCCCATGCTCGTCTCTAGGACTTTTCCAGAGCCTCTCCAACCCTATGGAACTCCTTACCCCAATCTGTCTGATTATCTCCTACTCTATTAGCTTTTAGACTATCCCTGAAAACCCTCCTCTTCAGAGAAGCCTATCCTACCCACACCTAACAAGTGTACATTTTTTCCATCAACTCATCCCCCACAGTTATTGCCTTTTTGTTTCAGTTGACCTTCCCTTCTAGATTGTAAGCTCTAATGAGCAGGGCCCTCTAATTCCTCCTGATTTGAATCATATTGTAACTGTATTGTCTTCCCTTATATTGTAAAGCGCTGCGCAAACTGTTGGTGCTATATAAATCCTGTATAATAATAATAATCGTCAAAAAGTAACCCCAAAACAGGGGGCCAATCGATAGATGGGTAGTGGAAATCTGACAGCTGTTGTCACACAGCAATTTATTGTACAATGTAAAGATAAAGGAAGCTAGAAAGCTGACAATTGGATGGTCTATCTATCCCAGTCATGGCTCGTGGAGTCAATGGGACTGGGCAATTTCGTCAAAATATGCAGCAAAGTTCAAGTCAAATGCTGCGGGGGGGGGGGGGTCGATAGAAAGATGCTAGAAATAAAAAATATATTTAAAAAAATTATGGTTAAGGGAAGGAAAAGGCTTCGGAGAACACAAAAGTCAAAGATGAATTAATTAAGGCTCCATAAGGGAAGCATCAAATCAAGAGGTAAAAAAGTTATCCACATTTTAGTGTACCGTACCACCCTGTGCTGAAGTGCTAACTCAACTTTGGCATGTATCAACCCGTGAGTGACCGGATTCTATGTAGCTACTATGCAAAGTGTCTGCATCTTCCAGACTTTAGCTGTAGTCGGTTTCACAGCAGTCCTGATAAAAAAAAAAAAAACAGGAGTCGACATTGGTTCCTGGTCAGGTCTGAGGGAGTAATATGTAGCAGGGATATTTGTGGACTGGAAACAACAAAGAAAGGACCAAACAATTGGGCAAGTCCACTGTGTATGTGTATGTAAAAGGCTCCCCACACCCCCGAAAACAGGTGAGTGAATAGCCCGGAACACACTTTGCTATCCTGTGTGGAAATAAAGAACATCTTGATAAAACTTTATAGGAGGTCTCCAGGGCAGCTACTCTAAGTTGTAAGTTGTTTGCCAAATTTCTGACCAGACAGGGAAAAGGTCCATGGCTAAGTCAGTGGTCCATTTTCAGATCTTTTTCTTTTAAATGTGAACCTATCTGATAAAAATACGATTGACTATAAACTTACGTTTCCTTCACATTCAATGGCTCACTCTGTGACCAAGAACCCACATGCAGGTTGGTGACTCATTATAAATGAAACTTGTACTGAGAAAAACACGGAGGCTATGTACTGGATGGTATGCATTTCTGATCTCTCCGTTTACATATTCATTGTGAGCAGGCAGCAAGTGAAGTTAATATCATGTTAGAACACCTGAACTGCTTGCCTGCTCTGGGCTAGAGCACTAAAGAAACAACTGGATCTGCATGACGGCCAGGTAATAAGAATTTTTATGAGAGCTCGGGAGAGGCAGCCTATATGTCACTCTCAATAAAGTTTCCTTTAATGAGACACTGTTAGGATACATGGATCCTAATGTCAGTGTCTCTTTAAAAAAACATGTCTATAGACGGCAATGCATTTAACCTGCATAACTTTGCGTCATTCCTATTAGTCTTTACAAAACTGATGAAACAGACTAAGGGATCAACCTGTTTCTTTTACAAGGGAAGAAACAATATGGACAATAGAAGAATAAAACAGCTTGTTCATTAAACAATGAGAGGCCAAAAGAGAGGAATAGGAAGGAGCAGACAATATAATAGATACAGGGAGGAGGGGATATGAAGCAGAGACGTGGTCTTTCTACACAGCGCTTTTTCCCTTCGGTTGCTTTTTTTTTTATGGATATCACTTCACACCTTCAGTCCTGTTTTATTGCCACTGTAAGAATGTGTCCCACCCTCTACCAAAATATACCCTTCTCATGTGGGCAGCAGCTTCAGACAGCTCTGTGTTTGTGATGAGCAAGAATAAAATAAAATCCCCATAAATATCAGCAGGGAAATGAACCCTCACTGCCGTCACTGGCCTGCTCTCAAGGACACACATAACTTATTGTAAAATCATTTAGTTTCAGGGAAAGTTGGAGATGTGGCAACTTATCTCCGATGACAGAATACCACATGTTCTGGCAGTCCACAAATACCATATGCTGTATTGCATTCTGGGCTGGCAAATAACCCAATTATAAAATGACTTGCAATTCAAATCTCCAGATTTCTTTTAACCACCTATAGGCATCGCCTGGTCAATCAAGAAATTTTGCATTTTACCCGACTTCAATGACACCTGCTGAGTAGCTCTAATTTTCATCCAAAAATAAATTTTGTGCAGTTGTCTAAAGCAGAAAAACAGTGCATACAATACTTACTAGTTTATTAGTAGTATGCAATCGTATTGTCTCTGTCCACAAAACAAGCCAATGGCAAAAAAGTTAATCAAATGAAATGTAAAACTGCCTCGTCCATGGCTACCCAAAAAGTACAAAAAATGTTGCCGTAACTGTAATCATGCCGAAAATAATTGTTAGAAACCTGCAAACTCTGTGCTGGATGCTAAAAGCACAACTAATATCAATAGAGAGGTATTTCCTTACTTTCAAGCCAAAATAAAAGAATAAAAATTGCGGTGTCACCTTTGGAAAGATCTTCCAACTTTTTCCCATCACAATTTCACACCAAGACAGATGGAACCTTCCAAGATTAGACTTCGACACCCAAATGCCCCTCCCCAATGGACAGGCAGACATCGGCCTCTTGATTGCTGCACTAGAACCTGCTGGGGTTAATAGTGTGCCTCAATGGACTAATGTAGCATACACTTAACACCTTCCCTTTCTACTTCTCAAGAAGAGGAAATCTTGCAAGCTATACTGAAGTTCTCAAGCAAGTATGGTGCATCTGAAATTGGACGTGCTCATTACTGCCTTCTAGTGGTACCTTCAAATAGTTAAATCCTTCCCAAATTGTGGATTGACCAAGACTAAAGGCCCGTACGCACAATAGGAAAATCTGAAGGGAAATTTCGTCCGACGACCAATCTGCCGATTTTCGGATTGTTAGTATGGTGCTTTCGACAGTCGACTTTTCAGCCAAAAAAATCCTGATGTGCAGGCTATAAAATTTTTATTGTCTGTCAACACAACGTCCGATTTTCGTCTCATTAGTACAGTTAGATTAGGCATGCTCAGAGACAAAAAAACACATACAAAACAATCCAACAGGACATCACTTCTGAAGTTGTACGGGAAAATTCATATGAAAATAACCTCATCACTTTCCACATCAGACTAGCATGCCACAAAAAAACGGACGACAGATCGTTCGATAATCTGATCGTGTGTACGGGGCTTTAGTCACTTGTGCCCCAATTCACTACCCTGTCAGCTCAGGAAATGACAGGTGAATATGGACATTTACTAGAAATCTGCAGATGTGTACTCTAAGTGCTGACCTCCTTAACTAATTTCAGAATTATACCAGACTCATCCAGATTACAAACTACTCAGTGTCCACCATTCCTCTGTGCCAATTTATTCACTGGTTTCTACATGCTCAAATCAAATGTCATCATTATTCAAAGCCATCCACATCTCTGCCCAAGGTACATCATCATCTAATTGTCCTCTTTGCTCCTCCAAATATCATCCGCTCTCTAGCTGCCTCACCACACTTCCCCCATGCTTACCTCTTTGACCTCTGCAGAACCTCTCCCATTCTCTGTTCTCTATCTGAAAGTGTTCATCTATCTCCTATTCTAGTAAGCCTTTCAGGAATCCCTTAAAATCCATCACTTCAGGGAAACCTATTCTGCCTCAGGCCAACAACTGAACTTTTACTTTTTCCATCAGCTTACACACTGTTACTGCTTTTCTGGATCACTTCCCCTTCCATTTTAAATTGCAAGCTCTCACAAGCAGGGCCCACCTGTTGTAAATGCAATTTTAAAAAAAATAAAATAACAGGTTTATAATATCCTGTACTGCACTATGGATACCCCGTCGGTGCTCCTGAGTCGTCTTCTTATTGGTGAGCCACCATAGGAAGCTGCTTTTTACCGTGGCACACCTGCGGACTCGATCCTGAGCAGCGCTGCCTGTGTCCATAGACACACAGCGGCTTAGCTCCCTCCCCTGGTTCAAAGGATTTGACAGACAACAGTGAAAGCCAAAGGCTCCCGCTGCCTCTGCAAAGCCCCTGAGACCAGAACATGAGGGGAGAGAGCCACCACAGACAGGCACAGCGCTGGATCGGGCAACGACATAAGTATTAGGGGGGTGAGGGGGCAAAACTTTTACCTAAACATTTTTTCACCTTAACGAAAGGAATGCTTTAAGGTAAAAATTGTTTAGTCTTTAGAACCACTTTAAATTTGTATTGCAACTATTCTACTTCTTCTTATTTTGTAAAGTGCTGCGCAAAGCCTATGAGCTAAATAAATTCTGTATTGAATAATAAAAAAGATGACATCTTATAAAATAATCAGCCCACATATGAGAGAGGTACAAGATGAATGTTGATGATAAGGTCATATTTAGCCAGATAGTATGATAACTGTTTTTCTAAAGTTGCCCATAGATGAAAGATAATGGTCATTTAAAGGAGAAGTATGGCCAAAGTTCTTTTTGCTATACTTCTCTTGTGGGTCACAGGACTGCACTGAGTTCTGCACTCCTGTGACCTGTTTTCAGCCAACCGCAGGCTAAAGCCGCAATCAGCTGACATCACAGAGCCAGTTCAGACTCTGGAAAGACCCTGATCACAGAAATCTGCACCAACAGCTGGTTTAGCCTCTCAGTGAGCTGCTGAGAGCCTGAGCCAGCAGCTCCCATCCCTTACATAGCCCAGCACTCCAGTAAGAGCTGGAGGAGCAGAGCAGAAAGCTGGTGACTATCAGGCTGAAGACCAAGAGTGGAGAGATCAGCGGTGTTTTATCGGTCAGTTCTTGGTTTTAGAGGCCGGGGGATGGTTGCAGCTGGGATTGGTACTGCAGCCATCTAGGCGAGTATGATTTTTTGTTTTTCCAATTCCCATACTTCTCTTTTAAGAAAGAGTCAGCACGACAGCCAAGCAAATAGCATTCACTAAATCGGAATTCAGCAATGCAATCTCCAGGAGAGGTTTCCTATAACATGGTGCATTATACAAATGACCATTCAGTCCTGATCGCATAACAGATGCTCAATTACCAACTAAACCACACTAGTCTATGACCTTTAAATTAAAAAAAGATAAAAACAAAAAGATTTCACATTTGTTTTATTCAGTGCTGAAGGAACCTCCAATAAATGTAAGTCTATAATTTATTACTTCTTTGCGATTGCTATATAGGGTTTGTGTTATTAAAGTGCAGGACCCTTTGGAATAACCCTTTACTCACTTGATACTTTCACACAGGTATTTTAACTTTCTGCTTTCCCTTTTATTCTGCATTGACTCTTGCGCAATGATTGAACTACAATGTCCACTATGTTATCCTTTGTTGTTTGGTATTGGATGCCCTTTGACAAAATTCTCTACCACCCTGTGAGAAACCTGAGAGGCGCTATTTTAGATTCCCTAAAGGTGACCATGGGGACAGACAGAGCACTTATTGTGCAATTATTATAAGGTATATGCTCTCTGAACCATCTTCACAATGCACATGGGAACTCTGACTGCCCACAGGTTGCAGGTGCTCTGGTGGTTAAGGGGTTATTACACCTAGGAATCATTTCAATGCCTGGAGTTGGTTGAGAGCTTCACTGCTCTACTGACAAATCATACAAGACAGCTAATTTTACAAGTCAGGTAGCAGATACCACACAGCCGGCAAAAAGCGGGCAGAAGCTGACATCAGACCCTCCAACTCCTTCCTCCTCCCCCCGATACCCCTCCCAGACCTCACTCTGACATTCTTTCCCTTTACCAGCACCTCCTGTTTTGTGGTCCTTCACATAAAGTAATTTATCTAATTAGGAAACGTTCAGAGCTGCTTTCAAAGGCTGAAGCCACAGGGAAACATAGGCTGCTTAAAAAAATAAGATCCTTTTACTCTGCCCCCCATGCATGCCGTTAATTGAACGCTAGGAGGGGGGAAGAGAGCATTGAAATCAGAAAATAAAATGAAGACCCAATGTGTGTTATTTTGTCTTGGACAAAAAGCAGGGACAATAAGCAGCATATTCACTAGCAAAGAAGAACATTTAAATCCCAAAGATAGAGAAGAACAAGACGAAACAAGAGAGAAAAACTTGTGTCTACAGCCCCGCTGATATCACACACACATTAACACAGCGCTTTTAAATTCGGAACCTTTTAATAAAAGGGAAGAGAGAAAGTTTAAATTAAAAGGATCTTTCTTGTTTGAAGTAAATGACAAAAATAGGAAATAAAAAACCTTAAAGTATGAAACGATGAGCCAGAAAGTGGGGGGGCCGAGACACTGAATTCACAGTCTGGAGGAGGAGGGAAGGGTGGGGGGCACTTTGGGGGAAAAAAAAAAAAAAGTTTTATTACAAGGGAATATCAGAAGCATTTATCATTTTTCTCGCATTGCCAAGTACCTGATTATTCCTCATTTCCCTTTTTGTCATGTTCCTGATGAGTTTTTTACGCTGGTGCAGTTAACTGCTTGCTGGTTTACTACAAACAGCAAATCTGCTTTTGGGGGGCTAATGTTGAGGATTTAGCAGCCATTAAAGACAGGTCATATACCCACTAAGGGGGATTTCCCACTAAGCTGGAAGTCCACAGGCTGTCTGTCTCCAATGTAAATAACAGGTCATTCACTGACTTGTATTCCACAATATCAGGGATTTGTACACCCACAAAAACTGGAAAGCCAAGAGGTTATTTTCTAGCTTAAAGAAAAGAAAATACTAAGCAATTGGTCAAGTATAGATCATTTGTTACGGACATACATAACCTATCACTTACATTAACCACAACACACTGCTTGGTTCTCTCATGTTCAGCCCATGGGCTGTGCAAGAGAAAATCAATGGATTCCCCTATACATGCCAACAGGAATCACCACGTCAAATTTTCATAATTGTATATACTATTGTGTACATTGGCATTACCAAACCGTGACTGCAACCTATGGCACGCAGTCACTGTTCAGCTGATAAATTTCTACCCAGGTCAGTTGTTTTTTAAATCAACTTTTGTTAAGCTGGGTGGTTCTTGCACTGCCACCCACAGCTCAAATTCTTCTGCAGCAGGAATGGAGCAGGTATAGGCTGATATTTGAGCCATCTATGGAGGTCTTTATGGTACCGGATCACCTGGATCATTCGGTCTGTCATGGACTTCTAGTGACTCTAATGCTGCAAGAATGTAGTGTACTGCTTACCTTTCCATACTTGTCACACCTAGGTCAGTCTGCATAGTGATGCATGGCCAAACTCTAGAGCACGTTCCCCAAATTAACTTTCCGCTTAAAGTGATATTAAAGTGGTAGTAAACTGCATATTTTTTTTTAAACCTGCAAGACAAATTGTAATGTGCTAGTATGCATCACATACTAGCACATTATGTGAAACTTACCTTAAAATGAAGCCCTCCAGTTAAAACCTGCTAAGCAAAGTTATAATGTGCTAGTATGCATCGCATACAGGGAGGGAAAAATTGGATTTTTGACTAATCATAAAATCAATTTCTCTGATGTGTATTGACAGACACAGCTCCTGATCTTCCTAACCATAGGTTTTTACTGCCCCCTAAAGGAGTAGGACACTAGGCAGAAAAAAAAGTCTTGCTATGCCTATGGGCAGTCCCAGGGGGTATACTCCCTCTCTCTGCTATAGGTACTCAGTTTTGTTACATGCAGTGTCAGAAGAATTACAACTCTAAATTAAAGCCAACTAGGTACACAGGAGCTCAACCAAAACAACTGGAGCCCACCTAAAAAAAAAAAACAATACACCCTCAAAGAGGACCAGGTCCTCTAAACAGCAGCTTGAAAAACCTTGTGACCAAAAGAAACATCCGCAGGTGCCAACACATGCACTTTATAGAACTTTGTAAAAGTGTGCACCGGCGACCAGGTGGCCACCTTGCAAACCTGTGTCACTGACGCTTGATGACGGAAGGCACTGAGCGCCCGAGTAGAGTGCGCCTTAACAGGGAAAGGAGGAACCTGACCCTTGATGGAATAGGCCTGAATCACTGTCTGTCTGATCCATCTGGAAATGATCACAGAGGAAGCAGACAACCCTTTCCAAAGGCCCATCCGCAAGCACAAATAGTGAGTCTGACTTCCTAAAAGACTACGTAGCTGCCAGGTACACCCTAATTGCCCAGACCATATCCAAGGCATGGAAAGCAGTTTCCTTAGGATGTTTTCGCCTGGTGCACAGGGAAGGCAATTCAAATGAAAATCAGAGACAACCTTTGGGTAGGAATGACGGACAGGGGTGAAGAACCACCTTATCTCTGTGAACCACTAAGTAAAGGGAACAACAGGATAACGCCGTCAATTCTGGCACCCTGCACGCAGAAATGATAGCCACCAAAATAGCCACCTTCTGAGACAGCATAAGCAAGGGAATCTCCCGAAGAATCTCAAAAAGAGGCTTCTGGAGGACAGAGCTTCCAAGGAACATCGGTGACCAGCCGCATCAGATCAGTATACCAAGTCCAGCAATGCTAGTCCGGAGCCACTGAGGTGACCGGAATCCCTTGTGCTTTGATCCTGCGTAGAAGTCTTTGCAGAAGCTTGAGAGGTGGGAAGGCGTCGAACAGACGATACTGACCCCACGGGGCCACCAGCGTGACTGTGGCGTCCGCCAGAGGATCCATTGACTGAGCCACAAACCTCTGCATCTTTCTGTTGAGCTGAGATGCCAACAGATCCACCTCGGGGATGCCACACCGGTGACATGACTGATGAAACACCTCCGGATAAAGAGACCACTCCCCTTGGTCCAACGCCTGCAGACTGAGGTAATTCGTCTGCCAGTTTTCCACTTTTCAAATGTGCAGGGCGAAGAGGACTGGACCGAAATGTTCTGCCCACCTTAAAATGCCGGCTAACTCCAGAGCCGCCAGGGCACTCCCTTGTGATTGACATAAGCCACGGCCGTGGCATTGTCCGACTGAATGCTCACTGGACATCCCTAAAGACAATCTGTCCAATGTTCCAGGCACAGTCTGATCGCTCGGAGTTCAAGGACATTGATCAGTAGTCTGGACTCTTCCAGTGTTCAGACCCCCAGAGCAGAATTTCTGCTAAGTATGCCTTCTAACTCAGACAGGCTGGCATACATGGTGACCACTGTCCAATACAAGGGGAGGAAGGATTTGCCTAGCCGAAGCATCGGAGAACGAAGGCACCACATCAGGGACCCTTTCGTTCCGCGGCTCAGCCGGATCGGATTGCCCAGTGACTGAGGATTCTAGCCCCATTTGGGCTATATCTCCCTTTGCAGGAACCTCTTATGGATCTGTGCAAACGGAACACCAACAGGCCCAGCACCCGCATGCAAGTCTGGAGGGATGACCACCTGCTGGACAACAGGAGATGAATTGCAGCCTGCAGTTTCTGGAGTTTGTGCAGAGGAAGAAGCACTCTGGCTAAGGCCGAGTCCAGAGTCAGACCCGGATAGTCCAGCTTTGTGGATGGAACCACAGCAGACTTCTGAAAATTCAGAATCCAGCCGAACTCCCCCCAGGTGATCTCTTTTGCACCAGAGCACTCCGCTCGCAAAAGGAGGTTGTCCAAGTAGCACAGTACTGCGATTCCCCGCTGACGTAACAATGCTAGCATTGGGGCCAACACTTGAGAAGACCCGAGAAGCGAAGGTGAGACCAAAGGGTAATGTCACAAACTGATAATGCTCTTCACCCACTGCAAAGCGGAGGAAGCGCTGGCGACCGTCACATATTGGAATGTGAAGGTAAGCGTCCTTGATATCGATAGAGGCAAGAAAATCCCCCTGATGCAGGGATGCCACCACCGTTAAAAATGGACTCCATTCTGAATTTATGCACCCGCACAAAGCAGTTCAGCACCTTGAGGTCCAGAATTGGACGTACCTTGCCTTCCTTCCTAGGAACTGTAAACAGGTTTGAGTAAAACCCCTGAAAACATTCTGATGTCAGAACCGGGACAATCACTCCTTGAAGTAACAGGTCTTTCACCGCCTCAAAAAGACCCTGTAAGCCGTCCAGGGACAGGTGCAAGTTGGAAGGAAAGAACCTTTCAGGAGGGTAAGAACGAAACTCGATCGTGTAGCCGGACCGTATGATTTTGTGGAACCACTTGTCGCACCAGGGAAGTCCATGGGTCCGGAAACCAGCGAAGACGTCCCCCCATCCTAGATACGGGTGAGGGCGCACCTGTCCGTGGGGGACTAGAGTAGCCTGCTCTCGACTTGCCAGATCAAGTTTGCTTGGATCCACCAGAAGAGGCCTTAAAAGGCTTTGATCCCTTGTCAGTTGCCCCTGAGGGATGAATAAACATCTTATGAGTCAAGAAGGAAGGCCCACGTCTAGGACGAGGGTCCTTGCCATTACTAGCCTGCGGAAATAAGGTACTCTTCCCCCCTTGTGAGACCCTTAATGATTTCATTCAGAGTAGCTCCAAACAGATAAACTGCAGTCCCTGGAAAAACTGGTCTGCCAGCTCAGCAAAGGCAGGGGGGAGCTGCTCCCCCTCCAGGTCACAACGTAAAAGCTTTGCCCACTCAGTCAGAGTTTGCGACACCAGAGCAATGGTAAATAACGGCCTCAGTGTCGAACCAGCCAAAGTGTACATATTGCGGGCCACAGCCTCCGCCTTCCTGTAAAGGCCGGAGGCTCTTCAACTGGAATCATGGTTGCCTTGTTCAGTCTGGAAACCAGAGGGTCCACCACTGGTGGAACAGTCCACTTCCCAATAAGGTACTCCTCATAGGGGTAACGCCTATCAAATCGCTTAGGGACCCCAAGGGGATGCTTTGGTCATCCCCACTACTCTTTAGTGACAGCTGCGTCCTCTATCTATAAGGTCTCTTGCACAGATACAGTCAGTGCGTCCACCAGCGCCTTTTAGTGCGCGGTTGCAGACATGAAGGACCCGGTCGTATTCAACCTCGCGAGGGGTTTAACTTGCAGGCCAGCCCCCGTCCGGTATGGCTATGTGGCGAGCGACCGAGCGCCGAGCTGAGGTCTGTGCGTGCTCGCTGGCCAGACTGGGGTGACCATTGGATCAAGATTAACCAGCCCGTCGTCCAGTCCAGCAGTTGATTGTAGATCTCACAGGAAAAAAACTCTATCTTAAAAGAAAAAATTGGCAGAAGCAGAGATCCCAGCAAGGAACTAGGTCCTTACTCCTGACTAGGCAGAAAAAAAAACGAAGTACCTATAGCAGAGAGGGGGAGTATACCCCCTGGGTCTACCGATAGGTGTAGCCAGACAATTTTTTTGCCTAGCGTTCTACTCCTATAGGGTGCAGTATAAGCCAATGGTTAAGATGATGAGGAGCAGTGTCTGTCAGTGAACGAAATAGATTTTGTACATTTGCCCACTGAAAAAGAAATAACCAGTCTATAATTTTAATGGTAGGTTTATTTTAACAGTGAGAAACAGATAACAAAAAAAATCCAGAAAAACACATTTAAAAAAAGTAATAAATTGATTTGCATTTTAATGAGTGAAATAGGTATTTGACCCCTTCGTAAAACATGACTTCGTACTTGGTGGCAAAACCTTAGTTGGCAATCACAGAGGTCAGACGTTTCTTGTAGTTGGCCACCAGGTTTGCAGACATCTCAGGAGAGATTTTGTCCCACTCCTCTTTGCAGATCCCCTCCAAGTCATTAAGATTTTGAGGCGGACGATTGGAAACTCGAACCTTCAGCTCCCTCCACAGATTTTCTATGGGAATATGGTCTGCAGACTGGCTAGGCCACTCCAAGACCCTAAATGTGCTTCTTCTTGAGCCACTGCTTTGTTGCCTTAGCTGTGTGTTTTGGGTCATTGTCATGCGGGAATAAAAATCCACAACCTATTTTCAATGCCCTGAATGAGGGAAGAAGGTTGAAGATTTGACAGTACATGGCCCCGCCCATCCTCCCCTTAATGCGGTGAAGTTGTCCTGTCCCCTTAGCAGAGAAAAACCCCCAAAGCATAATGTTTCCACCTCCATGTTTGACTGTGGGGATGGTGTTCTTAGGGTTATAGGCAGCATTTCTCTTCCTCCAAACACAGCAAGTTGGGGCCAAAGAGCTTGATTTTGGTCTCATCTGACCACAACACTTTCACCCAGTTCTCTGAATCATTCAGATGTTCATTAGCAAATTCAGACCGGCCTGTACATGTGCTTTCTTGAGCAGGGGGACCTTGTGGGTGCTGCAGGATTTCAGTCCTTCATAGCGTAGTGTGTTACCAATTGTTTTCTTGGCGACTATGGTCCCAGCTGCCTTGAGATCATTGACCAGATTCTCCTGTTTGGTTCTGGGAGGATTCCTCACCGTTCTCATGATCATTGAAACTCCAAGAGGTGACATCCTGCATGGAGCCATAGACCGAGGGAGATTGACAGTTATTTTGTGTTTCTTCTATTTGAAAATAATAGCACCAACTGTTGTCACCCTTTCATCAAGCTGTTGGCAATAGTCCTGAAGCCCATTCCAACCTTTTGTAGGTCTACAGTCTTGTCCCTTACATCCCTGGACAGCTCTTTGCTCTTAGCCATGGTGGAGAGATTGGAATCTGATGGATTGATTGCTTCTGTGGACAGGTTTTTTTCTTGTATAGGTAGCAAGCGGAGATTAGGAGCACTCGCTTTAAGAGAGTGCTCATAATCTCAGCTCATTACCTGTATAGAAGACACCTGGGAGCCAAAAATCTTGCTCATAGGGGATCAAATACTTATTTCAATAATTTAACTGAAAATCAATTTATAACTTTTTTTAAATGTGTTTTTCTGGATATTTTTGTTATTTTGTCTCTCACTGTTAAAACAAACCTACCATTAAAATTATAGACTGATCATTTCATTGCCAGTGGGCAAACGGACAAAATCAGCAAGGGATCAAATACTTTCACGGCACAGGACTCTGAAGGAACGGCACAGGTATGTCGTTCCTTCAAAGTGCATGCGCAGGTGACGTCACTGGTGACTTCGCAAGTAAAGATCTTCTAAACAGTGCTCATTTAGAAGTTATTTACTGTACCTATAAAGATCAACCAGGGGAGTTTACCACTATTTTACCACTTGCCGATCGCCCCCCTGCATATATACTGCGGCAGGCTAGCTCGGCTGTGCAAATCACTGTACCTGTATGGCGGTTCGTGGGAGTGCTCCTGGGGGCAAGAGGGCGCCCACTAGGCAGCGGGGTCGCCGATCTACGGGGTCGGCGGCCGT
Source organism: Pelophylax lessonae (assembly GCF_965119305.1). NCBI lineage: Eukaryota > Metazoa > Chordata > Amphibia > Anura > Ranidae > Pelophylax > Pelophylax lessonae. Next base: position 227,816,066 of record NC_138773.1, read on the forward strand.
GATTTCCACCGGGCACCCGCGATCGCTCCCCGCTGAGAGAGAATGACAGTCAGCGTTTGTAAACACAGCAGATCGTTGTTCTCTCTGAAATGATCACAGAGCGCCTGTGATCCTCCTATATAGGAACACGGGTCTCTGTAGTCACTTCACAAGCCCATCCCCCAAACAGTTAGAAAACACTCTCCTAGGCCCACACGTAACCCTTTGTTCCCCCCTGGGTTAACCCCTTCCCTGCCAGTCTCATTATTACAGTAACAATGTATATTTTTAGCACTGATTACATTAGTAATATCACCGGTCCCCCCAAAAGTGCCAAAAATGTCAGTTAGGGGTCCGATCTGTCTGCCGCAATGTCGCAGTCCAGCTAAAAAATTGCAGATCACTGCCATTAGTAGTAAAAATAAATAAATATATAAATAAATAAAAAGGACATAAATCTTTCCCCTAGTTTTGTAGACGCGATACCTTTTGCGCAAACCAATCAAAATATGCAAATTTTTTTACCAAAAATATGTAGCAGAATACAAATTGGCCTAAAAGGATGAAAAATTGATTTTTATGTTTTTTTTTTTATTTATTTTTTTTTGGGGGGGGGGGGGATGTTATAAAGCAGAATGTGAAAAATATTGTTTTTTCTTTTTTTAGAACTGTCACTTTTTTTTTGTTTATAGCGCAAAAAAAAAAAAAAATTGCACAGGTGATGAAACACCACCAAAATAAAGCTCTATTTGTGGAAAAAAGGACATCAATTTTACTTAGGTACAGCGTCATGCAATTGTCCGTTAAACGTTTCGTTTAGTCTTTTGTACAATCCATCAGGGTGAATAACCAGCGTGGGCGAGTAAAATTTAGGGAGGGTAGGTCCCTGATGGGGGGCAAAGTTTAACTTTTGCTCTATAGGGGTCAATTATTAATTTGATAAAAAGTTTATATTTAAATTAATGTTTATTTATTCTTTCAATAATTATATAAAATCCTTATTTTACAAATAAACATATAATACGTGGTACTCCAATTACACGGATATCACAGAGCAATACAGGCTTTCTAAAGCTAAAGCATAGTAGAAGCGAATTGCCTTCAGACTCTTTCTGGATGAAATTTGGTATGGCCCCATCTGATCAGAACAACCAATAATCATGTGATGTCCTGAGCGCCACCTGAAAGGTTACAATGGATTTCAATGTTTTGTTTGGTCTAAACAAACTATTTCCTTCAATAAGTACTGTTTAAAATTACATGCAGCTTCTGCTATATACAGTACACAGTGCTGGGTTCCAGCTGTGAAACAGACTTCCTTGTCCTACACGCAGAACAATGCAGAGTTGGTCTGAGCAGCGCTCAGCCGTTCATAGGTAGCTTTGTATTCTGTGAATGAATACAAAGCATCCTCTGATTGGCTGAGTCAGAGAGTGTGACATCATCAGCCAACCCCTCCAATCAGAGGAAGTTTTGTATTAATTTGCATAATACAAAGCTACCTATATATGGCTGAGCGCTGCTTAGAACGGCTCTGTATTGTTCCGCGTGTGAGATGGGATGTCTCACAGCTAGAACCTAATAATGTGTACTGTATGTAGCTGAGGCTACATGCAGTTTATATAGTACTCAGCAAAGGAAATAGGTTGCTTGGCCAGCTTGGTCCAAACAAACAATTTAAAGTAATAGGAAACATAAAAATCAGCTTTAAATATGAAATGGTCATATGCAAAAGATGTCTGCCAACAATACAGTATACTGGATGCACCGGCCAGCCATGTTTGCTCTGTTTCTTGCCAATGGAATGCAAATATGCATCCTTGACTTCAAGGGGTTGTACCGGGGTGATGCCTGCAGCTAGCGGCATTACCCGGAAACCGTTGTTTAGAGCCGATGGTCGGCTTTCTTGTAATGACAACCAATGAGGCTGAGCAGACTCTCAGTTGTTATTAAAAGGAGCAACCCCCCACGCCACCTTCTACGGCTAGCCCGGGTCTCCCGCACGAACAGCCGCCATGTCTGCCGGGTGACCAAAGACCCAAAGAAAGCCAGATTTGGTCCTTGATGAAAAAACCCGGAACCAATGTCATGACATCACTTCCGGTTACTGGAGCCTTAAAGGGGCCAGATTTTAATAAAATGACAGTATTCAAAACAGCCAAACTTGGCATTTTGAATGCTTTTAAGTGCAGAGGAGGGATTTGGGGTCTTTTAGACCCCAGATCCCTCCATAAAGAGTACCTTTCACTGCCTATTACTATCACAAGGAATGTTTACATTCCTTGTGACAGCAATAAAAGTGATCAAAACATTTTTCTTAAAGGGACATTGTAAAAATAAAATTTAATTAAATAAAGAAAAACAATTTTTTTTAAAGCGCCCCTTCGTGCAGAAGCGAACGCATACGTAAGTCATGCCTGCATATATAAACGGTGTTCAAACCACACATGTGAGGTATTGCCATGATCGTTGGAGCGAGAGCATTAATTCTAGCACAAGAACTCCTCTGTAACTCTAAACAGGTAACCTTTAAAAATGTTTTAAAGCACCGCCTATGGAGATTTCGAAGTACCGTCTTTTGTCGCCATTCGACAAGTGTTCGCAATTTTATGTTTCAATAACTTTTACTGAATTTTCACATGGAAAGGTACAAAAGGATAAGCAGACAAAGTGTGCACAATTTTAATGCATGACATGTTAGGCATCTATTTACTCGGCGTAACATCATCTTTCTCATAATACAAAAAAATTGTGCTACTTTTGTTTTTTTTTGTTTTTAATTCATGAAAGTATACTTCTGTCAAAAAAATTGCATTTGAAGGACCGCTGCACAAATACTGTAGAACATAAAATATTGCAACAATCGGCATTTTATTCTCTAGGGTCTCTGCTAAAAAATATATATACCGTATTTTCCGGCGTATAAGACGACTGGGCGTATAAGATGACCCCCCCTATTACATGATCTACTGGTAATACTTATACTTAGGTTACCTTGGAGATATTATACTCGGCGTATAAGACGACCTCCCATTTTTGGGGGATTATTTTGAGGTTCAAAAGTAGTCTTATACGCCAGAAAATACAGTAATTTTTGGGGGTTCTAAGTAATTTCTTAGCAAAGAATACGGATTTTAACTTGTAAGCAACAAATCTCAGAAAAAGGCTTAGGCATGAAGTGGTTAAGTAGTGCTGCACAATGGTTGTGTCTTGCTGATTCTATTATCTTACATCAAGTCTACTAGACAAGGTAGGTTCGCCATTTTCTGTCCCCTTCACATGTGAAGGAGGGGAACTTGACATTACATTAGCTGCGATGCTGTTCAGCCAACTTAATGGCAGGATCTAAAGGATTTCAGAGGTGCCACTTCTATGATGGGCTTTTTAGCTATGCAATAGTAGTTACAAGAAGATCAGAATGACTCAACTCTACTGGGCATTGGAATTCGATACCCTTTTCCAGCGATCCTTGTTGCAAAGGCATTTACTGCTTCCAGATAGGTTGTCTCTTAATCCATGGACGCACTCATACCAAAGGTCATACTTAATATAAGTAGCAGAAAAATCCTTGAAGAAGAATTGGTTACATATTTCGAAACGCGTTGGATCCCCCCCCCCCCCATGGTAACAATCATGCTGCTGTCTCCCTTGGATTTTACAGCAAACAGCTGGGGAATGCCACTCTGTTATTGACCCAACTTGTGACTACTCTTTTGTATTCATTATGTCTACATATGCATATGTGCCCTCCATGTCCTACCATGTGTATTTGCTTTCTTTTTTTTTGTGTGTGTGAAAAATAAATTATATTTTGAATACATTTTTTTTATTTTTATACAAAATTGTTTGGATTGCCTTAACAATCCCACATCATGAGGGCTTAGCGTTGTTTTTTTTCAGACAAGGTATGTTCAACTGAAAAACTCTCTGCACTCTTTACACCCACAATGCTCTTGAGAGCAGATGTTGAGGTTGAGGATTAGAGTTTTTTTATTAGTAGTATGAAAGAGGTAGTTGTAAGGAAAGAAATAATGTGATTTGGTAATTTTGAAAAGCCCTTCTGATTTATGAAAGGAGCGAGAATTTGTGACAAGTCCACTTTAAAAGAGCAATTCTTATTGTCCTTAGCAACCAAATTTTCCCTTCAAATTTCCAGTGCAGTAAAGAAGAATAAAGGGACAATCTGATTAATAGTAAGAGCACCAAGAACAGTAGCTCTTTCAGATACATTCATTCTTGAGGCCTAGTATCACATCCCTAACAAGAAATTCTAGTCATATTTGCCCTATGACAAGCTGGAAAGTTCAGGTTCCATCAGAGACTTCAACCAGGTATAATTTCAAGATGGATCAATAATAAAAAGGATGAGACAAGCATAACTGTGCCTTCAAGTTTCAATGTCACCTTGAAACCTATCATTTAAAAACATACATGGACATGCTGTTACTAGCCGGATTCTGTAAAAGGAGGTATGCTCCCCATATATAGCCCCAATAGAGAGGCCCCTAATTCTTTCCTGAGCTCACTGCTGTAGAATTAACAGGAGAGAAGGTTACCGTTCCTTTAAAGGTTCCTGATCTAGATGAATAAAAACACATACAGCCGTTTTCTGGGCTCTCTGCAGACTGTATTGTTCCTCTGTGACAATGCTCACAAATAGCGTCTCTCACAGGAGACATCTTCAAACCCTCCCCCCTCCCTTGAACGTATGGCTGTCTTTTTTTGGCTGCACGAATCCTTGTTATTATTTCTTGCGCCTCTGAAGACATCTCTCTTCTCGCTTTCCCTCTGTTCCGTTTCCCCCGTCACAAGATTGTCACTCGGAGGAATCTTTCTCTTTCTAGTGCCTTTCTCTTGGAAGAAGCTTAAAGCCTCGTCCCCGACAGTCACTTCAATGGGGTTACGGCCACGTTCCTACCTCTGCTGTCTGCATCACCTGAATTCCCGAATAAATCTTTGCTCCGGAACCAGACTATCTTTGCAAATTACAACTGAATGTCGCTATCTTCTACTAACAACCTCAATGCCAGATATTTAAAGGGAACAATAGCGGAAGAGGGCAAATTATTCATACATACAATATGTAAAGATATAATCATCTCCGTAACATCTGTCATTCTCTGCCTTGAATAGAATCGACGGCAGGTTTTTTCCCCTGAATGTTAGTTGCACTGCTATATATTCTGTATTAATGGATACCTATAATCAGGGCTCGACCTGGACTGAAAAGCAGCCTTTATCTTTAAAGAACAGCAGTACTATCTGAATGAATTGTAAAGTTTACTAAAACCAATCATGATTGGTCACTGAGTAGGTATCAGCATTTTAGTACATTCTTAGCAATATCAGGTGCAGGTTTTGCAGGCAATAGTCTGTATGGTATGTTCAAAATCAGGCGCAGGTTTTGCAGGCAATGGTCTGTATGGTAACTGTTTAAAACACTTTAGAACAGTGTCTTTCAAAGTGTGAAATGTGTACAAAATCTTCATTGGACAGAACACAGCTGTAGAGAAGATACCATTGCAGGGGCTGGTACTATAGAAGGATTGTTCATTTAATCATCAGACAGGATGCGCCGGCCAATACTGGCCCTTGGCCAGTTTAGAGATGATGGTGGGCCTGGGTCCAAATGGAGGTGGTCAGCATGGTTTAAGGAGTAATGAACAGAGTTGTCACCCAAACAAAGTTATATATATTTATTGCCCAAAAATGAATTACATTTCAATTTACAATGACTCTGCCATAGGGTGGATTGTTTTAATAGGGATACATGTACATGTGAAGAACCTAATGTAAGGCAGCATGAAAAGTGAATTTGTGGTAGAGGATCTAGCCAAAATTTATATGTGGCATCTAGTGGCACTTTTCCACTGCAAGTACCGGCTCGACTCTACTCGGCCCTGCTTGGCCCGGTTTGCTTTACCACTGCTGGTACCGCATGGTACGGTGTTGGAACGGTTCGGTATGCTTTTCCACTAAAGTAGTACTAAAGTTAAGTGGGTGGGATAACAACGGGGTGGGTGGGATTCTCTGACCAATCAGTGGCTAGTAGTGACTGCATGCAAAGGATTGTGGGATATGGTACCGGGTATGGTACCTGTTGGAACCACAATCGAGTAGGTACTGTTTTTGAGAGCCATACCGTTCGGTTCCATGCAGTGGAAAAGCGCCGCCGTACCATACCGTACCGTACTGAACCGTTCTTACACTATACCATGCGGTACCAGCAGTGGAAAAGCACAAAAGCGAGCCGAACCGTTCGGTCTCATGCAGTGGAAAAGCGCCATAGCACAGCTAAATAGGTGCTGCTACTAAATGTGGTCATTTTTCACAGAAAAGGGGAGAACCAGGACTCTTTAAAGGTTGTGATGCTGGTAAGTTACCAAAGTTTGGGAAACACTGACATAGAGCTGACAGAAGCAGATCAGTCCACTGAACCCGTGAATATCTGAATACCATTGGCTAGTTCGCTAGTCGTGACCTGTATGTACTGCCCCTGCAGCAACAAATGATATTTTCAAGCACCAACAGGTGTTTGTGCTGCACAAACAGGCGAGTGTGCTGCATCTCGGGAATGAAGAGTATTGGGACAGGAGAGAATATGCCTCGAAGAAATGTTTTCTTTTTTCTGCAAAGGGTTCTTCAGCATGGTTTAAATACCTTAAAATGCAGTACTGTTAAATGCACTGATTCAAATTTATACTTTTAAGATGTTTTGAGTATAAAACAAAAAAGTTATCTTATGCAAATTAATTTGTTTATTTTTAACTCCATCAAAACCAATTAAACAGAAAAACTATCATATGTAGACCTCTCAGGGCATTGGCTGCTGAATGTCCCCCCTGCTCCCCAAACCATTTGAGGGGAATCCTGTCTTTGTGTGTGGATGCTTGTTATACAGCTCTTTAGATATCCAGGAGCAATGTGTGGGTACAGATTATAAAGGGAGACATCTGTGACCAACATTTTAATAGGACATGTTAATGTTCCTCCAAAGAAATGGACGCTGATCTTGGAAACGCATTATGAACTGATAAACATCCAATGATGCACTGATCTTAAAACTGGCCATTGTTTATTCAGCCAGGGGGCTGGTGATCTCCATGATTTCGTTATTTCAGGTTTTCTTAAGCTAACTTTCTGTGAAATAAGGACTTTTTTTTTTTGAAAAGGCAAGTACAGGCCACTTGTGGGAATACATAAAGTGTCTGCATATGTGTGTGTATTTGTGTACAATGGGGGTATAGGATATTCATGAATGATTTTAAAAGTAAAATATCTTTCTAAGGTATTATAAAATACTTGGCTTTCAATTCTCCTGATCTTGCCTACAGTAAATTCCTGATATATTGTGTAAATATTAGCCTGTACAAACAAAGTACTTACCGCTACTGATGGCAGAGTTTGCTAGGACGGCACCTTCACTCCACTGATCAGCACTAGACACAGAGTATGACCGCTGGTGCATCCCATCTAGGCGACTGAAAGAACCCAGGCTAATGCCACTAGGACCACTGGCCATCTGGGTGACGGATGTACTGCTTGTAACATTTCCTGCAATGCAGATTATAGAAGATCAGGATATCTATTGCAAAGTACAGAGACTGCACAAGGATTTCAAAGCTTTGTTTATATCTACTAGAAAAAAAGAATAGTAGCAAGCTTTACAAAGCCAACATTGCGAAGCCCAGACTTGTGAAAAAGCCTACAAGGCTGTGGTCTATGGAGACAAAACTTTAGTGGGTGTTGTTGGCAATCCTTTGTTTCATCATTTTATTACATTTTATTATGTACATGTTCAGGAAAGACATCTATTAAAATATTCATATTAGCTAAAGTTTTTTTTTTTTATTTAACACACAAATCTGTGTCCATGGGGCATGACACAACAGAAGTAGCCCAGTGGGAACAAAATGAAATCTAGCTCTGAGCCTCACAAAAACTACCTACTGCCCCTACATTTAATCTATCAACTGATAAAAGGCCATATTTCTGTTAAACAGTATATTGGATTGCTTGAAACGCTATAACAAGAGTGTGAAAAGAACATTGTAACCATCTATACGCATATTCAAGTTTTTACAGACATTGTCAACATAACAGACTGCACTGTCTGATACATCTGCTTTTAATCTATTCAGACAAGAGGCACTGAGTAATGCTAAATGAAACACAGGTGAAAGATGACCAAGCCATCAGCTGTCACTGAGCTGAATGAAATATGTGAGCATAGTTCACATTGATGATTATGAAAGATAACTACTCAAGTACCAAAACAGAAGGGTGACATAGCCCATAAACCTCCAATTCCTTAAATTACAAAATGACACACTCTAATCTTCTCCAATAGTCTTGTCTACCTTCGTTTTTTGTATGTTCGTACGCATACTAATTTACATGGTGTGGTCGTATTCTGTAGGCTTGTACAGAAATTATAGAACTGTTTTCATCAGGTCCTACCCCTGAGGACCTTCCGCATATCCATATACAAAGACACACTAGGCCAGCTTGGTCAGAAACAAATAACCTGCCTTTTCTTGAATTGTTGGTGAAAAAACATATAAACCTGAAAACTTCACATGTACAGTGAGACTGCCTGCGCTTGGAATTTGGAAATTTTAGCCCGGTTGTGACATCAACGGTGTAAAATAACTATAGTCTGGTATGTACCGAAATGTGAATTTGTACGTTTAGAGAATAGGGATGGTCAGGAGTCTAATATATTTGAAAAACCAGATGTGTGTCTATGGTTTTTTTCTTTTACTAAAGGGCCAACTCACAATAAAAAGGTGGTTGGGGAAAGGAGCATTATGTGCACGTTTCCCGCACTGCCCTTGAGAGAGTGTGAGGGTGCCAATTCATTTTTAATGGCATCCTATACACATCTCACAAATGTAGTATGTTTGCAGCCACCTAATGGTACCACAGCAACACTGCTTGCTAAAACCTGACTGCTTGGGAGCAAGTGTGTTCTGGTGTGAACTGGCTCTTAAAGAGTAGTATAGCCAAAGCTTTTATGGCCATACTTCCCTTGAGAATTACAGGAGTGCACTTACTTTTGCTCATTGATAGTTGAAAATGCAGAGCTGCTTCCTGGCTCTGGAAAATTCCTAATATTGTCGGGATCAATCCAGCTGCCTAAAGGACAGCTGGCTCCGGCTCTCAGCCCGCAGCTGAGAGCTGAAGCCAGCTATGATCTTCCCCTCTCGAGTCTGGAGCTCCAGTGAACGCTGAAGGAGCAGAGTGGAGAGCGGTGACTGGCTGTCACTGCTCTCCGCTCTAAGAAGACCAAGAACTGAGCCATCAGTGGTCATGTGATCGCTCAGATTTAGGGTTTAGAGCTGACATGGGACAGCTGTATCATCACACCAATGCTGCAGCACAGGAGGTATGAGTATGGATGTTTATTTTTTTTTTTCATAAACCAAAAACTTCTTTATTAAAAATAAATAACCAATGAGAACAAAAAGGAAGATAGAGATAAAGTTTGCAGGGGACAGAAATTTAGGAAGGTGAAAAGGCATTTGAACGTCATAGAGGAATAGGACAGCCTGAAGAAGTGGTGGATGTGCTCATCTCTAGAGACAACCTTATATCCTAGAAAGTCCTGTTCTCTTATGCAGGAGTTGTTTTCTCCTCCTTGTTGACTGTATTCAATATTTCATTAAGGTGTGGATGTGGGATGTTGTCCCTAGAACTGGTAGCATACAATAAGATTAAGCCTGAAGAAGCTCACACAGTTAAAAAGGAAACCTGCACTGAAAAACTTCCCTTCTAGAAATGTCGAAACTGTGCATTGTGTGTTGCAAAAAAGGGGTCACGTGCATTGTATCATTCACTGTGGGTGTGTTAAAAACCCACTCAAGGCTGCCCCAATCCAAAGCACATGAATGAATGAATGAATGAATGAATGAATGAATGAATGTCAAAGTATACATTATTGCACCACAACAGAATGCCTTAAGTGTGATTTGGTACTCAGAGTCACTGGCCTTGCACAAGTATGCAAATCAGAAGTTCTGACTTTCCCCTGACTTTAATAATTGCATCCTTTTTTCAGGTCAGTGACTAAAAATGTAGTCAAAGCCAGGCAACTAGTATTTTTAGAAGAACTCAGCAATGATAGACTCGGTTTCTTTACGTACAGCTTTCCTTTATTAAAAAAAACCCCCATGAAGCCTGGATTCAGGCATGGCAGATCTACCAACGCTATAGCTGAGCCTGCATTACTCTGCTATAAACCCTTTTAGATACACATAGGCCTATTTAACTTTGCAGACTTTTTTTTTCCTTTGTTCCCTGCCTCTTTTTTATTATTATTATTCTCACATTTACTTGCTCCCACCACAGCAAGAGCAGCGTCAGTTGGCGCCTGTCGGCTGCGAGAGGCGTCCTGATAAACAGCCTCTGCAGGACACACAACAGGGATAATGTACACTTAAGTACTAGCAATGTGCTGCCATTCTGCACAGCCGATTACTTCCCGCGCCTGTCACTCAAAGAGGAAATGGCTGAACCCATTAGATAGAAACCTTTGCAATGTATCCTAAATGCTTCCTGCGATGCTATTAATCTGAGAGCGGAGGATGCCTAGAGAGGAGCTCCCCTCAGTGACAGGAGTGGGGGGGCTACTGGAGGGGTGCACATGACTGCATTGCTGTCACCCTGTCCCCCCCCTACTGTCTCGTTAATCAAGATCTGGTTATTACCCCTACCACAGAAACAGAGGACACAGCTCGATCTTAAACACTCATTAGAAACATCTTCAGAGCACAGCTGAGTGGAAAGTGTGACAGAAGGGGTGAGAAATAAGAAGAGAGGTGATGAAAGAAAATACAGGCTGGGTGGGAGAAGTAAAACAAAGAAACAGACACCGGCTGATTGTATAGGAAAGTAATGTGGAAAATGTACACGATACAGATGCACCGAAAAGAAGGCGGGGGTAAGGTCCGCTTAGCCACTGGATGGAATAGGTACAAGTTTATATAACTTTACTGGACAGAGAAAAACCAGGCGTGCTGTGAACTGAGAAAAGTCCATACGGGTAAATGTGTGCAGGAGTGAGGCAGACGACGGGGAGGAGGAAGAGGGGGATCAAAGCAAGTCCGATGGCATTAATATTCATGACAATAATTAGTATTCTAGGTCACTGAATATTCATTGCTATTAGTTTGGATTTTATGGGTTTACGAGATGTTCTGATTGTTGGAGTGTGGAGGGCGCCGCACGATGAGGACTTTTAAGATGTCATCAGCAGTTCAACGCTGAAAACACATTAGTGGTTTTGGGTAAAAATCAGCCCCTTGTCTCTTGATGGATTTAACATTATGAGAGAGACCTGGGGCTAGTGAAGTGGGGAGGAACGAAGGGAGGGGGGATCAGTACTGCTTTTCAGTGAGGAAACATAGCAGTGTACTGGGTTTTACTTTATAAAAAAAGCAGTACACAGACAATTTCCAGACAAGCCAGTGTGTATTAGAGATTGCAGTGATCTGACAATCTAATCTGCTATTTTTACCCTCTGCTACCATGTTTCCGCAGAAAAAAAAAAAACAGGTCTTATATTAATTTTGGCTACAAAAAACACGCTAGGGCATATTTTCAGGGGATGTCTTAGTTATTTAAGGCATGTACAATGACCATCCTAAAGTGGTTGTAACCCTAAATAAAACATATATATATATATATATATCCTGATCCTTTTTTAAAGCACGATAGACCCCCCTCTATGTTCTAACAAACCTGGAATAAAACAATAAAATGTTTTTAAAAAAAGTTCTTGTGTCCCCTGTCCGCTCAGGAGTCAGCATTATGACATTCTGTAATCCTAAAAATAAACCTTGGTTAAAGTCATTGTAAAATGATGTCATCCGTTTTATAAAAAGATTATATAATGTGTAGTGTCTCCTTTTGTAACTTTATTGTGGAAAACAAATCTTTTTTACAGTGACGCTGGGCGCTCACATGACCTGCCTGAGATCTTCTTCCCCGCTCCAATCACTGCAGAGGAAGGGGCTTCTGACGTCAGCCGGGAAGAGAGGAGAAGATCTCTTAAGGGTCACATGAGTGCCCAGCGGTGCTATAAATAAGGTATTTGACAATAAAGTTACAAAAGGAGACACTGTACATTATATAATCTTTTTACAATACAAAACGGATCACAAGGACTTTACTAGGGCTTATTTTTGGGGTATGGCTTATACTGCAGCCCTCCCCACAAATTACGCTAGGGCTTATTTTCGGGGAAAAACGGTACCACTTTGCAAAACATCTGAGCACATTCACAGTTTAATGCCTGTACATCCATTAGATTATCAGACGAATGACCATCCAATTTTTTTTTTTGCATGCTATCTCATATTGAAAATGAAGCGTTTACTAAAGTAACGAAAACTCTCAGAAGACAGAATAAAAAATTGGAAGTGATGTAATATGTTGTAGTGTATTTGAATCGTATGTTTGAATGACAAGTGTACTGATTAAACGAAAATTGTACGAGAACATTTTCGTGCTTATCCCATCGGAAAATGTCAGATGAACTGTCATGATCTGCTCTTAAAAACTCTGTACTAACGATCAGATTATCGTACGATTTCTTCAAAAGCAGTATTTTTCGAACTATTTTCTGATCATGCGTACAGGCCATAAGGGCACAAACATCTTACTGCTGTAATAGGTCCCTTATGTTTTGGGAGATTGCAATCCCTGTCCGGGATGAATTTCTTATGTGTGCTTTCCAAAAAGTCATCAATTGCTTAGACACAACATAATCATCAGAGAGAATGCTATGTCGTATTAAAAAATAATTTTTAAAGCCCGTGGCGTGTGAAACACACTCAAAAGACTTACACCCGGTGCATAAAAAAGTGCACACAAGCAAACGTGGAAACACAAAAAGTGCACAGGGTGTGCGAAATGGTCTTCCCTCCGAAGAGGTAGGACCCTAACCTCGATCCCCCGGGCCGCAAGACTCCTGACAGGGATTTAAGGTACTTCCTATGGTCTGTCTGGCCGAAACCAGACAAACCTCGTTCTCCAGGGGGACTGCCGAAACAGCCCACCCCAAGTACTAGGTGGAGCTCCCCCGAAGGGAGACCCCATGAGAGAGGGCGAACTAAGCCAGAAGGCCATATCCATCCCCTCCCAAGACTAAAGGCTGGGCCCGAGGACCCACACCCTCCAAGTCGTGCAGGAAAAAGAGTGATAGTGCAGTGACAAAACGACAAAGAAATAAAAACACACTAACAAAAAGGTGGGGGAAGGGGAAGTGGGGTAAGTGCTATGGTGCCATGTGAGGTACCAAGGCAGGCCTTCCGGCCGGAATAGAAAATTCCACAGGTTCGAGCCAAAAGGCCTGTCCCAAGAGGCAGGTGCGAAAAAGGTGTGCATGGTGCAGTGACCAAGGTGCCGAAAAACTCAAGGCGAGCTGCCCCTCACCAGTGAGAATTAAGGCACCCCTGGGCTGCCACCCCAGTAGCACTTACACCACAGGCTTTTTCAATCTCAGCCCCCGGCCAGACAGAGTGTAGCCTATCCCCACCAGCAGACATCGGAACCTGGACAGCTAAGGGAGAGCCTACCTACAACTGGGGACAGGCCTTTTGTAAGGCCAGATTAAAACCCAGGAGAGAAAGCCCTCCCATCGCCATCCTGTTCCTCAGCTCATTACATCCAGGAGCAATTCCACCGGCCACCCAGTCAGACCGGCTTTCTTGCCCCCTTCAAACTGGTTAGAACAGTTCGACCCATTCAAATCAGAAGGCGGCGGTCCCCACATGCTTTCCCGGATGACCTACTCCCCATACCCTAGTCCCTCCGGGTTTTGGTCATACCGGTACTAGCTGAGGTCCATACCGACTGATAAGAACAGATACTACACTTGATCTTAGCCAAAAGGCCGAGAAGCTATGCCATATTAAAGGCTAAGGTACACACAAAGCCATTATTTCAGTATGCTGGATAAGCCTTTTTATCTTGTCCCGGGGACACTGGTGGTGGGGTCTCTGCACCTATGGAGTCAAGCACACTGGACATTTTTGCTGCTGCTTCTAGGGCCATCTTGTGTTTCTTTTTTCCTGCCTCTAAACTCCTCTGCATGTTAGCCTATGTGTCCATGCACACATAGGCTTTTAGCGGCGTTTAGTGGCATAGGATTTTAGAAGCAGAAAAAAAAAAAAAACACTGCCAGTGCGTCCAGTCGCGGCAGAAAAAAAACAAAAACATTAGACGGTGCTAGGTGCAATTAGCACTTAAGTGTTAAATCCATTTCAATGGCCAGAATAAATTATTATTCTGGCCAATGAAATGAACACCACAGCTCTTGATGCCGGTAAAGGCGCCTAATAGCTTTAGGCCGTTTTACAAGCATCAGACCTTTTTTCTGCCAAAACGCTGCTGCCAGGAGGAAAGACTTCTAGGAGAGTTTTCAAAACATCCTGTGTGAATGAGGCCTCAGTTCGCAGTTTGGCCTGTATCCTGGCATACCTTGGAGGTGTATCTTACATTTGTTTATCTATTTAGGCTGGGTACACAATAACCTGCACAGTAAAAGGCAGTGTTTTAATGCGGCTTCAAACAGAGCCGCTGCACTTTTGCCCGCAGTGCAACCGCGTTTTTGATGCAGGTTAGCTGCAAATTGCCATACATTCCTATTGTATCCTGTGGTTTTGGTGCATTTTCTGAAAGTACACCAAAAGTCCTGCATGTAGGTCTTTTGGTGTCCTTTAAGAAAATACACCAAAACAGGACATAATAGAAGTCTATGGCAAAGCGCAGCTAACCTGCGCCAAACCAACAAGGACACTGCGCTGTTGCCAAAATGCAGCAAGGTAGCGTGCCGCTGCCACCATTACCAAGGAGGCTAATGTGAGTGTTGGTTCCGGCCGGAAGACAGGCCTTTGCACTAAAGTATCATGCTACCAAGAGATAGAAGATGATGGTTGTCTGATCCAGCTGTTTTAGGAACAGGCAACCTCTGGATGTCTATGGGGGATTGTAAAACTGCTCCACGATGTCACTCAAGAGTAACAGTTGGACAGGCAGGTTGGAAAATCTGCACCGATCGCCATTTTTTTCCTTTCATATAACAACAAAGACACAAGTGTGGTCAAGCTGAGCTTGTAATTTGGTGTCACTATCTGCTGTAATCTAAGCCAGAAGGCAGCTACATCATGCCTGGATGTCTGACAGCTCTCTTAAGTCTATGGACAGCCTTACTGACAGATCAAACCTAAATTACATCTGACAGGGTTTAACTGGTTTTAAGGCTGGAGTAAGGACTGTTCCTGTAGAAAGTTTATACAGTGTCAAGGACAAGATCCTGATTCGGGAACAGTGATTTTTAGTAAAAGTATACAAATCTGGTATTTTTTACTAAAAAAAAAAAAAAAAAAAAAAAGGAATTTTAACCTTTTTATAGCCTTTGTAGTCATATAAGACACTCCATCATTCAGAACTACTAGATTTAAAATTCACTTTGCACAACACTAGAATATGTTGGCACTAAAAAAAAAACCCAGAAGAGTTATTAGAATCACATACCATTACACAGTAGTATACTAATATATTGCTATTTTAAATAATAAACCAATTTCTTAGATATACTGGGATTCAAATTAAAGTCAGGCATAGATGTCCAAGCTAATATTGTTCGGTAAAGCAAGGACCAGCCGAGATTCGGCCATCAATGGGCAGTAATTGTTGTGTTCTGCCAGCCGGGAAGGCTCCCTGCGCCCCTTCCCCCCTTGATGGAAGGAAAGAAAATGAAATCATCTATGGCTTGCCTAAGAAACTGAAAGCACATATATATTGGTCATACTAAGCATGGTGTTGATGTAGTAGCACTGGAAGTGAAAGGACTGCACACCTTAATGAATCAGGCTCTTGTTTATATTCTCCAACCTGAACTTTAAGGATGACGGCAGGAACATCATTGGTTGCCCAGAATGATGACTTTTAGTCAATAATTATCACACAGAAGCACTGGGACACAAACTGTGCAGAATACAGACCCTTCTGGGATTCATTGATAATAATAAAACAAGTGCAACAGATTATTATTTTACTACAAATAAACCCCTACGAATTCATACCAAGGAAGATGCACAAATGCACTACACATAGTACTTTACACTGTGGTTGATGAGCACATAAAGTGATTTATGGGTTCAGATTCATACAGACAGCGATGAGGGCAGGCAAAAATAGGATTATACAATTGTGTTTGTGACTAGAATGATGGCGACAAATACACAATACAGAATAAAAAACATCCATTACTGGAAAACCATTATAATAAGTAAACATACTCCGAGGTGAACCCATTAACTGGAACTAGGAAAATAGTGTGAAAAGCAGATGGCACAAAAAAAAAAAAAGAAAGTTCATAGACATTCGCATTCATTATAACGAAAGTCTTACATAAAACTGATCACAGTATATTCAGATACTTGTATTAGATGATATCATCTCAATGTTTAATAGTACAAGTCACTGCTACAGCTGACAGCTTTCATTGCCTTCTAACACGTGCTGTTAATGACAATTAATAATAAGATCTGGCTGTAAATAACCTAAAACCCTATCATGGTACAGAAGTCATCAACAGAGCTGGTATACAGCACTATACTGTATACACCAAGGAGCAAAATTATACACCAGTGCACTCCGGGAATAAATACTGGAGATCTTAGAATTTACATTCCTTCTACAAAGTGTATGTAGACCAATACGTTTTTTACAATACACACCTGTATTAGAGGAGATCTGCAGCCCACTGACTTCCTTGGTTAGTCCATTGGTCTTGGGACTGGCGATGGGTGCACAGGAGGATGTGGCGCGTGGTGGCCTTTTCCCTGGAACCTTCACTGTAGTCCTGAGGAGGTCAATCTCCTTCCCATGGACATTTTGCATGTAATCCTAAAAATAAAGAATACTTGAATACTTTTGGGAAATAATAATCGTACAAGAAAAACCATCAAAGTAAAACAATTGCATCAGGGAAAAGAAAGTGCATTTCAGAAGGTTTGAATCAAAAATAACTGGCTCCTGTGATGGTGGAGGTGAACAGTAAGAACTACAAAACTCTTAGAAATGTTCTAGCAACAAGGCAGGACGAGATAATGCGATCTCTGGGAGTTTTTCAGTCAGGCTTCAGGAGGTATGGAAATGGCCTACACTTAGCAAGGGCATCATTCGACTTTGGTCAAAGCATCACAATTTGTTTTTATCTACAAACACCACTTACCTGCAATGGCAGTTTTTTGGTAAAGGTGAACCATGCCTTTAAACTTTCACACAAAATAAGCAAGACATCTGATGGCTGTTTAAACTCAGTAGTTTTGAGCATTTCTATATGTACCATAGTGATGAGCCTCATGCTAACAAATCTGCATTGCCAACAGGATCCAGGTTCAATCTGCACTTTTTATAGCAGAATTAAAAAGGGAACACCTGATTAGTTATTATGGGAAACAATTACATGTTCCTCTTTCCTTCCTTTAAACCAGGGAACCACTGGAGCTGCAATAAACTGAACATGAGAGGAAATGTTTTGTACTGTAACCAATCAGGTTTCATCTTCGGTTCTGTAAGCAAAAGAAAATAAAGAATCTAACTGGCCTTTCTGGGCAACAACTGCACTTATGTTCCAGTACTGGGAGTATGCAGAAATTGTCCACAATGATCTAATTGAGTGGTTGCCAACCTTTCGGACCTCACGGACCACTAAACTCACAATTTTGAATCCCACGGACCACAGACATGAATTTTACACACAATGCTATGGCTCTCTGTCCCCCTCCCCCTGGATCACACTGATGCCTTATACACAAAATGCTTCAGGTCTCTGTCCCCCTCAATCAGCATGAATTGAGAACATCACTAAAAAAAACATTGGGGAGAAAAAATCCGCCACAATGTCGATTTGCGTCAGAACCTGGGGATCACCAACATTTTCTTGTGGACCATTAGTGGTTCACGGACACTGGTTGGCAACCGCTGATCTAATTCATATCTGACACCATGTGAATCTCTAAACCAGATGATGTGTACTGGGACTTAAAGTGGTTGTAAAGCTTATTTTTTTCTAAAATAACAAACATGATACATATTTACCTTCTCTGGGCAATGGTATTGCAGAGAACGGCCCTGAGGTTTCAGAACTCTAGGCTCCTCCTCTTCTCGATGTGCCACCATAGGAAGCCAGGTGCCTATGGGGGCATACCTGCAGGGTTGCTGCCAAGCTGGGCTGTGTATCTATAGACACACACAGCATGGTTTGGCCCTGCCCCACCTCACAGGATTTGCTTGACAGCAGCAGGAGCCAATGGCTCACTGCTCTCACTGAGTCCTGTGAGGAGAGGAAGAGAGAACAGCACTGCTGCAAGATGTGACTCGACATGTAAGTATCTATGGAGGTGAGGGGGTCATACAAACACTGGAACATTTTTTTAGCCTGATGCAGGGCATGCATTAGGGTAAAAAATGTCCTGTCTTAAGAACCACTTTAAGCTGACCATAGACTGATCAAAAATCTTTTCTGAACGGGCCAAATTTTGAACAGTGTGTGTCCGTCCCTGCTCAACAGAAGTCAAAGCTGCTGCTGCTGTCAGAATACCATGTCCTGGAAGGTGGCAAGACATTGTGGATTGAGCAACCTGTTTATTTTCATTCAGTCCCCTCGTTGTGCAAAAATAAATTGTGGCAGCTTTAGGGTCTTAACCTCCAAGCTGTGCAACATCTAGGGATAATGTCAAGAGGGTGAGAAATTAGATTCACCTCAGATCTTCTATCACTGGCACTAAAACGTATGTTCCTCGAGGTAAGAAAGTCAGAATTCTTAGGGGTTAAGCTATTGTTAACAGTTGGGCTGTTGAAGGTATTTTCAGGTGAACAAGATAGGTTAAGCATTAGGGGGTCACGCGGAGTTCGTTTTAATGGTTACAATTAATTTTTCAATACTGGTTCATTGTACGAGTTGGTTAAAATGGTAGTATACTCCGCTATATGACTTTTACCTACAGGTACAATTAATATCTCCTAAACCTGCACAGTTTAGGAGATATTCAACCTGCATGCAGCCGCTGACGTCTGCGGTGCATGCGCTCTGAAGGTCCGGCGGACCTTCAGAGCTCCTTGCTGGATATTGCCAGAAAGTGAAACTACCGCAGTGACGTTATCGCAGCTCCGGCCACTCACAGCGCGGGAGCCGCCGAACCAGGAAGAGACGCCAAGGGAGCATGTCAGCTTCCTCAGCGTTGTGCAGACGACCATGCCAGGGCTTCGTTCTAAGGTAAGTATTTCATAATGAGCTAGTATGCATACTGGCTCATTATGCCTTTGTCCTGCAGGGTTTTTTTTTTTTTAATGAGTATACAACCGCTTTAAGGATCAGGCTAGGTTTAGGAGTTTGAAAAAAAAGAGAACTATTAGAAAAATATGTAGGTTGTGATTGCTGATCTCTCCTTTAAAATTTGCTAGTTGCTCCGTTGTCATACTAATTCAAGCTTTAATACTTTGGGTATGATCTCAAAAAAAGTACAGACATAAAAAAAATACTGACTGTTCCCCAACTTTCCTTGTCTCAGATCTGAGACTCTTAGGCATCTAGATGTTTCAGTAGTCCTACAATGGACCTCCATACTTCCTAGAAGGGGCCCCTTTCACATGATCAGTCTGACACAATCAGAACCTCCATTTACCTCTAAGAAGCGGCAGATATAAAAAGACTTGTGTCCGTTTACACCCGCCTACCTCCAATCCGATCCGCTAAAAAAAAAAAAAAAAAGAGTAGAGTGGGCTGTTTCTGTGTCCGCTGTGCATATGCAGAGTGGACACGGACCTGCCATCTGCCAGCTCCACTCATTGTGGCCCACGACTGTCGCTTAAGTGGCCCTCGCTTTTCAAAAGGTTGGGCACCCCTTGCTTAGTGGGTCCAAAGACTTTTCTACCCATACCCTTAAACTTGTTAAAAGCTAAGTTCACCTTTGGGAACATGTTACATTTTCCACCCATTTTTAGGGTGGAATATGTAACATGTTCCCAATGCTGTAACCACTGCACCCCCAATACCCCTGTGACAGCAATACAGGGAGAAGTTCCCCGAACTAGCAGTCATTTATTGAAATCAGCGCTGCCATGTGGGGCTCCGCCCACACAGCCGCATCATTTATTCACACAGTTGGGTGTGAATGAAATACAAGTCCCGAGATCCTTTGCGGCTGTCCCCTTGTATTTCTCAATGAACTACCATGGTGCTGTGGAGCGCTATGGTAGTTCATTGATTCTTCCTGCCAGATTGTATCTGCTTGCCTGAATGGGATGTATGGGCACACAAATACACTGAAAGATCTGCAGGAAACCTCCATGGCACCAGCAATCTTCTGATATCTGTTGCAATGCTTTACTGGCTCCAAGAAAAAAAAAAAAAATTATAGATAATAAATTCACTTTTTTTTTTTTTTTTTACTTAAATAAATAAAATGTGCAATAATTATTTTTTTCTAAAAAGTGAACTTCTCCTTTAAGGGGGATTTTGGTTTGGTTGCTGTAAGTAAAGTTTAGTATACTTGAACTAAGTCTTATATGACCTAGAACTAACCTACTATGGTTCAAAATGTAAAGTTTATGTACAATAGGATTTTATTCGTTTGTGTTTTCTAAAAACCATACATGAAATAATGAAGTCCCTCAAAAAAAATTGAAAGGTTAAAGCCACGTTTCAAAATAAATCTTTACCATACCATGGGAATGACTCTCAAATGTTCTGGGTACCAAAACATTGTGGTGGGTGAACCGACTTCTCCCCAAAACTGGCCCCAGAGTCCGGCTGCCTGAAATAAGTACTGTGGACAGAAGGTTTCTTCAGCTCAATAACCAATTCAATTGTTTATCTATAAAGCTGACATTCTAAAAATAAACCAAAGCACAAAATATACCATATTTTTCTCAAAAATAAATAAGCCATCATACACTGACCAGTGATGCAACCCCCCCTCATCCTCCCCTGCATATGTGGTGTTTAGAAAAGCGCAATGAGAAGGAGCGCCTCTGTCAAACTGGCCTCATTTCACCATGCAAATGCTGGGAACAGGCGGTGTTCCCTGGTTCACTAATGTAGATTTCTCCCCCAGCCGCCATCAATACAAAATCACTGATCAGAGGCAAACAGCACAAGATCAAGGTAGACGGCCACTTAACAAGGCTTGAGAAGGAGGCAGCTCAGACACTTGTGAGATTAAGAACATTTAACAAGTCTCTGGGGTCTACTCCAGGGACCCCCCTCCCACACAAAGCCCCTATCCTGCCCCTCTAAAACCTGAAAAAAGCTGTAATTGCAAAGCTATTAGCATGTTCTGCTCACGCCGTCGCTAATCTCCTAACATAGGAAACAAATAAAGCCACACGAGTGGAGAGATTATCAGCGAGAGGTGATCTGGCCCTAGTCCTGCATAACACACAGCTATCCAGACCTCCAGCCATGAATGAAGCTCAGCATGCACATTCTCTTGATTGTGGTCTGATCCGAGCGCTGTAATAAAGTTTAGGGAATTAAAAATCTATTTTTAATTTAGAATTGCCACTTAGAGTATCATAGATAAACAAAACAAAATCATGGAATGAAGGTTAATTATGTACTCTGTGCTGTAGGTTACAGATATCTTATCATAGCACTGTCCTATCAACAGAAAGGACTTAAGCCTGGTACACATGATTATCGGACGAATGATCGTCCTTTTTTATTTTGCATGCTAGTCTCCATATCGAAAATGAAGAGGGTACTAAAGTTATGAAGATTCTCCTATAAAAGAATAAAAGTTTGGAAGGGCTGTATTGTATTTGTATTGTATTTTTTGGACGAAAACTGTACTGATTAAACGAAAATTGTACGAGAAAAATTTTCCTGTTTGTCCCATCGGATTATTTCGCATGACCGGTCCCGATCAGCTCTCGAAAGCTGTGTACCAATGATCAGATTATCTTACGACCACTTTGAAAGCAGTATTTTTCGTACGATTGTTTGATTGGGTGTACTAGGCTTTATTCCCACCTCTAGGAATTTCTTAGATTTTCAAAATATTACTCCATTCAACAAGTGGACACACTTTTGGTAATGACAGAGTATAAAAACCCTGTGTGTCAATTTAACTTCAGTCAGAAGGACAAAATATGACTTGATTTTATCTAAAATTTTAAGATATTTAAAAAAAAAAAAAGTAAAGTAATTTGATATACTCCAAAATGCCAGCATACCAAGCAATTTGTGTCATTTTTACTTAGATTGTGAATGCAAACTTTGGCTTGGTCTCTTCACCGATGAGGGGTAAGGGGGGTCTGTCGGCAAGGTTTCCATGCAGGATAATGGCAGTAAGGGCTTCTACATGAGAAATTGAGACATATTTGCTATATTTTGTGGTTTCTGGTCCTCCCTCTAGTGGTCAGAAGTAGTTTTGCACCAATTATAAATGTACGTTTTATTTAAGGTACAAAACAACCACCAAACAGATGCAAGTATTTCGCAGACCAATTTCTAAAATGTCAGATCAAGAAACAATAAGAAGCAGGGTTGCCAATCAGTAAAAAAAAAAAAAGTATATCTACGAATATGATCTGGATAGCACTAAAGTTGCACAAACTGGCAGATCACATTTTTTTTTTATTAAATAACAAATTAGATCTGTCTATCTTTGAAGCAGCTGACCCTCACCAGTCAACAATCATGCCCTCTGAGGTGGGGAATTCTTAATTTCTTTGTAGGGGCATTGCAGGAGACTGTTCCCTGTCCGGTGGGGAGAAGGTTCCTAAGTCGCACAGATTCTCCAATAGGAATCTGGTTGTACCAAACACTGGTTAACACATCCATTAACACCCTTCTTTTTCAATATATCTGGAAAAGCTCAAAGCAATCACATTATTAGTGAGAATCAGGACTTGTATGGCTGACCTGCGACCTACTGCACCTGCAGAATTGATCTATCCCATGTGCACGATATTATGACAGCTGAAAAATAGATCAGGGAAAGCGAGCTCT
This sequence comes from Pelophylax lessonae, assembly GCF_965119305.1. NCBI lineage: Eukaryota > Metazoa > Chordata > Amphibia > Anura > Ranidae > Pelophylax > Pelophylax lessonae. Next base: position 227,839,074 of record NC_138773.1, read on the forward strand.
ACTGTTATAGTGAAGAGCTACATTTCTGATTTTATTGTAGCTGACAAAGACAGCTTAGTTTAGAGCCGTCAATACATTAAATAAAAATAAGCAGCAATATGTACTTGCATTGCAATCATGCAACCACTGCACGTGTTTCTGAGCTCAAAGTATATTAGGTGCATTGATGGTTCCAGGGGGAACCTTGTTCACAGCACTTGGGTCATCTTTGGGAATAGAATGAGAGAAAAGATTCCCAGGAAATGAAGCTTTGCCTTCTCCGGCATCCACAGTCCTCTCATTAACTCGTGTGCTGTGGGGAGCGCGTTGCACAGCGTCGCCGAGACAGATGTGTACACTGTTCCGCAATGCTCTGCTAGTGCCCGCACCGCACGCAAAGGGTTAACGTTGCTTTCCCTAATTATGTTGCATCTTATTGCCATACACTTAATTAGCTGCATTAATGTGATTTCTTTTTACATAGGCAAGCAATTAAGGGCTATGATTGAGTTTCATTCAATTAGCCTCAACAAACATGCTAATTGATGTCCCAGATGCAAATGAGATGTGGTGAGATAGAGAGGCGCACACTGCGCAGCGGGAGGGGGGATCTTTGCTGGGAGAGTGGGGTCTCCGCAGGGTCTGGCTGCCGTATTGAACCCCATGACTGTCCGCACAGGGGGTGCTCTGCTCTGGGACCGGCAGGGAATAAGAAGCTTAGTTTCGAGGTAAGGAGGGGCAGGCGAGAGACTAGATCAGACCCCTAGGGCAGCTTTTTAAAGCAGCAACAATTAGCTAGAGCAAACGGCAGATGAGAGGCGCATGAGACAATATCATTCTACACTCTGGAGTATCCCTGTAAACTTGGGGTCATGTCCTACGGCTTCCTAGAGTCTGGTCTATGAGCGCTGGGATTATCCCAGCTCTATACAGGATAGACAGGAGGGAGCCCAAACCAATGCACAAATTATGCAATGCCCTGCTCTTCTTTGGGTTGCAAGAATAATATTGTCATTATGGATATGTGCCCAAATCTGACTGACAGGGAATCCATCCAATCGCCTGCAGTAACTGAACAGCATGGTAAATAAATGGCAAATAAAATGCATTAAGTAATTCAACTGTCAGAGTTAAATCTTCTTATGCTGTTGACTCACTAAAAAGCTATTTTTTTCTCTCCGTCTCTAGAACGCCGTCAGTGCCAGTCGCTTCCAGAATGATTTCTAATGGGTTTGTATGCTAACGACATCTGATGATCATGATCTGATACACAACGCTAAATGCTCGCACTTGGACATTTTTCGCATACATTCCAAATATCGGGTTACTAATACAAAGTGCAGGTGCAGTATGACGATTGCTCTATTCTGAGTAATGTGTAGTGGGTAGCGATGCCACTGCCCCTCCACGATAAGGATTTCTAGACAGAAGACTCATCTGGGAAAGAAAAAAAAAAAAATAACCTCTTGGCAGAGCGGGAGAAAAACGCAGGGAGTGGGGGCTCGCTCGCCTTTTGCTTATTGAGTTTAAGGCATTACACGCAGCAGCACAGAGGGAAGCAACACTAATTTTAATGCCATAAAATGCTCTAAAAGTGCCCCAGGCCCCAGCTACGTAGGAGCTACTTGCACCTAAATAAGACACGGTTCATTTCCTCTGCAGCTTAGCCTAATGTAATCAGCAGCCTGGAGACGTGAGCGCCACCGAGCAGATAGAGAGGGGGGACACCGCCAGCGGTCCGGGGGGCTGCGGACAGATTGCTGTTGATTAGAGAATTTTTCAGTTTTGACAAGGATGTAATGAAGAGCTTGTGAAGTTGTTCACCTGAAGAGAGGGCAGTCTGGATAAACGTCACTTCTTAATAGACCTATTACAGCCAGCACAATACACTGACCTGATACAAATTAACACTTAAACACCGCAAAACTCATGCCAGAACATAGATACACAAATACTAAAAGCAAAGGCACACTCCGACCGTGCACAGATACTTACTGACACCTAAATAACACGCTTAGCTGCCTGAATAAACGTGCTTAAAGGGAATTCACTATAGTATATTCTCAGCAAGAACATATTTAGAGTTATTATTGTAATATCTACCTGAAAGTGAGCTTTTCACATGATTACTGTATTTGTACATGCTCCCCCTAGTGGTCTTTCTTATATGAGGGACTGATTATTATTCCCGCTCCAGTACTAATGAGAGGAGGTCAACTGGACATAGTTTTCTATTAGTTAGCTCTATCAGTTACCTATAGACTTGCATGGAAAACGAACAGTAAAGCACAATCACTGTGCAGCGCAACTTGCATACACAACAAATATACGAGTACATTTGTATTTATAAATGAGGGCAAGTTTTTTTTTTTTCTTTTTTTATTAACGCAAATTGGAAAGATAATTTGAATGAGGGGAAACATGTAGGTAAAAATCAAAAAAAATTGAAAAGGCTATAGATTTTTTATTTTTTTGTTGTTGACAGCTGTTTAAATTATCTGTTTGTGTATGCATATTTTATTTTTATATATGTGTATATATATATATATATATTTATATATATATTATGTACATTTATGTTAAATAATGATTCAGTAAAATGTTCTATACAGAGTCAGATTTGTTCCACGTGCTCTTCTCAAAGGGATGTAGGATGTTTTGTGGCCCAATGATCACAGTACAGGTGTTCAATAAGCTAATAACTACAGGGAAATTATGTGTAATTAGCGCTGAATACAGGATACATAATTAATTGGTCTACTGTATATAAACACAAACAGATTTACAGAAAAAACATACAGTATGGATATATCTACAGTTGCTACTTTTGAGAACACGTCCTTCAAGGTCTCAAAGTCCACCTCAAGGCATTCATTTGGTTTTAGGTGGAGGCTGATGTTGGGAAGATGTGTCAAGGTTACACCTGTCTTTCCGCCCTAAAACACCGGAAAGCTCCAGTGATATCAATTTGACATTGCTTTGTGACCTTTCTGAAAATTGCTAGTTGCCTGATCATCATGTTGATTCAATAATGGCTTCAAAGATCAGGAGTTTCTGATTCCACTGGCTGCATGAATGAACTTCGCAAAGTACTGAAGTCAGTGACAACAAAGCATTATATGTACACTAGTATTTTCAAAAGTATTGGGACGCCTGCCTTTACACGCACATTAACTTTAATAGCATCCCAGCAGTGGCGGCTGGTGTATTGGGGGCACAGGTGCGCCCCCCCCCATCCATGCGTCCGGCCCCCTAATCTACAAGATGCATGGAGTTCAATGGGGCTTTTTTTTTTTTTTTAGCCATGTGACTAGAGCCAGAGGCTCTCACAGGCTAAAAAAATGGGAGGGCTTGGGGCGCAAAGCAGTGCGCCCCAAGTCCACCCACTTTTGTGACAATAGCGAATTAATATTTGCTATTGTCACACGGATCCTCTTCCTGACCAATCAGGAAGCGGGTACTGAGACCTGTTTCCTGATTGGCCGAAAGTAGAAGCCATGCCATTGGGCATGGGGGAGGAGACGCTTCTACTGAGGGGGAAGAAGCTGAAGCTGCCGCCACCGAGGGTGAGTGAGCTGTGGGGGGTCCGGGGTCCTGGTGGGGGCCGGGGGGTGCATAGTACAGTCCATCTGACGCCCCCCCCCCTGGCCCATGGAACACCAGCCGCCTCTGCATCCCAGTCTTAGTCCGTAGGGTTCAATATTAAGTTGGCCCTCCCTTTGCAGCTATAACAGCTTCAACTTATCTGGGAACGCTGTCTACAAGGTTTAGGAGTGTGTCTATGGGAATGTTTTACTGTTCTTCCAGAAGCCCATTTGTGAGGTCAGGCACTATGTTGAACAAGAAGGCCTGGCTCGCAGTCTCTTCCCTAATTCATCCCAAAGGTGTTCTATCGGATTGTGGTCAGGACTCTGTGCAGTCCAGATAGGTTCCTCCACCCCAAACTCGCTCATCCATGTCTTACTCGCTCATTTATGTCTTTATGGACCTTGCCTTGTGCACTGGTCCAAATCATTTGGTGGAGGGGAGGATTATGGTGTGGGGTTGTTTTTCAGGTGTTGGGCTTGGCCCCTCAATTCCTGTGAAGTGAATTCTTAAGGCTTCAGCATACCAAGACAGTTTGGACAATTTCATGCTCCCAAACTTTGTGGGAACAGTTTGGGAATGGCCCCTTCTGGTCAAACATGGATGAGCGAGTTTGGGGTGGAGGAACTTGACTGGCCTGCACATCAACCCAATAGAACACCTTTGGGATGAATTGGAGTGGAGACTGCAAGCCAGGCCTTCTCATCCAACATCAGTGCCTGACCTCACAAATGTGCTTCTGGAAGAATGGTCAAACATTCCTATAGACACACTCCTAAACCTTGTGGACAGCCTTCCCAGATGAGTTGAAGCTGCAAAGGGTGGGCCAACTCAATATTGAACCCTATGGACTAAGACTGTAAAGCCATTAAAGTTCATGTGCGTGTTAGTGTGTGTATATATATATATTTTTTTTTTTTTACAACATAATATAATATAAGCTGCTACATAATTAGACTCCCTCACTTTGTTTTGTTTTTTTTAAACCTGATGCTGCATGAAAAGCTTAAGATTGCCATGGCACTTTAACAGATTAGAACTCAAAACAGGAACAGGCAGTAAACTGTTACACCTACGACTGCAGTCCTGCTAGTGTCAAGAATCCACAGCAAAGTGACACTCAGAGAGGGTGTTCGAAGGGACAAAGTAAATGATTTGGGCTTTGGTTTAGGTTGTGGTGTGACACTTCTGTGGGCTGGTTAATGATTAGGGTTGCACTATACTTACAGTAAACGTAGCAGGCTCCGAAAAGCTTGTGAATCAGTGGCAAGCACCGAGAGGGATTCCCAGAAGTAACGTGGGAATGGACATTCCCCTTTTCCACTGACCGTAAATGTAAGAGATCCCTTTTCCAATGGCTACCAATGTAAGGGATCTTTCCTCACTGACCACCAATGTTAAAGGATCACTTCTCTACTGACCATCAAGGAGAAAGATCTCTTCTTCACTAACCATCAATGTAAAAGGCCCTTTCTCCACTGTCCACCAATGTTAAGGAAGGTCTATATTTACTACCATTTTAAAGGGGCCTTTCTCTATTGACCCCAATTGTAAGAGCCCCTCCTCCACTGACCATCAAAGTAAAAAGGGTAATTTCTCACTGAATACCAATACAAGGGGGGCTACCTCTACTAAATACCAATGTAAAGGGACCCTTCTTCACTCTAAATCAATGTAGGGGGGACCATTCTTTATTGATCACTAATAAAAGGGGGCTCTTCTCTACTGAAAAAAAGACAAGCAGGTCGACTCACTATATGTCAGCCCCTGCACTGTGCAATCAGGTCCTGGGCCAATCCTTAATCATCAAAATTCAAAAGTAGGCTGGCCAGGGAAACCTTAAGTTTATTGCACACATTCCATGTCACAAAACATCACAGTGACAGGTAAGATGCCAGGAAACGAAAGTTGTTAATGAATGTTCTTAAAGCGGTAGTAAAGTTAACCTAAAAAAAAAGAAAGGATCCCCCCTGCAGGTTTAAGCCATAATGTGTTAGTATGCACTGCATCCTAGCACATTATGTTAGACTAACCATTAGAACAGATCCCTCCAGCGGCGCCCCGTCACCACTAATAGGGGTTTCATTTTTACCCGGTCTTCTTTCGGGTTCATTCTTTCGGCCATTGGCTGGAGCAGCGATGACGTCACTCCCATGCATGTGCGTGGGAGTCCCAGCCACGGCACAGAGCTCTGGGGGAACAGCACGGGTATATGTCCCCAGTGATGTCACCAACTACTGCTCGTTGAAATAGTGCTTAAATGGTGCAAGTTTAGGAGATATTCGTTTTTCCTACAAGTAAGCTTTAGTATAAGCTTACCTGTAGGTAAAAACGGCACTACCACTTTAATCAGAACTATTTCTCCACTGGCCTCCAATGGAAGAGAGGTCTTCTCCACTGTAAAGGATCCATTCTCCAACAACCACTAATGTTGGGTGGAACTTTCGGATGACCAACACTGGACTAATGTGCCATGAGCTGTATGTTTTTTCATTTTGTTTCTTTTTTTAGCAGGCCCTTTTAAAGACCTGAACATTATTCAAGGTTTCCTGAAGCGTAAAACAGCTGAGAAAGGCTGCAGTAAAGTGTAGATGTTTTTTGCAATGAGCTACAGCCATTCTAAGGCCTCAGGCTCACTGGATGTTTTTCTATCTCTCCTAGACATCTTTCCTCCTGGCAGCAACATTTTGACAGAAAACACGCATGATGCTTAAAAAAGTGCAATAAGGCGCATTTGGCCGCATCAAGCCTTTGGGAGTAATTTCATTTCATTGGCCAGAATAATTTTAATTTGGGCATTAGAAATTGTTTAAAGCCTCTTATGGGATTTAGTCGGCAACCAACCATAGTAAAATGAACACTTATTTTAAAAATACAAAAATGTTTTCTTTATTGATAACATTTTATTCACCACTTTGGTGGGTGGTATCTTGTTAAAAGCAAAATTGGTACATTCACAGAGATAACAGAGGATCAATATTTTTATTGTATAGTATAGTAGCGTCAAGAGTTTTTTCTGCCAAAGCGTTGCTGCTCCTGGACACACTGGCAGTGGGTTTTTTCTGCCTCTAAGCGCCATTTGCATGGACACCTAGGGTAGCATACAGGGCATTTAGAGGCAGGGAAGAAAAAAAAAATGGTGGACACCCTTAGGAGCGGCTGAAAAAATTTCCAGTGTTCATAAGGCCTAACATGATCGTCTTTTTGTAATGTGCTGCAATTTCTAAAACAGTGTTGTTACTTTACAGCGATCTATAATGTCATAGCAGCATAAAAAGTATCTGGGTTTGAAGGTGCTCATTCTTCCTGTTAGGTCTGATTGTGGGTATAAGCATGTTCAAATGCAATTTGCAGGAAAAAGCAAGAGAAATTAATAGGATTCTCCCCATCCACACTAAAATGCGTAAATGGAGGAATCTCCCCTGGCAGCTATTGGGGCATCTTCCCCCGCTGGAAAGAGGAGCTAGGAGAATGGCCAGTGACTGCATCTGACTGGATGCAATCACTGCTTGGCTGGGAATTTTCCACCTGGCTCTTTTGATTTTCAGATCGAAGTTTGTCGAGCTGAGTGGTATGGACAGGGCCACCCACAACTCAAATTTTGGCAGATTCAGCAGGAACCTGGTTTGCCAAGTAATGCAAATTGTAAGAGGTAGTGGATGGTCACCTTATGGTTTCCCAGGGTATCATTTGAGGTGGGAACTATTAGGTTAATATACAAAGAGGCCCCAATAATATAAGTGATATACACTTTTATCGGATATCAACTTGAAAACTGATACTTACTGAGTGTTTAACAGCAATAAGGAAAATCATTATGCTGCAGATATGGGCCATAAGCTTTATTCACACTTGTGGCAAAAGCTCAACAATCCCAAATAGTTGAGTATTTTGTTTGTTTTCAGATGGACAACCAAGTCAGTTGGCACTTACGTGTAAACTAGGGTGATAAGTGAGGACTCCATTGTCAGATAAGGTGACATATTTCTTCTTCCATTCTTTATTTAGGGACTTCCCACTCCTTTTTAGTAACATGCCCTAGAAAATAAAAAGAAATAACATTTAGGAACAAATAGTGACCAAAACACAAATGCATGTTTCTTTATATTGCTAAGGTTACTTTTTAACGGTGTAAATAAATTAGAGTTTATCAATCACATTAGACAACTCTAGTACAGGTCAGGCTATATGATTTATATCAGGTTGTTTTTTCATGTTTTTGTTCCCCCCCCCCACCCCCCATGAACCCAGTCCCAAATTTTTATATGTAAACCTACACATATACCCCCAAGAAGTGGCAAGAGGCAAAGTGATGGAATGGTACTTTTGAACAGCACAGGAAGGAATATATGAACCCAATTGAAATCCTGAGCGAATCAGTCTTTTTTGCTTTACCTATACATATAGTGCAGCGATAACAAGATAAATGTGACAATTTTCAACTAATCAAATAAATGTCCATTAAATAAACTAGAGGGAAAATTAAGAGTAGGTTCCAATGTCACAGAAGAGCGTATTCCAGAGAAGGAAAAGCCACAAATCAAAGCATACATAGGAGAGCCAGCTTTCCCAGATCCTTTATGTGCAGCACCAACAAAGAGAGTGGCAGCTTACCAGAATGTATTGGCTTCCAATTTAATGGAAAAGCCAGATGCTGTAGGAAAATGCCTTCCCAAACAAAACCATGCAGGTACTGGTTGTCCTGACATTCTTCAGATCAAAGTATCGTTCCCAGGGTGTACATAATATGTATAAAAAGTCATAGCATAATACTGTATAAAAAGGTATTTATGGAATAAAGGAGTGCACTCACATTTCAAACTGTTAAAACGAGCATGTATACAATCCATACGATTGCTGCAGCGATAGCTCTAATCAAGATCGCAAATGGCCGAGAAACGTGGTGACGACACGTCTGGTTTTCATCATATACTTTTACCAATATTGTGCATTATATTTAAAATGATCATATCCATGAAAAAAATCTTAGCTTTTAGTACTACTCTAATATAAAGGTTTATATCTCCCTTCCACCCTTCATATAGCTTCATGTTTGACTCCTAGTTAAAATGCCTATATATCCTAGCTCTGGGTGTATTTATTATTATATATAAGTAATATATATTATTACTTTCACTGTTTCACAGTATAAATTAACCCCTATAGTAGTGTTTATCTGCTCTTTTTGTACTATAAAGGGCTCATTTTAGTTTTTTTAACTCCATTATGACAGGCGATAGAAAAAAAAAAGCACGCTACTGCTGCTACTAAACGACTGAGGCCTGGTTCACACCTATGCGTTTTTTGGTGCTTTTTGCAGAAACGCACAACAGCTCATTTAACATGGTTTCCTATGGGACGCATTCACATCTATGCTTTTTTCAGTCACTGTGTATTTGGAAAGGGTCAATTACTTTTTTCAACTCAAAACTGTGCTTTTTTTGCTTTTTTGGTTCAATATACTTCAATAGAGAAGCTGCAGAAAAGCATGTAGTGCGTTTTTTGCCCCTATTTGCATTTTTTATTTTGGCCAACAACATACTGGCCAAAAAAAAGTATAAAAAAATGCAAATCGCGTGTACAAAAATGCAAACGCACAGCAAAAAACACTGCAGACATGGATCAAAAGTAAACTGTATAGGTGTGAACCGAACCTTATGCTGGCCATACATGTATTGATAATAATCAGCCAACTAATTGATTATGAATATAATCCTTAGGCAGGTGGTTAAAGTGGTATTAAGCTCAGAAACTAAAATGTTCTACGTCACATCTTACCAACTTGCATCTGTTTTCCCTTTATTTTAAATAGGTGATCCAGCTACCGGTAGTAACACACTTCCTAGCTTAGGGTGCCTAGTAGATTTAGATGGATTTTATATAAATGACTAACAAATAAAAGCCAAACTTTTTTCCTTTTGGGATGAAGGTTTTACATACATGAATAGAAGCATCCCAGTTCTAAGTCCCCCTGCCAATGTTAAATGTTTTTTCTCCACTCTCTAAACACTGCCACATTTGCTGGACAGTTTAGTCTTATAAAGGAAGTTGAAAAGTAACAGACTTGTTAGCTGGATCAACAGGTGAAAATTCAGGAAAAAAAAAAAAAGAAAACAAATGAAACCACTAGTAAAGACTAGTAAGCCGAAACATATTATACTTTTGTATTTATATTTAACACTGCTTTAAACGAGGAATGCCTTAACTTTTGGTGCTCAGTTTTTAATAAATCCCACTTAAAGGGGAATTAATTCCAAAAAATGAAAACCATGCAGCCATATAGATAGATTATCACAAAGTCTCAGTAGGTTTAAACAGCAGTGCAAATTCACAAACACAGGGGACAAAACTATTTTTTTTTTAACTCAACTTACATGTTAAAAATTTATAAGGCAAAACTAACTGTATTGTTCCTAACCCAAGCATAAAATGAAAAAAAAAATGTACAGTAATAATGATTAGATGGAAAATAAACACAGTTTTGACGGTGTTAAAGCAGATTATTCTAAACAATATACTGAACTGTATAAAATGGTAATGTAATACCTTAAAGTGGAACTCCAGGTTTTATATATTTTTTTTAATTTACAGTATCTCACAAAAGTGATTACACCCCTCACATTTTTGTAAATTTTTTTTTATATCTTTTCATGTGACAACGCTGAAGAAATGACACTTTGCTACAATGTAAAGTAGTGAGTGTACAGCTTGTATAACAGTGTAAATTTGCTGTCCCCTCAAAATAACTCAACACACAGTCATTAATGTCTAAATCGCTGGCAACAAAAGTTAGTACACCCCTAAGTGAATATGTCCAAATTGTGCCCAAAGTGTCAATATTTTGTGTGGCCACCATTATTTTCCAGCACTGCCTTAACCCTCTTGGGCATGGAGTACACCAGAGCTTCACAGGTTGCAGTCCTCCACCTTCCGTTTGATGCTCAATAGGGTTTAGGTCTGGAGACATACTTGGCCAGTCCATCACCTTTACCCTCAGCTTCCTTAGCAAGGCAGTGGTCATCTTGGAGGTGTGTTTGGGGTCATTATGTTGGAATACTGCCCTGGGACCCAGTCTCCGAAGGGAGGGGATCATGCTCTGCTTCAGTATGTCACAGTACACGCTGACATTCATGGTTCCCTCAATGAACTGTAGCTCCAAGTGCCGGGAGCACTAATGCAGCCCCAGACCATGACATTCCAACCACCATGCTTGACTGTAGGCAAGACACACTTGTCTTTGTACTACTCACCTGGTTGCTGCCACACATGCTTGACATCATCTGAAGCAAGTAAGTTTATCTTGGTCTCATCAGACCACAGGACATGGTTCCAGTAATCCATGTCCTTAGTCTGCTGGTCTTCAGCAAACTGTTTGCAGGCTTTCTTGTGCATCATCTTTAGAAGGGGCTTCCTTCTGGGATGACAGCGGCGAATGGTCTGAGCACTGACAGGCTGACTCCCACATCTTCAACCTCTGCAGCAATGCTGGTAGCACTCAAACATCTATTTCTCAAAGACAACCTCTGGATATGACGCTGAGCACTTAACTTCTTTAGTCAACCATGGGGAAGCCTGTTCTGAGTGGAATCTGTCCTGTTAAATTGCTGTATGGTCTTGGCCACCATGCTGCAGCTTAGTTTCAGGGTCTTGGCAATCTTCTTATAGCCTAGGCCATCTTTATGTAGAGCAATAATTTTTTTTTTCAGATCCTCAGAGAGTTGTTTGCCATGAGGTGCCATGTTGAACTTCCAATGACCAGTATGAGAGAGTGGGAGCGATAACACCAAATTTAACACACCTGCTCCCCATTCACACCTGAGACCTTGTAACACTAACAAGTCACATGACACCGGGGAGGGAAAATGGCTAAATGGGTCCAATTTGGACATTTTCACTTAGGGGTGTACTCACTTTTGTTGCCAGTGGTTTAGACATTAAGGGCTGTTGAGTTATTTTGAGGGGGCAGCAAATTTACACTGTTATAAAAGCTGTACATTCACTACTTTACATTGTAGCAAAGTGTCATTTCTTCAGTGTTGTCACATGAAAAGATATAATAAAATATTTACAAAAATGTGAGGGGTGTATTCACTTTTGTGAAATACTGTATGTAGCCTAAAATGTACTTATGCTCTCCATGCTCATACAGTCCAGCCATTTGTGTACAAGTCCTTAGACCAGAATGAATGCTCCCCTCTTGCCACGGAAAAAGTGGAAACTCCCATGGGCCAGAATACTGCAGGATAGTGATATGTATAGGGCTTAAATAAAAACTTATATATATATATATATATATATACACACACACAAGTAGTGAAAACAGAAATTTAGAAATGTCTGTGCAAGAAAAAACTGAGATGTCACATGTATTTAGGTATTCAGACTCTTTACTCTGTACCTTGTTGAAGCACCTTTGGCAGCAATTGCTGCCTCGAGTCTTATTGGGTATGAAGCGACAAGCTTTGCACACCTGGATTGGGAGGTTTTCTGCTATTCTTCTTTGTAAATCCTCTCAAGCTCAGTCAGGATGGGTGGGGACTGTCAGTGGACAGCCATTTTTAGGTCTTTTCAGAGATGTTTAATAGAGTTCAATTCAGGGCTCTGGCTGGGCCACTCTAGGACATTCACAAAGTCGTCACTAAGCCACTCCTGTGTTGTCTTGGCTGTGTGCTTAGAAACCTTGACATGTTGGAAGGTGAACCTTGGACCCATTCTGGGTCGCGGTACTGGGCTACTTGGACGACCTCCCTCTGCAAGTAGTCTCCTACTGCTCTGGTTCTGTCCACAAGCTGGACTATCTGAGTCTGACTCTGGACTAGGCCTTAGCCAGAGTGCTCCTTCCTCTGGACAAACTCGAGAAACTACAAGTTGCAATTTGTCTCCTGCTGGCCAGCAGATGGTCATCCCTCCAGACTTGCATGCGGGTGTTGGGCCTGATGGTGTCTACCTTCGAGGTGGTTCAGTTTGCACAGTTCCATACAAGGTCCCTGCAAGGGAGATTCTGGCCAAATGGGACAAGAATTGTCAGTCTCTGCTTCCTCCCCTTGTATTGGACAGTGGTCACCACGGATGCCAGCCTGTCCAGTTGGGGAGGCGTCCTTGACGAATATTCTGCTCGGGATCTGGACCCTGGAAGAATCCAGACTACTGATCAATGTCCTTAAACTCCGAGCGATCAGACTGTGCCTGGAACATTGGATGGATCGTCTTCAGGGATTTCCAGTGCGTATCCAATCAGACAATGCCATGGCTGTGGCTTATGTCAGTCACCAGGGGGGCAGAAGAAGTGTCCTGGCGGCTATGGAGGTAGCCGGCATTCTAAGGTGGGCAGAATAGTTTGTTCCAGCCCATTCCGCCAAACACATTCCCGGGGGGGGAAAACTGGCAGGCGGGTTACCTCAGTTGGCAGGCGTTGGACCAAGGGGAGTGGTCCCTTCATCCGGAGGCGTTTCATTAGTTTTGTCTCTGGTGGGGCATCCCCGAGGTGGATCTGTTGACTTACCGGCTCAACAGAAAGGTGCAGAGGTTTGTGGCTCGATCATGGGATCCTCTTGCGGATGCCACAGATGTGCTGGTGGCCCCGTGGTTCAGTATCATCTGATTTACGCCTTCCCTCCTCTCAAGCTTCTGCCAAGACTTCTACGCAGGATCGAGGCAGAAGGGATTCCGGTCATCTTAGTGGCCCCGGACTGGCCTCACCTGGCTTGGTATGCTGAACTGGTGCGACTGGTCGCCGTCGTTCCTTGGAAGCTTCCTCTTAGGGAGGATCTGCTGTCCCAAGGACCAATCTTCCATCCTGCTTGACATTCACTGGCTTTGACGGCTTGGCTGTTGAACACCAGGTGCTGATGGATAGAGGTTTGTCTGAGTCAGTGTTTCTATCGCTGTTAAAAGCTAGGAAACCTATTTCTAGGAAGATCTACTATCGTACATGGAAGACGTACATTGCGAGTTTCTTGGGGTTCATCCTCGCTCTTGTTCGGTGGCTCGGATCTTTACCTTCCTTCAATGGGGGGTTGAGCAGAAACTGGCCTTGAGTACTATCAAGGGTCAGGTGTTGGTCTTAGCGGTCCTATTTCAATGGCCCTTGGCCACATACTCGCTGGTGCATACTTTTCTTCAGGGAGTTAGGCACTTGACACCTTCAGTGCAGTCTCTTTTACTGCCTTGGGACCTTGATTTGGTGCTCTCAATCCTCCAGAAGCCTCTTTTTGGGAATCTTCGGGAGATTCCCTGCTTACGCTGTCCCAGAAGGTGGCCTTTTTTGGTGGCTTTCACCTCTGCGCACAGGTTGTCGGAATTGGTGGCGTTATCTTGACGTCCACCTTACTGGTGGTTCACAGTGATTAGGTGGTTCTTCGCCCCTTTCTGTCGTTCCTTCTTCAGATTGTCTCCGATTTTCATTTGAATGAAGACATTGTGTTGCCTTCCCTGTGTCCCAGGCCAACACATCTGAAGACAATTGCTTTGCATGCCTTGGATGTGGACCAGGCGATTAGGGTGTACCTGGCAGCTATGGAGTCTTTTAGGAAGTCAAACCTATTATTTATGCTCACGGATTGGTCTCGAAAAGGGTTGTCCACTTCCTCTGCGACCAGTTCCAGATAGATCAGACAGATGTGGTTCAGGTCTATTCCATCAAGAGTCAGGTTCCTCCTTTCCCTGTCAAGGTGCATTCTACTCGGGAACTCAGTGTCTCCTGGGCTTTCCGTCATCAGGCGTCAGTGACGCAGATTTGCAAGTCGGCCTCCTGGTCATCGGTGCACTTTCACAAGGTTCTATAATGTGGATGTGTTGGCATCTGTGGATGCTTCCTTTTTGCAGGCTGCTGTTTGGAGGATCTGGTCCTCTTTGAAGGTGTAATGTTTTTTTCAGCTCCTGTTTACCTGGTTGGCTATAGTTAGTCTTGGGAATTTCTTTTTCCCTGTTCTCACCCCTCATGTTTAACACTCCTTTGGGGCGTCCCAATGGTTAAGATGATCAGGAGCTGTGTCCGTCTATGAAGGAAAAAGAGAATGGGATTTTTGACTTATCGTAAAATCCATTTCTCTGATGTTCATTGACGGACACAGCACCCACCCCTCTGTGGAGGTGTAATTCTTCTGACACTGCTAGTAAAAAAACTGAGTACCTATAGCAGAGATAGGGAGTATACCCCTTGGAACTGCCCATAGGCGCAGCCAGACTTTTTTTCTGCCTAGTGTCCTACTCCATTAGGGGGCAGTATAACCCAATGGTTAAGAAGATCAGGAGCTGTGTTCGTCAGTGAACATCAGAAAAATGGATTTTACAGTAAGTCAAAAATCCAATTTTTCCTGGGAAGTGCTCCGCCAATGGCAGATAAAACTTTACAAGTCAGATGTGCATAGCAAGGAGTGAAGACAATGTCCCTTCTGTGTTCTTCCCTGTGTGAAGTCAGGCATTAGATATAGAAGGGAGATGTTCCCCTCCAGGCTGTCACAACAGAGCGCTCACACTTCTGCATGGGAACACAGCTCGATAGCAATTATTTACCGGCAAAGATTTATTGATCCAGCGCTGCCTGCAGAAAAAAAGGTTAGTGGGGTTGAGACTAACCAGAGGCAGGGAGGCACTGGCAATATTAGAGAAAGAGGAGAGAGGCATGAGCCAAAAACTGCCAGGACAGAACATGTCAATCCCCATTACCTGTCAGGAGCACATTTTAAAAGGGACCGTGCACCCAAAGTGATACTTCGATATTGGCAGAGCCTGGTGGGCAAAGTCAGCCTCTTTGTTTTTATTACCACATAAGCAAGATCTTCCCCGAATTTTTCAACTACACATATGGGTTTGGGGTGTTTTTACCCACCTGTTTATGTTCTTGCTCCTATTACTGCAGTTTCCATAACATACAAATAAATAAGAAAGCTAGCAGGGAGATTGGGAACTGTATAAATGACCATTTCAGATACAGGATAAAGCTCAGATATCTCATCAACAAATCCAGAGAGAGAGGGAAAAAAAAATCTATATATTGCTGTGGAATAGCCATCCTTTTACCAACTTTCAGTGACAGACTGTCTTGAGTGATGTTTGTTGGTAAAGGTAAGTGAACCAACTCACCTAGTTCACAATGTGGCCCTGACTGCATAAATCCATAGACTGCGAATTTATTAAAAAATTAATTTTTTTCTTTCCAGAATTCAAAAAACAAAAGGGCAGTTCCAATCTCAAAGGTACCAACGTGGCAGTATAATAGGCTGGCCTCACTCTTTAGAGGGAAGCCTAAAAAATGTGAAGCAGTCCTCTCTAAATGACATCCTTTTGATTTTGGGCACCTGGCTGTTCTACACCACCTGTGCCTCAGGTTAACCAGAGACGGAGATTTGCTTTTGGGAAAGGCTCCTTATGAATGAATGTTTACAATGTGTTAAACTGTATTAATGGGTGATATGGAGGTCAGGCACTATTTTACTGCAAATACAATATTGAAACCTTTGTTAGTGTGTTTTTTTTTTTTTTGTTTTAATAAAGTAAAGTGGTGGATTGATAATGAATACCTTGTTTAATATTTAGCCTGTGAATACAGTGAGGTGTCACCAGTTAGCATAAATAATTTGTGTAGCAGCGGCGCAAGGAGCAGTCCTGCAAAGTAACAGTGTTGGTAGATAGGACACGCAAATGTCTTTAAACCCCTGTTCACATTGGAGCGATAGGCATGACAAGTCGCATCTTATTGCCGGCAATAGCAGTGTTCAAATTGATGTGACGCCAACTTTGCGGTGCCGCATAGTTTTGGAAAAGTAGCATATATGCACTATTTTTGCTTATTTTGGGTGCAACTTCAGTAGACCTCTGTGCATGAAGCCACAAAGATATCACACTGAGATGTGACTTTTGAAAAAAGCTTTTGAATAAGCCTCAGTTTGGATCATTGGTTTGGTGCAGTGATTTGCAAGGTGCAGTAACCCATATCAGACAGATTTCACCTTTCACTGGTTAGAGAAGTTGAAACAACGAAGTATCATCGCTAACTGTTCGCTATGATGTAATGTACTTTGTTCTTTAGATTGTTACATAAATTCACTATAATCCAAAATATACCGGTAGGTTAAAGTGCCACTAAACTCTAGCTTAAAAAAATCTATTCAAGTATGTATTCCTAAAGTAGAAGTTCAGGCAAAATATAACTAAACGCTAACCCTGCACTCTACCACATTCTAAACCTAATCTATCTAACCCTGTAAAGCGAAAATCGCTATAATTACCAATTTTGAAGTCGATCTGGTCAGGTCCCAGCATCAGCTGTTAGCAGCGGCTTCAGTGTGGAGGCGGGTGCAAGAGAGACAGCTGACAACAAAAACCCTATAGTAGCTTAATGGGTGATGTCACTTCCCAGGCATTGCACAGACCTTCTGCTGCTGGAGACGGGACCGGATCGACTGCGAAATAATAGGATTTAGTACTTACCGTAAAATCAATTTTTTCCTGAGTTCATCGATGGACACAGCGCTCCATGAATCCTAACTACTGGACTATATTGCCTCCTCCAGGAGTAGGACTAGGCAGAACAAAAAACACCTAGCTACGCCCATGGGCCGTCCTCAGCTTGGTATATAACCCCCCTCTCTACTCTAGGTAATCAGATTAGTAGCAAACAGTATTAGAAGAATCAGAACTCCATAAAGAAGTACAAAAATCCCTTTTTCTCTTTTGTTCATCGACAGACACGGTGCTCCATAAATCGTAACTACTGGGATGTCCAAAAGCAGTGTCAAAAGGAAAATGAGGGGTGGGGAAAATAACCCAAGGCTAAACATAAGACCCCTTAACCAAGACACAAAAGCCTTAACCCGGGTCACAGGAGCCCCGTCTGGAAAATAAAAGTTTAAATAAAAACACCCCTCAAGAGGGAACAGCCCCTCAAACAGCAGCCTGCAAAACTTTGCAGCCAAAACAAGCATCTGCAGATGCCAAAGTATCTACCTTATAGAATTTTGTGAAGGTATGTACCGACGACCAAGTGACCGCCACGCAAACTTGCGATATTGATGCATGATGACGGAAGGCCCAAGAAGCACTCAGCACCCGAGTACAATGCGCTGTGATAGGGAAAGGTGGAACCTGACCTTTAATGGAATAGTCCTGAGTCACCGCCTGTCTGATCAATCCAGAGATGGTAGCTGAAGAAGCGGCCAGCCCTTTTAATGATCCATCCTTAACCACAAAAAGTGAGTCTGACTTCTGGAAGGACTCAGTAGCTGCCAGATACACCCGAATCGCAGGAACCACTTTCAAGGTATGCAAAGCAAATTCCTTGTGATGAGCTCGCTTGGGACACAAGGAAGGCAACACAATGGGACAACAGGTCTTCTTTGAGAGGAAGCCCCCGAGGGACTTTTATGGCTACCAGACTGATTGGAAGATCCCTGCCCTTAATTCCTCAGAGGAACTGCGGAAGAAGCCTGAGCCGAGGATGATACTTGCCTTACCCTTGGACACCCGCGGTGTCTGCCAGAGGAACCCGTGATCTCGCCACGAACCTAGGTATCCTCCTGTGGAGCCGAACCTGCTAAAGGAGTTGCATGTAGGACTGTGCAAACAGAACTGTCTTGAAGGTGGATACCACCAGACTCAGAACCTGCATGCCAAATTGGAGAGAGAATTGTCTGTGTGACAGCAGCCGGTGAATCATGGACTGTGGCTCTTGAAGTTTGTTCAGAGGAAGGACCACCCTGGTCAGAATTAGAATCATACATAGGTAAATCAATTCCCTGGACAAGGATAGGGGGGACCTTAGTTAGTTCGGACATCAACTGAACCTTTGCAGGAATGAAATCCGCACAAGGTCAGGTTTTATCCCCCTTTCTGGGTACCCCCAAAAGAATCATTTTGTGGATCCCCTGGACGCTCATGGAGGTGGTCCACGAGGCCGGAAAACAGTGAAGATGTTCCCCCACCCCAATATTGAGTGAGGGCAGACCTTTATGCTGAAGGAGTCTTGTCTGCGGTTCTGGAAATGCTAGCTCTAGGCTTACCAGACAAAGGATGCTTTGAACCTCCCGGGGAAGATTTGAAAGATCCATTTTCCTTAATCTCCTTCCCAGAAGCACAAAATAATTTTATATGTGCTAAGAAGTAGGGCCTCAGTCTGCGACGAGGCTCCTTCCCTTTCCTAGACTATGGCAGGAAGGTACCCCCCCCCCCCCCCCCCCGTGATACCCTTAATGAAGTCATCCGGGGTAGCCCCAAACAGGGGATCACCTTGAAAAGACAAATCAATGAGAGCTTTCCTAGAGGCTTGGTCTGCTGACCAATTCTTAAGCCACAGCATGCGCCTCATCACCACCGCTGAAACAGAAAGTTTGGACAGCACAGGAGCTGTACCCAAAGCTGCAGCCTATGGACCAACTGGTACGATAAATCAACATAAGCGCAAAAGCTTGGTCGATTCAGTTAGGGTCTGAGACACCAGGGCAAAGACTGGTTGCAATGCCGAACCAGCCATAGTAAATATGCTGTGTGCCACAGCCTCCACTTTCCTGTCAGCCGGGTCTCTAAAGGACAGGGATTCCTCTACTGGGATCATGGTAGCTTTATTCAACCTGGAAACAGAAGGGTCCACCACTGGTGGACTAGTCTACTTTTATAAAAGTAAATCCTCAAAAGGGTCACGTACAGCAAAACGTTTCCCACTCCCGCTGTTCCCACTCCTTACATTAAAACCTGTCAAAATAAGGCATATAAGGAAACACCTTTGGAGTGCGAGGTGATTTATGTGTACCAAATGACACAGCCACGTTTGTGGCTACATCAGCTGTGTCCTCCATTTTTAAAGTCTCACGCACAGCAGTGATGAGTGCGTCTACCAGCGCTTTTTAATTCGCTACTGTGACCATGGAGGAATCATCCTCACTATCAGATTGATCTGGGGGTGTGATATTAAGCCCCCCTGGATGGGCCGCATCCACACCGGCATCAGGCTCAGTATCAGATGAGACAGACTGAGCAGGGAAAGGCAGGGGATGCTTCCTCCCGGGCCTTTGCCAACACACAACTTCCACCCGGGAAACTAAGGACTGCAGGACCACCGTCAGTGTAACCATGGAAAGCTGGGGTTCCGAGGGATCTGCCACCTCCATGAGTAGGTCAGTGGAGGAGATGTGACTCCTAGGCTCTATACGGAAAGGAAGACTTTGTAGTACAAAAATAATCTTTTGTCACCACTAAAGGATCCCCCCAAGGCTCAGGGTACATACCAGCAGAAAGAGAGATAACAGGAACCCCCAAGGACTCATCCTACCGATCGGAGGAGCTCTGAGAATTTAGACCCAGCATCACCATGGACACCATCCCTGTACATATGTCCCAGGCGCAGGAAGAGGAAACTGGGGAGGAAGAGGAGGAGCTTCGGCATCCCCACAAGGCTTTGGGCGTCTCCAGTGTCTCTCGGACTAAGGGAAAATGGCCCCCGTGACAACAGGCTACACAAACATGGCCGCCAACCGGAGACCAGCCAGACTAAGGGAAAAAGGCCCCCGTGACATCATCGAGCTACACAAACATGGCCGCCAACCGGAAACCAGCCAGACTAAGGGAAAATTGCCACCATCAGCTAAAAAACTAGACTTACACTTTAACTCAAAAAAAACTACCTTAATTTGCTCTGAGGCTCCTCTAAATTCTTTCTTTTTGTCGCTGTGATTCGAATTCCTGATAGAGGGTGACAACGTTTATACTCCATGGCTCCACTATATTTAGGAATGTAGCCACTCACTCTTGTTCGCTCCTGACTAGGGTTTATGAGATTTGAAGTGTGCATAGAGCAGTACACATGGCCACAACAAATGTGTTACAAACAAACTGAAGTGGAAAAGGAGAGGTTCAGGAGCTTAGAGGAAATTACAAGAAGGCAGAAAAACACAGTACAAAAATTTCATCAAAAATAGATTAAAGGACCTTTAACTAGTGGACACACATGAATTACTTTTGAAGGATAAGTATATTGTATAGTATAACTTTAATTTGCTTCTAGCCAAATGTAACCTATCACGTTTATGCCTGTATGACTGTTGGAGAGTAAATACAGGTCAAGGTCAGGAATGCATGTGAATGATTGAAAGCGTTCTGTAAAATGCTGTGGTATAGGTTAGTTCTACATAAATTAGGTCCTAACATGTAAAACCTGAAACAATTGTCAGCATTATCCTGCACTATCCACTTGCAGTTTCTAGTTTTGTGGCTTGATTAGTACAGCATTAGGCCTATGGCACACTACTCATTCAGTTGTGGGCAGCAACTCAAAGGATTCAATGAGCAAGCAAAGGAAACCACTCACCTATTTGTACAGTGTCACTTCTTCGCTAGTTAAAAAGCTGCAAAATCTTCCTCGCCAGCTGGGAAGCGAAGCTTTGATTTTTCATCTGGTGAGGGAGTGACGCCAAAAAACAAGCGTTTCTTCGTCCTTTCTAGTGATCCTGCTGCTGTCAAGTTGTCACTAGTGACAGGACTTTTAGGGCTCATGCACACTGCAGCTCAAGGAGCTTTGAGGCGTTTGCACTGTGGTTTTTAACCACGTAAAGACCAAGCCTATT
This sequence comes from Pelophylax lessonae, assembly GCF_965119305.1. Lineage (NCBI taxonomy): Eukaryota > Metazoa > Chordata > Amphibia > Anura > Ranidae > Pelophylax > Pelophylax lessonae. Next base: position 227,860,193 of record NC_138773.1, read on the forward strand.
TCTGACACTGTTTACATGTTAAATCAGTATTTTTTGATGGAAAATTACTTGCAACCCCCAAACATATATATATATATATATATATATATATATATATATGTATATAGATATTTTTTTTTAGCAAAGATTCTGAAGAACAAAATGGCGGTGGCTGCAATATTTTAGGTCACACGGTATTTGCGCAGCAGCCTTTCAATTTTTTTGATTTTTTTTAAATACACTTCACTGAATTAAAAAAACAAAAACAAAACAAAATTACCCAGTAAAGTTTGCCCAATTTTTTTGTATATTGTGAAAGATGATATCACGCCGAGTAAAGAGATATCTAGCATGTTATGGTTTAAAATTGTGCATACTAGTGGAATGGTGACAAATTACAGTACTTAAAAATCTCCATAGGTGACGCTTTAAAAATTTTTAACGGTTACCAGTTTAGAGTTACATAGGAGGTCTTTTACTAGAATTATTGCTCTCGCTCTGATGATTGCTGCGATACCTTACATTTGTGATTTGAACACAGTTTACATTTTCCGGAATGACTTACGTATGCATTTTCTTTGGTGCGCGAACACACTGAGACAGGGGCACTTCACATTTTTTTTTTCCTATTTAATTTTTTTCATTGTTTCTTTAAAAAAAAAAAACACTGATCACTTTTATTGCTGTTACAAGGAATATAAACATCCCTTGTGACAGTAATAGACAGTGACAGGTACTCTAAAAGACCCCAAATCCCTCCTTTGCACTGAAAAGTATTCAAAACGCCAACATTGGCGTTTTTGAATACTGTAAATTTTTTCAAATCAACGCCATTGGCAGCTGAGTAAATCGGAAGTGACGTCGCTTCCGGGTTACTTCAACGGAGACCTAATCGAAGCCAAATCCAGCTTCGTTCGGGACTCTGACCAGCGGGCAGACGTGCCGGCTGGTCACTTGGGTCTCCCAGTGGGCTACGGAGCCGCATCAATTGTTATCAGAAAGCTAACCGTCAGCTTTAAAAAGCACTACTGGGGTGATGGCTCTAGCTGCAGGTATCACCCAGGCACAACCACTTTTTCAAGCCGGGTTGCGGGAAGTGGTTAAAGGACACGGGACTCAAAAAATGCACCGAAAAAGTTTTTGGAGTTTTTGGGGCACTTTTTTTTTAGCTCTTCAAACGTGCTCCAAAGATGCGACATGCAGGATTTTTTTCATCACACTGCCAGGGCACCACCACAGTGTGGAAGCATTCATTGATTTAACTTTGAATACATTTTCTTGCACTTCTCAGGTGCTTTTTTTTTAGCGCAAAAGCACTTGAAAAACTCCTCAGTGTGAAAGGGCTCTTAGGCATTTGAGCTTTTATTCTCTGCCTAATAGCTTGAAGAAGCTTGTGCTTTTTTTGTTCTCTTTCACGCATTTTTAGTGTGCGTTTTTTTAGCTTGTTCGAACTGTAGTGAGTATAAAAGAGTTTTTCTTTCCACAAACCCTCCCCTTTTTCCATTTGTTTGTGCTTTTTCATACCTTTTCACGCTTTTTTGGTGTCTTTTCTGCTCAAAGGCTCTTTTCAAAAACGCACGTTTGTGGGATTGTTTCATTTTTCCCTGCCTGTAAGCTCATATGTCTGGAAACTCATAAAAAAGCCATAGTGTGCATGGACACATTGGCTAACATGGAGGGACGTTTCCAGGCAGAAAAAAAATAAGAGCTCAAAAAAGCTCAAAAGCCTGTAGGAGCCGCTTCTTTGAGATGCCATGTGCATTAGCCCTTATGGCCCGTACACGCTATAAGAAAATAGGGCAAACATTTTCATCTGAGGAACGATCGTATGATTTTCTGATAGTGTGTACACAACTTTCGACAGCCAATTCCAACTTTCTGAATTAAAAATTTTCGAAGGGACAAATCGTCAAAATTTTTCTCGTATGTTAACAGAACGAACAATTTTTTGTTTAATGTGTACCCCTTTCCTACGAGAAATGTCATATACGAAAGACTGTGCATGATCAGAAACAACAAATAACAAAAAAATAGTGGTACAAGAATTTTCATACATTATTTCTGCTGGGTTCCGACTTGCTGTGAAACATCAAGGGAAACCGGCCGAATTTTTGCCCGATTTTCTTATAGTGCGTACGGAACTTTGGTGTGCCAAATGACTTCTAAAAGAATATCACTACTATCATGTTTGATAAAAAGCACTCTTTGGCGCTCACCACAAACTTGCCAGGGCCACCATTCCAAACAGAGAAAGCAGCAATGCAGCTGCACACAAAGAAATACTAGCTAATCACAGTTCATTGTGAGAGGCGGCAGCCCCCCAACAGGCTCCTCCTTGTGGTGTGTTTCACCAAATCAAGGACTAAGACAGCTTTCACAATGGCCGGACTCCGCCTAAAGCTGGCCATACATTTTACTATTTTCCTACCCAACATCCTTTAGAAAAATGTAGTGCAAGGGCCTGTCTGATTGTATACAATTTGAAAGTGTTTAGGTTTGACCTCATATTATACGGTTTTGGTAAATCTAAAGGAAAATTGTACTAGAAAATCGTGTAATGACTGGCCAGCCTTACTCTGGTTTGCTCCGTCCGCTGATCTGCTGCCGAGCAGAGTAGTCCCTTTACACCCGACTTGCCCTTCAAACTGGCCAGAAAAAAGGGAACAGATCCCCTTCCTTTTATTTTTGCCGGATGGGATCAGATTGGAGGTAGGTGGCTGTACACGGACACAATGATGAAAAATAGAAGATTGGTGGAAAACTGTTGGCCCAAACAGCAGCTGCAGCCAATCATATGTAGCTGCAGTGTGGGTATTCTGCCATCAAAACCGCAAAAAAAAACAAAAAAAAAACAGGTATTTCATCTACCATATTTACCCCCGTAGAGCAACCTTGTTGGACCAGGATCACCTGTTGCAAGAAACTGCATGGAGACAGGGGACCATATTAAAAATGTTTCTTTTTACGGCAGTAGTTAACATTACTGCAAACCAGAGCAGTAAATCCTGCTGCATCTCCTAATCACCAATGTATGTTTTAGGCCCATAAGATGGAATGGTAGAACGCTAAAATGCATCCTCACAAGGGAAACGTTTTTCTTTTAAAAGAAAGGAAGATCATTAAATAAAGTGTAGAACAGTGCGCAGAAACATTGAAAAGGACAAATCAAAAACGTGCACATTTTTAAGCACGGAAGTCTGAATAGAGCTGTATGTCAAAAACATGCACTTCAGTTACCAGGTTAAAGTATTGGAAATACAGAAGAAATTTCTAAAGGATTTCTCCCAAGATGTACCCTGCTAAAATATATTATCAAGTCCCCCCCCCCCCCCATATGCACATTATGTGAAAAGCACTACTGCATTATTTTAATAATTTTAGAGGTTGTATACTTTGTGACTGACTTTCAGTTCCATAGATACCCTTAATGTGTGGGTGAAAATATGAAAAAAAAATGTCCTTTACATGCGGAATATATAAATATTTTTATCAATTAAGAAGCTGAATGGTAAAAATTACAGTCACTTTTGCCTAAAGATGCAATGTAAATTCAATTCTAGAAGCGCATAAAAAAAAATAAAAAAAATGTAAGGTACAAAAAAAAAAAAAAAAACAGTGCATTAAGGTGACAAAGAAATGAAAGGCAAGGTTGATGGAAATATGGATGCGTCAATGAAGATTTTGAACTTGCAGCCATTACTGAAGAGGTTAATTTACACCCTTTTGCAAACAAGGCGCCTATGCACGTTCAACCTGCCCATGGTATGGAGCCCCAGTTGCACTGTCGCTAATCAGAGTGCCCTAATCACACCCCCTCCACCTTGAGTTGGAAATATTTATGTCAGTGTGTAGGAAGGGGGTGCTGCTCACTTTAATAGAGCTATCAGTGGCTCCCACAAGCCCATGCTGGGCGCAGAAAGGAAACTTGTTATTGCCGATGCCCTATTTGCTAAACCTGGGAAACAAAAAAAAAGGGAAAAAAACAATAAAAGAATGTTGGTGGCGGGGTCACATCACCCCAGTGACCCCTCTGTCATTACCAACATCTCACCGCTGGGAGGACATCACACAGGAGCCGGCTTCAAAGAGCCCAGCACAGGAGCACAGCTAATGACAAGCAAATCCAACTCAAATGCCACTAATTGGCTAAACCGCTCACCTCTCCAGAGCTCAGCAGTAATTTACAATAATAAAGAGAGGGGGATAGAGACAGGAGAATCTCACTGCCCTGTGACTGCATCCCTTCCACATACACACACAATGCGCATTTTAATAATGATAGATACATTCCAATTTGGGCTGGCTGCGGAAATAGAAACACAGAGGAGGGAAGAGGTGAGCGGAGAGAGCGGAAAAAGAAGAAAAGGAAAGGAGAATGGGCAGAGGTGGAAGATGGGTTCTTTTTTTATTTGGAAACTGATTCATATGACATCCTGCGGCATCTGAGCTAGAACTTGTGCAACCAGTGCCACCTGACACCCAATAAAGCAAGTGCTGCTTTAATATGCAATGGAAAGGTCTAAATGGAAGTATAAGCCAGCACATTTTGAACAAAGTTTCCGTAATGAAGTTTGACTGAAGATCTGGCTGCTTTCCTTGGGAAAACAGAAGAAGGCAAATATTCGAGGCCCAACCGTGACCCCAATGCTCCCACGCACAGCATGATATGAACATTTTTGGCACAGTTATGTGACAATTTTACAAACTAATGGGTACAAGTGATTGCCTCAGACAACCTAAGGTGCCCAGCATTGGAAATCAACAATAAAGAAAGGCCATCGGGCACTTGGGAAAGAACTTGATTGGGGTTATCATGGCTAAACAACCAAATTAGCACGATGGTTAAAACTAGCTTCTTCCAAGCACAGGAACCACAACAAACAATCAGAACCCCAAAACATTTTTAAAGACCATTTTAATGAAAATATAATGCTCCACGCACACTAGCATTTTTTTTTTTTAAAGCTCCTAGAAGCTATTAACATTTTGTTTTTGCTCCTAGAACTAAATAATGTTATCTTATGTGTCCATGCACACTACTTTAGGGTATTAGCATTTTTTGAGCTTCAGCATCTAGGAGCAGAAACAAAAATGTTTTTGTAGAGTTTCTTATGGTCTTTTTATAGCAGAAATGCTGCTAAGGCCTCATGCACACTGGACGTTTTTGGAGCTGCTGTTAGCAGCGTCAGACATTTTTTTTTGCAGCTGCAGAACGCCCATCCATGTTATTCTATGGCCTCGTGCACACATAGAGCTTTTAGGAGCTCCAAGTGGCATAGGCGTTTTACAGCTCCAAAAAAAAACCCAGGAACTGTGCGTTCTGGAGCTGCAGCGTCAAGCTGTAAAAACGTCTGACGCTGCTAAAGGTTGAATAACGTTGCTTTTTTTTTTCTTCCATTCAAAATCAATGGTTCCCTATGGGAGCCTATTGATTTGAATGGAAGTCGCACCGCAAGTCGGATCAGGATGATCCGACTTGCGGCGCGACTTGCGCTGTGAGAATCTTGAGGGGGAACTCCACGCCAAAATGGGGAAAAAAACGGCGTGAGGTTCCCCCCCAGGTTCCAAACCAGGCCCTTCGGGTCTGGTATGGAATTTGAGGGTAGCCCCACGCCGAAAAAATGGCGTGGGGTCCCCCCCAAAATCCATACCAGACCCTTATCTGAGCATGCAGCCTGGCAGGCCAGGAAAGGGGAGGGGACGAGCGAGCGGCCCCACCCCCCCTGGACCATACCAGGCCACACGCCCTCAACATGGCGTTATTTACACACACTGCCTTTTATGGGGTGAATGGGTAGGGGTACAGTGTACCCCATACCCATTCACATAGGGAGGGGGTCCGGGATCTGGGGGGCCACCTTGTTAAAGGGGGCTTCCAGATTCCGATGAGCCCCCTGCCCGCAGACCCCCACAACCACCGGCCAGGGTTGTGGGGATGAGGCCCTTGTCCTCATCAACATGGGGGCAAGGTGCTTTGAAGGTGGGGGGTGCAGAGCCCCCCCCTGCCCCAAAGCACCCACACCCCCCCTATGTTGAGGGCGTGTGGCCTGGTATGGTCCAGGGGGGGTGGGCCCGCTCGCTCGTCCCCTCCCCTTTCCTAGCCTGCCAGGCTGCATGCTCGGATAAGGGCCTGGTTTGGAACCCCACGCCAAAATGGGGAAAAAAACGGCGTGGAGTTCCCCCTCAAGATTCTCACAGCGCAAGTCGTGCTGCAAGTCGGATCACCCTGATCCGACTTGCGGTGCGACTTCCATTCAAATCAATAGGCTCCCATAGGGAACCATTGATTTTGAATGGAGGCAGAAAAAAACGCTGCTAAAAGCTACTGTGGCCAAACGTGCAATAACGCTAATAGAAAAAGCTACTGAAAGCACGTTTTTAAAGCTGCTTTTTCCCGGCGTCAAGAAACAGCTTTGGAGCTCGTTTTTATGACGCCCTGTGTGCATGGAGCCTTAATGCTACTGATAGCGTTTTTTTTAACTTTTTTTCCCCTTGTTTTTAAAGGAACTGCAAAAATAATAAAACACTAATGCTCCTAAAATGCCCACTACCAAAAGCTATTGTAAGGGGGGATGGGTGCGCTGATAGTGCGTTGAAGCTGCTCCCGGTATTCAGTGCTTTTGAATATAGATAAATGTATATGTGGTGTGGGGTGCGCTAAACAACAAATAAATAATGAATATATAACATATATCTATGTGTGAACCAAATCAACAAAAGTAAATATATATAACATATATCAATCTGTGAAGCCAATTAATAATGCAAATCCATTGGTGCATAAACATAGAAGTTCATAAGTGTCCATAAATATTTTGCAGGTGAGTAGAATTGTATTCTATCCGAATAATACGTGTATCCACCACCGAGTGAAATTCATCCTTACCAAACGGAAATAAATAAGGTGCAACTATATTTTCTTGTGCTGAAAAAATATCCAATCTCCTTGTGAACAAACACCACGTGTAAATCACCAAGAATTAGCCTCTTACCAGATGGTAATAGGTATGCACTTGTTCAGTGAAACCACCGCCTTGCTTCCTCTTTAAAATCCTGAAGTGGGATGTAGAACCGCTCTACCTTTCTTTCTCCACTAGATGGCAACGAGTACCAGCAAGAAACACAGCCTCATCCTTCTTTACAAGCTCACAAAACCACCGTGTATTAAAGGAAAAAAGAGGGCTAATAGTGTATTACCCTTGAGATTAATTCAAAAAACAGTTGATAATGCACTTACAATTAGATGTCTTGTATTCAGCATAAACATAGGCATACGAATTCCTGCAAAGGCTTGCGGCCGGCTGCAGCACGGACCGCAAGTTGTGTGTGACGTGTGCGCCTCCTAATCTGACCGGTTTCTTCCCATAGGACTTCTACTGAGACAGGTAGAAGTCCTATGGGAAGAAACCGGTCAGATTAGGAGGCGCACACGTCACACACAACTTGCGGTCCGTGCTGCAGCCGGCCGCAAGCCTTTGCAGGAATTCGTATGCCTATGTTTATGCTGAATACAAGACATCTAATTGTAAGTGCATTATCAACTGTTTTTTGAATTAATCTCAAGGGTAATACACTATTAGCCCTCTTTTTTCCTTTAATACACGGTGGTTTTGTGAGCTTGTAAAGAAGGATGAGGCTGTGTTTCTTGCTGGTACTCGTTGCCATCTAGTGAAGAAAGAAAGGTAGAGCGGTTCTACATCCCACTTCAGGATTTTAATGAGGAAGCAAGGCGGTGGTTTCACTGAACAAGTGCATACCTATTACCATCTGGTAAGAGGCTAATTCTTGGTGATTTACACGTGGTGTTTGTTCACAAGGAGATTGGATATTTTTTCAGCACAAGAAAATATAGTTGCACCTTATTTATTTCCGTTTGGTAAGGATGAATTTCACTCGGTGGTGGATACACGTATTATTCGGATAGAATACAATTCTACTCACCTGCAAAATATTTATGGACACTTATGAACTTTTATGTTTATGCACCAATGGATTTGCATTATTAATTGGCTTCACAGATTGATATATGTTATATATATTTACTTTTGTTGATTTGGTTCACACATAGATATATGTTATATATTCATTATTTATTTGTTGTTTAGCGCACCCCACACCACATATACCAAAAGCTATTACCAACGTTTTTTATCCAGTGGTAGCTTAAAAAAAAATGTTAGTGTAAATGGAGCCTAAAAGTGAATTCTGAATCTGCATATTATAAATAAGCAAATAAACATAAATTACATAACACAATCCAGGTATGAATTGGACAGTACCAGTGTTAATTTTTTTGACAAAATAATACTGTTTTAGTGAACAAAAACAATTCACATGACTAAAAATAAAATGCCATTTTAGTCAAAAGACTATGACTAAAACTAAACTGAAATTTGACGTTAAAATGAACACTGGTTATATATCACAATGGCTAAATCCGTGTCTGTAGTGCATGTTCAAACCTTAATACCATAAATCAGTGTTTCCCCTGCTTTTTCCAGTCAATGCACCCTTTAAAAATATGGACATTCTCAAGGAACCCTCTAAAATTTTGGACAATCTCAAGACACCCTCTAAAATTACAGACAGTCTCAAGGTACCCTCTAAAATATGGACATTCTCAAGGCACCCTCTAAAATTATGGGCAGTCTCAAAGCACCCTCTAAAATTATGGATAATCTCAAGGTACCCTCTAAAATATGGACATTCTCAAGGCACCCTCTAAAATTATGGGCAGTCTCAAGGCACCCTCTAAAATGATGGGCAGTCTCAAGGCACCCTCTAAAATGATGGGCAGTCTCAAGGCACCCTCTAAAATGATGGGCAGTCTCAAGGCACCCTCTAAAATGATGGGCAGTCTCAAGGCACCCTCTAAAATTATGGACATTCTCAAGGCATCCTCTAAAATTGTCCATAATTTTAGAGGGTACCTTGAGATTAGCACCATCTAAAATTATAGACAGTTTTGAGGCATCCCATTCTAAAATTTAACAAATCTAATAGTTAACATAATACATCAGCATCCACACAGGTAGGACAGCCAACATTAGAGGTGATGTATTCTTCCAAATCCAATACACTTTTGCACTCTGGTACTGACTAGTATTCTAATTTTTCTCTTCTCCCTCATTTTTTCCTCCATCACTTAGCTAAAGTGACCCGAGTGCTGACAAAGAGGGGCAGGGAAGGGTCATTGGTTGGTAGGATGTTGGGGGCTAGAAGGACGTAATGGTGCACAATGAAAACCTGTGGCTTTGTGTAACTAAAAGGCAGGCTTCATCCATCTGCTGGCTTGTATACAATTTTGGGGCAATTTTAGGCATTTTGCCAAGCCCCCCTGAAGAAACCTCAAGGCACCCTGGTTGAAAAAGGCTGCCATAAGAAACAACATGTTGTTAGATTTTTACTCCAGGAGTATATGAGTTTGGAAATTCAAGAGAAATGCTTAAATAATGCATTACAATTTAACTAAACCAATTAGATTTAATTGACTAAAATACGACTAAAACAAAAACTATTCAGATGACAAATACGGCTAAAACTAAAACGGCATTTTAGTCAAAAGACTATGACTAAAACAAAATCAAAATTTGACATGAAAATGAACACTGCATAGTACACAGAAAAGCAGCGCATAGTCAACCTGACAGTTTTATACTACACTTCTAGGCATTTAGATCTTCTTGTTCTAACAGATAGGACAGCATTTTCACTTGTCTAGATCCTAATCTGGACTGCTGCATATTGTTACACCTTTATTCTCCGAATAATGCAATAATGAACAGTTAAAGCCCCAGCAGAAGGTGAAATCGGAACCTTGGGGAGGTCATTACCACCCACCCGTGTCCACAATCATTCCAACCTGGGGTCCATTACTACAATGCTTCATCACCTGCCCCTCCTGCTGTCCCCTTCTTATCTCTCCCAAGGCCAACAATTAAAAGAGCCATTTTCTCCCAGCTTGAGACCCACAGGCCTGCTGAAGCAATCCCTGCATAACAACTGTGTGTCATTGTGTGCACCACTCTACCAATACAGAACTTCAGCAGAGCAGCACAGGCCGTGAATGGTGTGGAGTCCAGGTCTGTGTCACGCTGCTCGTGATAGAACCCAAAATGTGAAAAAAACTTCAGTTTTAAAACAAAGTGGGGGAGATTTACTAAAACTAGTTTTACTGGGATTTAGTGGGGTACATTTTATTAAAACAGAACTGGTGCAACGGTGTATGGTAGCCAATCAGCTTCTAACTTCAGCTTCTTCAATTAAACTTTGGCAATAAATCCCGATTGGCTGATTGGTTTCTGTGCAGAGCTGCACCAGATTTTGGACGCTCCGGTTTTAGTAAAACTTCCCCCCTGTATGTAAATTGAAATCTCACAAAACATTTAGGGCTCTGTTCATACCTGAGCGTAGTGCAGTGTCAGTTGCTACAATGGGTTTCTTTTAGTTTATTGTGGAGCGTTTTTGAAGTGGCACCATTTATTTGAATGGGCCTCCCTCCGCTCCAAAAAAGATCTTGTACCAAATTTTGGCACAAAGCCAGGAGCGTTTGGCGGTGAGATTTTTGCAGCGATTTTAGCGCGATTTGTCGTTCGACAATCAAGGTGCCATTAAGATATAATGGCATCACAAACACAACCCCTGTTTTGCCATAATCCTGGAATCACGGGCAGAATCGCGCAATTCCAGTACACTTATGGCGCTTTTCCACTGCATGGAACCGTACCGGTTCGGCACACTTTTGTGCTTTTCCACTGCTGGTACCGCATGGTATAGGGTCGGAACGGTTCGGTACGGTACGGTACGGTATAGGTTTGCTTTTCCACTGCATTGAACCGAACGGTACGGTACGGCTCTGAAAAAAACAGTACCTACTCGATTGTGGTTCCAACAGGTACCAAACTGGTACCATATCCCACAATCCTTTGCATGCAGTCACTACTAGCCACTGATTGGTCAGAGAATCCCACCCACCCCATTGTTATCCCACCCACTTAACTTAGTACTACTTTAGTGGAAAAGCAAACCTATACCGTACCGTACCGAACCGTTCCGACCCTATACCATGCAGTACCAGCAGTGGAAAAGCAAACCGGGCCAAGCAGGGCCGAGTAGAGCCGAGCCGGTACTAGCTGGTACTTGCAGTGGAAAAGTGCCATAAGGAGTGGGATGGAGCCATGCATGTCATTTTTGAAATCTTTGAATCTGCAGCTTTTATTTAAATAATATCTGGTCATTTCCTTGTTCACACACCTCCTAATTTAGGATGATAATGCTCTGATTGTTTCCCAACTGCACTCCTACATTGTCAGCCTGTCATACAGGCCTCCGATGAATACTACAAGTGACTCTTAACACATATTATGCCCTGAAACAGGCCACGCAGCCATTACCAGAATGCAAAGATTTAGACAGGAAGTAACTGCAAAGAGGTTGCAAATGAGCAGCACTGAGATGCAACAAAGGATTAAAAAAAAAGGTAAAAACAATATTTTAATAAGAGAGAAAAAAATGTTCACAAACTAAGGGCTGATTTACACCAGAACCCCGTACAGGAAAAAAAAAAACACGCTCCATACAGGTTTCCTGCAATGCGCATAAAACGCACTGGATATGTGTTTCGCTACGTGTGTCAATGTATTGCCAAGGATACTGCAAACGCAGTGCTCTTGCCTGCACCAGACTGCATGGTACAGGAGCACCATGAGATCTGATGCAATGTGTTTATGAAAAGGAGCACATGCACTACTTTTGGTGATTTCCGCTTAATCAAATGAACTCAAGATTTTTTTCTTCTTGGGAGGGTGCATGTGATTGGCACAGGGCCAATCAGTACTGTTCAGAGGGTCCTGCAGCCTAATAGGCCATCAAAGGAGAATAAAAACTTCTCCTACAAGGTCAGGCCAGACACTGATAGAAGACTGCTATATACTGCAGATGATAAAAGATATTTAGCAGTATATTTTTACTAAAATAATTTTATTTCCATGTTCTGTGTGAGACCAGATATATTGAATGCAGAGTCCGGGGTTTAGGAACACTTTAAAGTTCCCTGCAAGGCAAGGGCATGATGTGCTAGTATGCATCGCATACTAGCACATTATAAGAAACTTACCTTAGAACGAAGCCCTCCAGCGTCGCAATGTCACCGCTGAAAGGGCTGACATTTTCCCTCGTCTTCCATCCGAGTTCCCGGCCTTTTCCAGCACAGGCTCTGAAGGTCTGGTTGTGCAAGCTGGACCTTCAGAGCGCATGCGCTGGTGATGTCACTGGCTGCATGCACTCTGAATATCTCCTAAACTGTGCAAGTTTTGGAGATATTCACAGTATCTACAGGTAAGTCTTATTATATTATCATTATATTTAACATGCAGTCCTCTGACAGACAAGACAAACGGTGGTCCTGTATACTGCTGCCCACTGTGAGAAGCTCGGAAATACACTACATGAGCATGTTAGCTGAAATAGGGAATGATTAACAGTAATAAAGGTTCGTTTAGGGCTTATATAGAGGAATATTATTAAATGCTCCTTTTTTTTGCTTTTAAAATTCTGATAATCAGGAGCATGTTGTTGAAACCATGATGCAATAAAAGGCTGTAAATGAACTGCTTTGCCTGCAACGCAAACACAAAGTGATTGTAAACCCTTACCTTTTAAAACAACCAATTTAGTTTAAAACAGAATATGGAAGGCAAAACATTTGTGTATAGATATAACAAAAAATACAAAACAACATTATAAATATCTTTTTCCCCTGATCACATTCCCTATGTTTTCAGCTGCATAAAAGCTAGGGGAGGAGAAACAGCAGTACACTGAACTTCCCAGAAGTATTAGGACAAGTGTGATCACTGGAAGAGAATCACACAGTTCTCATCACAGCTATAGAACTGACCACGGGTGTGTTCTCCTGCTTCGTGTGGTCAGTATTTAGCAATAAAGTAGAGGGCCTGATAGGAACACCAGGGATTTCACACAAAAGAAGCAATACAAAGGGAAGAGGATATTTTATATATATATATATATATATATATATATATATATATACACAGAGAGAGAGAGAGAAATTAGAGCAGGGGCACGATCTCCAATGCAAAAGTTTACTCAATAGTATTCACCATACAATATGTGAAAATAAGCAGCAACTGTACAGTTTCGAGCATGGTATGTTGGTGGATGATTGGGAGCCCACCGTGACACCTCTCCTTGAAATGAAATAGATACAAGAGGAGTGAATTACCCGATTAGTGGAGATATATATAGGTTGTGTGTGTGTGTTCATGTTTGTGTGTGTACAGGGTACAGCAGACAAATCAGGAATATGCAATGTTGGGTTTACATATTCTATAAAAGGACCTGCTGTCTCCAAAAACACAACACAAAGCAAAGCAGGTCAAATACGGCCTCAGAAATGTCATGGACAATGCACCATTGAAGTAAGTGACAATCTGCTAAACTGCATTATTATTTTCAATAATTGGCATGAAGTTTTATCGCAATGTATAATTAAAGACAATTCCAATAGAACAATGCGTTAGCTGAGGCAGACATGCATTTCAAACATCAAACACAGGAAAATCATGTACATTTATATGAGCAGATGCCATTCACGGCTATAATCATCACACATCCTGACAAAAACTAGAAAGCACAGGAATGAATTTGAGAAGCAGCCTAGGTACACTAAGTTCAGAAGAAATGTCATCAGTCATCATGTGATTATATAATATGAATGTGAACCAAAAGGTGTTTGCAAAAAAAAAAAAAAGACCTCCTGGAGCCTGAATAACCATGTTCATACACTATTTAGGACAAATCAGATTAAAGGGGTCAGACCGCAAACCCTCAGGTCTCTGCACACGTTCCTGGGTCTGCTCTCCTGCTGCAGCCAGTACAAGTGGGTTCCATTCACTTTTTTTATTTTTCATTATGCAACAGGAGGAATGGAAAGACCCCAAGAGTTGGCTGGAGCACCAAAACCTCCAAGGATGGTTGGAAGTAACATGGAAAGATCTTACTGTTGGATAAAAAGCTCAACGGTTGGTGAACAACTCAGCATGCCAGAAAACTCCTAGAACGGATATCTCTTTTTGGGGAATTTTTCCTTTAATTGTATTGTATCACAACAATTTATGGTAACTCTCCTGCTGCCCGCAAAGGTAAATGTCGCTATGTTAAAAGAGAATTGTCCCCCAACTTCTGCTGAGAACTGGCACTTTCAGGAAGGTCAATCACCGGTGTCTCCCAAAGAGCTCAGTGGTTCCTTCCGCCAACCTCTACATCCTTGTTGAGTCCTGTAGTGATATGGCCTTGGCCAGAGGAACCACTGAGTGCAGCACGGGCAGATGGGACTGACACCCTCAGAAGAGGGAGTTCAGAAATGTGGACACAGAAGAGATATGTACATGCTTCTTTTTCTGGCATAAAATTTTGTGCAGTTTCATTTTCATCATGAGTTCATCTTTGGTGGCGCTGTCCTTTAATTGCCCCCACCCCACTGAGTGCAGCCCACCTGGTAATGCACTTAGTTCAGCCCAGATCAGTGATGTCTGTTGTGTAGCCCTGTACAGCCTTAAGAAAGAAAAATGCTGGCCATAAAATCTTCACAACCCCATTGGTTCCTTTGGGACAGACTTATCCTGTAGGCCCACTGGAAGCCACCACAAATACAGCTGTCTTAGAGGAATGAATAAGGCCATGGATCATAAATGCAGAAAAAGGTGTCCTATAGGTCAGGGCTTGACAAACCCCAGGCGCTAGGTCAACAAGAAGTTTGTTTATGCTCCCCCCTCCCCTGGCTATGTATCCTGAGCTTTGCTTGTTCATCTGCGTGCCTGGGACCAGTATAGCGAGTGACGACTGGTAGAGGGGGTGGAGCGGGGAGGGAAGACAGCGGACACCCATCCGCTCTCCTCCCCTTCTAGTTGTTGACCCGGAAGTGATGTCACATGGAAGTGATGTCCCCGTTGACAGTTTCAGTTTCTCCCGGCCATCAAGGCCGGAACAGAATGTAATGCAGTGCGATGTGTATTGCAGTACATTCAATGGAGCACAAGGGAGATATCCATGGATGTATTATTAAAGAGAACCTGTCGCCAAAACAAAATCCTCACATAGTGGAGACAAAGTCCCCTATGTAATGGAAAAAAAGTTATGTAAAAAAATTTTTTTTTAATTGTAAAAAATTCAAGTTTTACCCAAGCACATTAAAAAAAAAATCATCCCCCCCCCCCCCCAAAAAAAAAAAAGAAAAAAAATTGAGGCCAGCTATCCTCACATATACGCATGTAAAAATGTAAACGCACACGCCTACCACTGAAATAGTTGATTGTGATACACGTTACATTTTGCGTTTTTTTGTGCTCCCTAAAATTAAAATTTTTACTTTACTGAAATTTTGTGTTTCCATGACCTTTGCAGCAGCATCATGTGACATAAAAACTTGGAACTACCTATTTTATTCTCTAGGGTCGGTTTTCAGAAAATATATGTTTGACGGTCTTATGAAATCTTCAGGCCTAAAATGATTTTTTTTAAACGTGTGCAAAAAACGAGAAAACGTCTCTGGCTGTGAAAAGGTTAAAGAATAAGTTCACCTTCGGGAACATGTTAAGATATGTTAGTTAAAAAAAAAATGGCTCCTAACTTTTTTTTTTAGCTGGCTCCAAGAATCAAAGCACATTTGTCAAGCCTCCAAAGAAGCCCAGGGTGACAATGATGATATCACCCTAGGACAGGAAGTGTGATATTGGCAGGATCCTCATGTGAAGACAAGGGGGGAAAAAACTGTAAGCTGCATATACAAGTCTCTATCGAGTATCATGAATTTAGCATGGTGGTCTCCAAACTGTGGCCCTTTGCTTGCTTTTATCCGGCCCTTGGGGCAGTATTTTATCCACTGACACAAACAATGGAACACAATTCTCCCTATCTGACACCAACAAAGGTGCACAATTCCTTCCAAAGACCCCAATGATGGGCCTACAATTCCTCCAACAATGGGGCCCAATGACACCAATGATGGGGCACTATTCTTCACAATGAGACCCACAATGGGACCAATGATGGGGCACAATTTCCCCCAATGATAGGGCAAAATTTCTCCCACAGACACCAAAGATGGGGCATTGTTTACTTCCACTAACGCTGGGACATTTTCTACTCCCAATGGCCACAGTCTGGCCCCCCGAAAGTCTGAAAGACAGTAAACTGGCCCTTTGTTTAGAAAGTTTGGAGACCCCTGTTTAAGCATATTAAAGCCTCAGTATTACAGTTAAAAAGTAAAAACTGCATTCCATCCCAAAATAGTACAAAAAAGCTTTCCCATTTTAAGCTTTTTATTTCACCCCTAGCCCTATCTTCAGGCAAGCTAGCTATTCCCCCGACCCCAAGAGGTTAAACTCTGTCCAAGGTCCTGATTTTCTATCCCTATATCCCGGTTGTGGCTGTGTGCGAGATCGCAGCCCAGCTCCTGCTTCCCTCATCATTAATTCTCTGTCTCCTCTTTCCCAGCTATCTTCCTCTTGTCATGAAGATGAAAGTGACATTATGCTTCTAACATTAAAATCATTTGATACACAATGTTTTACGAGAAGGACATTTAATGGCTCATTTAGCACAACAGTTATTAGATTTTAGTCAACAATTAAAGGGTGGCAGGATAAAAAGCAGGGTCTGCTCTTTTTTCGCTCTTCAAAATATACATCTTCACAGCTCCTTACACATGACAGCTCTGGCGCCTAGAACATGAACATTATACTGGAGCTCAGATTGATACCACGCAGCTCAGGAGGCTGCGGCATGCAATCTATAACAGGAACCGCTCGTGCGCTTGTTAACTATATGCCTGCCAAGAAAACACGAAAGTTACTGCAATACTCAACTCCGTACTTATCGCTAACACAATCACTGCGGCGAATGGTAGTAAATCAAATATATTATTATAATTCACTATGTACATTAATATATGAATTGCTGACCAACTGGGGTCTGGATGCTCACCCCAGAGGTGTCTGCATCCTCTATATCACTTAGCAGCCCCCCCCCCCCCCCCTTCACTCTGACACAATGAGTCTGATACTGTCATTCATCTCTCTCCACATCTCCACGGAGCGCACATTATCTCACATTGTTATTAGCAAATACAAATGGAAAACAAGGACAGACGCATTTATAAGTAAGTGGAGGGGCTTCGTGCTCTCTCTCGAGGTGTCGTGCGGATGACTCGAAGAGCGCCCTGTGATTTTTCACGTCTTTTCCAATCTAACCTAAATTTCATATTCAACGTCTAATGCCGAGCCGCGTGCCAGACCCAATTTGTTTCCCGTCTTCTGGCCTGGCGCATTTAGGTGTGCTTATTTCTGCACCGATAACTGTTGGGCAGCAATTAACACGAGCAAATAAACACAAAACTCCCACGTTCCTCTAATGAGCATTTTTAACTTCACTGATTCTCCTTGAGAGTGCGTGATGCAATTTATTTACAGACAGCCATGTAATACCAGGGGATCATTGCTAACTCCTGCTTCCAAAACCACCAAACCAATTAAAACCACTCCATGAAAGGCATAAAGGGTTATTAACACTTTCTCCGCCAGAGCTGCGACGTTAAAAAAAGTGAAATATATATATATATATATATATATATATATATATATATATATATATATATATATATATATATATATATATATATATATATATATACACACGCACACATAAGATATAAAGGTGAAATAGATTTTCTTCCGACCCTTCCATCCGTAGGGCAGAGCCCCATGTACTCCCCCCTTGTAGACTGCCAGCGACAAGAGCTACCCAGAGAGCAACTAATGGGATTAAACGCCGGCTTTAATTTTAATGAACAAAGTTGCCCGTAGCAACATAAGCGGCAGCGGAGGCTCCGTTATCATTAATAAAGCCCAGACAACATTAGAGGCCCGACAAGAGCACAAAATAAAAACGAGAAGGAGCCCCCGGCCCCCCACCTCCCGCTGGGCTAAATTGGCTGCCCAATTTTTCTTAAGTGTCCGCGCTATTTAGAAGGCAATTTATTAATTTTTGTCATCCATTGTCACTTTGACAGGCCATCACTTCCCCATCCCGAACTTTACAGAAAACTAATTGAAGGACTGGCAGTATTTATGAGGGATATTATTTATCAATTACGCCTGATAATGATACTCTGCCCTGCTACCTTCTTCAGCCCTCCCCCGCCCTCTCCTCCCCCTGCAGGCCTGGAACGTCACATTGCACAATGACAGACATATTGTATCTCTAAGGGCAGCACGCATAGGGAGAACACCAATCTTTGTGACACTCAATAAGGAAGATGCTCTATCCACATCATTGTAGACACTCCAAAATCCTTACCTGACCCACATAACCTGGGATTACCAAACTTATCTACAATTCTCCGGGGCAAAACCTACAACCCTTTTTTCTATGGCCAAGCCCAGTAATGCACTCATATCACGTAGAATATGTGTTTGTGTGTGTGTGTGTATATATATATATATATAGTTTAAGAGGGTGGAGGACATCAGTAGGTAAAGTTAGTTATCTATGCAAATAATCAGGTGGGTTCCAAAATAACTATCCAAATCTATATATAATACAAAGGGGTTACAGCCCAGTGAGTATACACTTATAGCCAGTAAATTAGCAACTTCAGGTATCCTTGCCCTATATAGTTGCCAACCTGGACCATGTAGTGAAAATAGGAAAATGAATGCTTGGGTCCAAATGTTGCATATGTTGTGTTGTATATATGAAGACATTTGGACCCAAGCATTCATTGTCCTATGTTCACTGCATGGTGCAGGTTGGTAACTATAAAGGGCAGGATGCCTGAAGTTGCTAATTTACTGCTTATAAATGTATACTCACTGCGCTGTAACCCCTTTGTAATATATATATATATATATATATATATATATATATATATATATTTATTTATTACACACAACTTACATATGCTCAGTCGCCTTTAGTATTGCTTTATATTCTAGCGTTGACTACAAAACTAGTGATGCACCAACATTTCGGTAGGCCAAAAATTATCTGCCGAAAATAGAGTTTTCAGCGTTGTGCCGAAAGCAAAAAAGATGCCGATAATGGCTGCCAAAAAGACCCGTGATGTTGCTTCGCTTATGGTGTCTTTTTCATAGGTCATGTGACTCAAAAAATGCATTAAAAACACAACACTGCTGCATTTTTAATATGTTCTTGCTGCATTTTTAATGCATTTCAATTGGGAGGTGCTGACCAAATAGGCACCAAAAATGCAGCAGGCAGGATTTTTAACACCGCTTCAAAAGGTGCTGATAGTTGCCGACAATAAATTCATTTTAATTTAAATTCATGATATTAATTAAAAAGTCGAATATAAGACAACTATTTATAAAAATATATATATATATATTTTTTAAAAAATGGCAGTTTCTGTTTTGGCCAAGTGCATCCTGAATTTTTGGGACCGGAATTTTAATTTCGATACACTACTATACAGAAAAATGTATTATGTAGTCAAATGTAACCAACTAAACAGGTGTTAATTTTAGAACATTCATTTGTGCAACCATGTAAGTGTTCTAAATGGTATGAAAATCGTGAAGGTGAATGTTCAATGTTCCCTGTGGCACATATATACAGATATAGGTTAAAGTGTGTATATGCTTTAGAAGCCCTAATAATCTAGCCACATTTTAACCAACACTTATGTACACACCTACCCTCCATTACTCAAAACCAACACACTTCTGCTCTGCTTTAGTGGGGAAAACCTTATAACATGTTTTTTTAAAGCCAATTAATTGGGGTAAACTGTTAAAATGAATAGTAGAGAGGGTTGTGAACATCATCTTTTTTTATCAAGCTTTTGCCAATAATATAAAGTATTATTATATTACAGGATTTATATAGTGCCAACAAAACAAAAGGGAGATAGTACGCTTGCCATATAATTTAAGAAAAAAAGATTGCCCTGCTCGTGAGAGCTTACAATCTAAAAATGAAAGGGAATAGAACACTTCCGCCCAGTACAAATGATTCCCGCTCTCCGACAGGGGCAATAAAATACGAGACTGCCAAGCATATACCTGTAGCACTATCCTCACCCCAGTGTTAGCGTTTGAGGTACAATAATGACAGCCTCCCCACACACTTCATTAGAACAGCAAGACAGCAGGTATAGAAATGACTGACTGAGGACATGTACAGGTAGACATTTTACTCCTGCTGTATACAACAACTTCAAAGTCCACTGCCACTCAGCAGGTAAGATTTTTAACAATACAGAACCACCGGTACATCTAGGGAGTAAGTACTAGATTATCTGCAATATTTAACTTTACTTAAAATTGTTGGTAAGAAAAAAATCACAAATGCCACAATTCTGGGTATGCTACATATCACCAGGACACAGTGCTGGCCAAGTTGCATATTGCTTGCTACAATCTAGGTGGAATATCAGTGTTGAGCTCTAAACATATCATTTAACTCATGGTTAGCATGGGACTACACTAATCATGACACTAGATGTTATTATCAAAGTATATCTAAAGCTCAAACTGACAAGTGGCAGGGAAACAAGTATCCCCATTGGAATAAATTCACCTCTTTTCTCTCTGTTCCTGTTCTGGGGGCAACTCAATATTTTGGATTTACCCACACTTTCATTCTCAGGGCAATGAGAGAGAGTGAATTTCCCAACAGGGATAGCAATTCAAAAAAGTTCCTTATACTTTATACACTAGACCACGGGTATCCAACATTTTGACCTTCCTGTGCCACATGGAAGAAGAGGAATTGTCTTGGGCCACACACACAGTACACCAACAATAAGGATAGCATGAAAGTAGGGCAAATCACAAGTTAATGATTACGGATATAGATAATGTACCTATCTGAGTAATAAAACTTCATTTTGTTTTGGACAACATAAAACTAGTGTGATATTTGGCACTGTTTTTGATAAACTAACGCATCAATATTTATCACAGGTTCTTATATAGAGCTATCAATTTACGCAGGGCTTTACACACATATATTGTACATTGACATCAGTCCCTGCCCTCAAGGAGCTTACAATCTAAGGTCCTTAACTCACATTCATACATATACTAGGGCCAATTTAGACAGGAGCCAATGACCCTACCAGCATGTCTTTGGAGTGTGGGAGGAAAATGAAGTACCTATAAGAAACCCACACAGGCAACGTAAGTACATGCAAACTCCAGGCAGGTAAAGTCATGGTTGGAATTTGAAACCCCAATATCTGGTTCGATAGATATAGTAGCATTTCTCAATGTGCTTTTTCAGATATTTTGGTTCTAATTTTGCCATTCGTGTGCTTCATCCTTAAAAATAATTGTTCACAAAAATATGTACTGCCAAATACTGATGGCATGAATAAGGGGTGATTGTAAAGAGTGGGATATTTTTCTTTCGGCAGATAAAACTTATAAAGGTATATAGCGACACTGTCAAATTTTTCTTTTGCTGCATGTGTTTGCTATGTAAAAATGTTAACATTTTTACAAAAAATTCTCTAAAAGATTATTTTTAAGTAGATTACCATTTTGTGTTGGGCCGCATTCAAAGCGCCTTGGGCCACAGGTTGGGCACCTCTGCTCTACACTAAATTTAGTTTGTAGCTGACCAGCCACCACACACAACTATGTAATTCGCTCCACTGCAACTTTGATGATCATTTGAGAGAGAGAGATGACTAAATAGCGCCCATATAAGTGACGATCAAAAACCAACGTTTAAATACACCATGATTGCATAAAATGGAGCATATGCCAAGGTGGAGCCCAACCCTACCAGATCCTTCTCGCTTCTCTATCCCTCTCTCTCTTGTAGTCGGTTTCTCTACTTTTTCTCACTTCTGACAGGGCCAGGTGGTCCTAGTTCTGGGCTTATTGACCCAAGTCAGAATACATTCCTGACCACCCTTTCACAATGTACCATACATATAAGTACACGCAATCTGATGAATTATACTTACCATAAAGGCCTATACTGTTGATTGCATTATATACAGTAATGTAGCAATGATACCACTTTGTACAACCATTACCAGATAACCGTTATCTTTGATTGCTTACTCCTGCATAATTTGTAAAACTTCAATGAAAATAAAAAAAATAAAAAAATGGAGCTGAGAAAACAGATCCACAGCCATCCCATTCCTGACATCACTTAAAAACCGTAAGTTGGTTCCAGTGCAATAACTACAGAAGAGGTAAAAATTTTCAATTTCAACAAAATGTCATAAAAACAAACAGCTCGGCTAATCTTTCTGTACACTAGAGCCAGGGCAGATTATCTATCAATGTGGAGAACAGTTCTATATCGCACTGCATAAGAAAAGAAGGCAGCCATTCAGAGATTGATCTAATGGACAGGACTGTGAGTCCAATCCCCTGAAGAATATGATCAGCTGTGAGCAGACTGACTCATGCTGGACCCTTTGCCCATGCAAAGAATGATGAGAGGGAGGACTCTGCACAGACGGATTTGGGTGACAAGGTACTGTCAGAAGTGAATCAGAGAAAGATACAAGAAAATAAAGGCAGACAGAAGGAGAGGGCAAGATAGATAATGGAAAAAAACAAATTGTGCAGAGAAGATTAGGGAATGGAGCAAAGTGCAGAAGAATGTGTGTATATAGTGAAGGGAGGGAGCAAAGTGTTCAGAGATAAACATCCCCCTAATCACAGAGGAATCAATCAAAGCACAGGATTCTCTCCTCAGTCTCTGAGTGATAAGACCCTGAGCAGACACGTTCTGAATGCCGCTCATTTGCAGCTGTATTGTTGGTGGGAATGAAGCAGGAGATGGGACCATGGGTGGCCTTTGTGATGGGGGTATCCTGATTCTGCGAGGTGCGGGCCTGATGGACTCTACACTTCCCAAGTCTTTGTTGGGAGATGTCAGGAAAACATCACCCTGGTACATGAGTGACAAAGGGGGACAGTGCTAGGCGATCTATCGCCGGAATGAATCGCAGCATCATGCAGCAGTCCACTCCTTCAGCTCATCCATCATCACCCTGGGGACACAGGGAGGACTAGTGGCCAGACTTGGCCAGAGATAAAGTACACACGGTAGCCAGGACAAGGACAGAGAAGGGCAGGCCCAGGGGACATAGAAAGACAGAGATTGTGATAAAAAAAATTCTTCTCTACAAGCGTGTTATCTGATGAAGGTTCTGGGTAATTAATTATAAACTCAATTACCTAACGCTTACTTCAGCACTCTCTATTCATTAAGAGATAAAGCCTGACTGGCTGATAAGTTTCTGTTTCCACACAGCAGAGGGCTCTGAGCCTCTATATAACCAGGTTCTTGGCAGACTGCGAAGCTGTGCAATGCCAGTGAAGGAAGATGAGATGTCATCAGCAGCACATACATGAAGTCAGACAGGCAATTTAACGAATATTGGATCCAAATTAGACTGGCCAATTTGCGAGACTATAAAACAAATCATAGCCGATAACTGAATTCCTGTTGAATCATCAGGTGTGGTGGATGGAAAATTTTGTCTCATCTTATACTGTTCTCAATGAATAGCAGGGATAAGCTAGGATAGTATTTACTTCCTTTAAGCCAGCCATAGATGGTTAGAATCTCAGCCAGTTCAGCAGGGACCAGCTGAGATTCGAACCAAGTATGGGCAGACTAATTGTACCAAAGTTGATCAATCACTCAACTTGGGTCCAACCAGTATGTCTGATTTTTCATGCAAATATTGCCAGCGGCTATAGTCGCTAGCAATAATCACTATTGGCACTTTTCCACTGCAAGTACCGGCTCGGCTCTACCCGGCCCTGCTTGGCCCGTTTTGCTTTTCCACTGCTGGTACCGCATGGTATGGTGTTGGAACGGTTCGGTACGGTTTGGTATGGTTTGCTTTTCCACTAAAGTAGTACTAAAGTTAAGTGGGTGGGATAACAATGATTCTCTGACCAATCAGTGGCTAGTAGTGACTGCATGCAAAGGATTGTGGGATATGGTACCTCTTGGAACCACAATCGAGGTGGTACTGTTTTAGAGAGCCGTACCATTTGGTTCCATGCAGTGGAAAAGCGCCGCCGTAACGTACCGAACCGTTCCTACACCGTACCATACGGTACCAGCAGTGAAAAAGCACTAAAGCGAGCCGAACAGTTCGGTTCCATGCAGTGGAAAAGCGCCATATGTGTTCTCCTAGCAGGATTGGCTCCCTTCTCCCCCAGGAGAACATAATAGCTCCACAGGAGGGATTCTTCTTCCATCAACACTGACTGTGTTGCTGGAGGAATTGAGCAATCTTTTTTTTCTGCAATCAGTGGTAAAAGAATTGAACAGATCAGAAACAAAAGGCATGATCTAGTGTCATTGGGGTTAATTTACAGAAACTGGAGTGTGCAAACTCTGGTGCAGCTGTGCATGGTAGCCAATCAGCTTCTAACTACAGATTGCTCAATTAAGCTTTGGCAATACAACCTGGAAACTGATTTGTTTCTATGCAAAGCTGTACCAGATTTTGCACTCTCCAGTTTTAGTAGATCAACACCATTGTGTACTGGTACCCTTAGCGCACTTGGTGTGTGAAATTGCATTACACCAAATGGGCTCTAAACACTGTCTCTCTATGGCTTAGAATGAAATGAAAGCATGGGGTTGCTTTGATCTAGAAGTCCTACACAAGTCATGCCACCTCATGCACACAGGCACAGGCAACAGATGCAGATAAAGCATGGGCAATGAACAGATGCACATCTGCATCCAGCTGATATACGTTTAGCCTTGTACACAAAAGGTGCCCCGGGGTTTTAATGGGTAACGAAAGCACTCAAAATGGTGAATAGAGTGAGAGGGGTAAAAAAATGTATACAGTGATCTTTATTTACCAAAAACTGGTTGATTGGAAATTTTTACCTGATTGTCCATGGTTTGCAATGTATGCTACCATCATATAACATGGAATTTACAAGTGTCCTATGAGGAAAAAAAACAAAACAGGGAGGCTATACTGTTATCTAAATTATGACCATTTATTGTCTATAGGTACCACAACAGTGGAGGGGGTAAGAAAAATTTGCAAGCCATTAACCTGAATAGAAAATGAGGAGATCCGAAATCATAAATTATCTGGTATGCCCTTTAGTACATTCTATCTGTCGCCATAAAGGCTTTCTGTTTACATTTAACAGTCAGCATCCACAGTATAAGCATTCCTTATTGCTCTAAAAGGTGCTTGTCAATATAAAGGCATCTTGTCCCCAAAAGTCCGACCTCAGTTTCTTGCACACGATGCAGCAGGCGGGATTCTAGTGTCCTTCTCGCAGGGAGTCGTGACGGCGGGTCGTTAGTATTCACGGGAATAATTAGGACTGCAGTTAATTTCATTAGAGGCTCCGCTGCTAAATGAAGCAGATTATGAGACACCTTTTTATTACAAGCCGTGAAATTACAGCCTGTCAGCTGCCAATTGCAGAGTAAAACAAATGAATTACAGTGTAAATAACACAGGGAGGAAGGAGGCCTCTGCATTGTGCGCCTGATGTGGGGAGGTAGACTCACAACACCTGCAGCTCTATAGGAGATAGGTTACCTCTCCAGAGCACTTAATGAACAGAGCCTTGGCCTGTGAACTGGTACCCAGGCGAGAAGGCCTTGTAGAAGCTTTAACCATTTCACTGCAACTAGTGTACATAAAAATGCAATTAGAAATTTGATTTAGCCATTTTAGTCAAAGCACTGAAGTGCTGGCCTTAGAAGTGGGAATCAAAGTGATTTATTCACTGTAGGTTTTGGAGAGACAGATTTGTGTGGCTCTTCCTTTCCCCTTCAGCCAGTGTGGCTCTGTGCTTGACATGATAATAGCCATTATTACTGGTAATCAGTCATTACGGGGAGGAATGGTCTCTACAGGTGAGGTACTCCGCTCTATTTGCATGATTACATTTACGCCCCTGAGCTCTGCACCTCCAACCTCACTATGTAATCTCGCAGTGCTGCTTTTAATTTAATTCTTGGGGTTAGAAGAAAATGCCCACCAAGCTATCTGGAAATTAGGACTTTTATGCTTTTACTTTAAAATAATGTAACTTTTTTTTGTTTAAATTATTGTACATTAATTTTTTATCAAAATAATGTTAGTCCTCAGATTCTAGAGAGCCACAAATCTTATTGTCTCTTGAAAGCCCCGGGTTGGGATTTCCATCTCAGAGACTTCTGTATAGGAAGCGGCGGTATTTATTTTCTCAATAATAGAAGCTAAACATACTATGGACATGAGCTATCCATTGCCTTTGCTTGGAATTGTACCAGGTTTCAGCTAGACTCAGACAAAAAATAAAAATAATTTTGGTCACCTCTGCTACTCCAAGTAATCATTTTTGGATAGCTTCTTTGAAATCAGTGCGACAATAACACAGTATAGGGGTTAATAGCCTATTATACCTAATGGTTTTAAAAAGGGCATGTTTTGGAGTCTACCTGATGAAAAAAAAAAGAAGAAAAAGATAAAGCCAAAGTAATAATAGGAACAATTAACTAATGCCAAGGCAAATAGAGTAAAGCCCCGTACACACGCAACGATTATCGGCCGACCGATCGTCGGTCTTTTGTCCAGAGTTGTGTTTTGTTGGTTGGAATGTGCCTAGACTGCACACGAATTTTCTCACCCAACAAAATTCTACTTCAGAAGTGATGTCATGTGTTGGATTGCTTTCTTTGTGTTCTTTCTTCACTGAGCATGCCCAACTTGCTCATCAGATTTTTCCCTGTCGAAATCTGTACTGACTGCACGAAAATCGGCCGTTGTGTTGACGGACAACAAAAATTTTATAGTCTGCACACCAGATTTTTTTCGGCCGAAAAGTCGGAGTTGGTTGTTGGAAGCATCATACTAACAAGCCGAAAATCGGCAGATCGGACGTTGGCCGAAAATTCCCTGCCAATTTTCGACGCGTGTGTACGGGGCTTAAGTCTAAATCCTAAAATCACACACAATAAGTAGTATTTCAAAAATTAGATATTTGTTCTTACACAAGTCCCACCACTCTGTATTATTGGCTCCTATACTACTTGCTAACAAAACTGAAGCACGATGGTTAGATGTGGGGTTACGCTAGGGGTGGCTTAACATTTTTGTCTTTAATTTGCCTGATTTCCAATGTCCAGTAAATGGCAGCACAACTTGACTGTAGAATTGCTGTGTTCCTCAATGGACTGCAAGAAAAAGATTTTACATAAGTAACAAAACATTATTTTCTTTATAGTCCATGGAAGGATACAAGGATATTTTTACCGATGGGACATCCAACAGCAACTGAGGGTGGGCAATAGACGCTGAGAGATCTAACAGATGTGTGGAGTTCATATAATAAAAAAAAAAAAATAAAAAGTATCCGAGGGAATCAACACCTAAAAAAGGGCTAAGCACAATATAAAAATTGTCAAGCACCTAGGATTATATATTATAAAGATAATCACAGTTAAAAGAGAAATGTGGGAATCTAAAAAAAAAAAAAACATTTATACTCCCTTAGATGACTGAAGCCCCTGCCACCTACACACCAAAAACTCAGAAAGCAAAGGGGAAAAAGAACCTTTGGCTTTGAGATCAGTAGCTTGCAGTGGGAGGTAGACTGTGGTCACCTACCAGGTACTAATGCAGTAGTAGTTGAAGGATGGGGTTCCCCCCATCCCAGCCACAGATCTCTTGCATTGAGGCAGGCATACACTCTCACCACCAAAAATAAAAAACTTGGTCCAAAGTGAGGGAAGGCCATGTAAGCTCAAAAATCCAAGCAGCTGGAGTTGATAAGGTTACCAAGTGGCCAAAGGTGACCAGAGGAGACTGTAGGGGAGGTTGCAGAAAAATACCAATGACCAGATGGTCCAAGAGGTGCTTCAGAAACAGGAGCCATCTAGGCTGAATTGCAGGAGAAAGAATGCAGTGTATGCACGCAACACGCCACATAGCAGGCAACGTCAGCCCTGCATTCTTTCAGCCCTAAACCATTACCATGGAGTTTCCAATGATCTCAACTGTGAATCATTTGAATCACACTAGAGGCTGTGCCACGATTCTGTACCTGGAGAGCACAGCCAACACAATTTATAAAGGTCAAGAAAGCACCACAACAGAGCCCAGTCCATGAAGGTCACATTCAAGGCTAGCCCCCACAACTTTCAGTCTAGCAGAGTTTGGATATGATCTCCAAAGCTGTTGCTAAAAATACACAGATTCAGATAGCTGTGTGCTCAAGTAGTGTTTTGACTGAAGTCATCTGAGGGGAAAAAAAATCTACAAATATGCTGGGTGCTTTGGTTAAAGAGTATGTAAACCCAACATTTCATATTCCGGATATGTGCCTGCTGTACCATGTACTTGTATGAAAAAGTATCCTGTTCTCTTTGTATTGCTTCCTTTGTATGAAGTCCATGTCAGTCCCTCTTCTTTCCTATTAAAAACTGACCACACTAAGCAGGAGAACACACTGTGGTCAGTTCTCTAACTATGCTGGGAACTCAGCCTGCTCTCTCCTCAAATGATCAGACTTGTGTTGACAACCCCCCCCCCCCCCTGTATAGCCCCCTTCACAGGGAAGTTCAGTGTGCTGCTCTCTTTCTCCTCCCCTGGTCTTATGCAGCTGAGAACAGAGAGTATGTGATCACATATAAACAAGTGAAAAATAAGGTATTTATGACGTTTTTTTATATCAATACACAAATATTTGCCTTTCATTTTTATTTTAAATGGAATTGGTTGTTTAACCACGGTGAGGGTTTACAATTACTTTAAAGGAAAAAAAACAATACAAATGCTAGAAAAGCTGAAGAAAGGGCATCCAACTTCCTAGCAAACGTAAAGGTTAAAAGGTAGGGTTATGAGGAGCTGGCTTACCATATTATCTTTTTCTTGAAGCCTACTGAGGGACACAAGTCCAGCCCCTCTGTATTATTGATAAATTGAATGTGTGGATGGGAGAATCAATTAATTATTGGTTGAACGAATAAAAACGAATCATGTTTTGCCCACCCTAGTTTTAAGAGATTTATTCTGAATGACTGTTTGTCTACGTGATAGGAAGTTAACGTAATTATTTCTACAGTAATATAGATTGCAAAAAAAAAAAAACACAATAATAGGGGTATAAAGATTTGGCTTTGGACACACTTTCGGGTCTAATGATCAATGTGTTTACCTAAGATTTACACATCTTTAATAAATGATTCTATTAGAATAGAGTAAATCTTGGGTGAAAATATTGATAAACAGACCAGGCACTCATGATACTGGTGACACAAAACATGAGCTTCAATACATAGAAAGCTTAACTGAGGCCAATCGCTTTCAAATTGCCTCTCTCTAATTTAAACTTCACATAGCTCCATATAAAAAGAGCAGGCAGTGAAAGGCAACCCTTTGACCCATTCAACTGGGAGTAAATCTAAGCATGAGCTACAGAGCTATGTAAATAGAAAGTCATTTTTATGTATGCCTAGATATCCAACTGCTGGCTAAAAATAAAATATTCATATTTGTACTGTAAATCCCCTTTATTTTTATGTGCATGCATGGATGTTACTGGTTATTCATACAATTAATTATTTTTAACATTTTAATTTCTAGTTTAGCAAACTAATAAGGCCCCATTGGTACTTCACTATGGATCACAAATGGCCAGTGCTTTTCTAAGTTGAAATAATGCTTTAAAAAGGCACATGCTGCCAAGTTAAAGGTGGCTGTGCTAATGTGTTGCAGATTAGCTGCAATAAAAGAGGTGTGAAAAAGCCCATATTCAAAGTCAATAAATTCTCTGTAGAAGAAACCGATTTAGGTATAGACCTGCATCAGCTTTCAGTGATGAATGATGCTCAGAAAAAGAAGAATGATGAAAAATGGAATTCTGAAATAGGTGCACGTTGATTTTTGTACTACACTCTGACATCACATGTTTATAAAACGATAGCTGTTCGCTCTTATACAACAGACCTCCACCAATCCCCCAAATTCCTGAATTATTCAAACGCTGCCCGGGTGCCATCCTTAGCAAGATATCAGGATGATTTATGGAGAGGCTCAGTGGCGGGCACCATTACCCGCAGGGCATGTAAAGACATGTGGGTAATTATAAGCAGGCCAAGTTCCAGAAATGGCACAGTGAAAGGGAGAAAAAAGGAGTCATGGGACTACAGGGGGTTAATCGGCTCTAAACTCCTGGTCTCCTGTAATTACATAATGAGGAAATAAAGTAAACATGTAATAACTAAATGTGAATATAAGCCGGTTTGTGGGATATATTAATAACAGCAGTGTGCAATTTTTCTTGGTGCTAATACTTCAGTACCTCCTGCCACAATGAAAGGGCCAGATCGCTGTCGTAGTAATCACTTGTCAGAAGCTCAAGGGGCAATTTTAGTGGAAAACGAATGTGGTAAACTCAGATCACAAAGTATTGCAAGCCTCCAGGCTGCAAAGGGATTAATTTTACAGCAATCTGACTGCCACTAATAATTCATTTCCTTTCTGCATAGAAATCTTCTAGCCAGTTGTGTAGCCCTCCCTATACCTATTCCCAGTATACAAAGGTGCAAAAATATGGCTTTATGGTAATCACAACCGACAACACACAGAAAATAGGTAATCTTCACTAAAATCTGGTGATGTTTTTACAAAAGTATTGGACAAAGAAGCCCACAGAACATATCGCCATCAGATTTGTCTGTCTACAGAAAACATACAATGAAAGCCTGTATGCTAAGCTCAGTTAGTGATTAAAGCAATGTTTTAGTTTGCAACAAACAGACTTCAGATGAATATTGTCTTGTAGGCTGGTAATATACAGTGCATAGGTAACCTAACCTGACCCTTACACCCAACTGTACCCTCTCCTCTAATCATCAGAGAAACTTTCAGGTTTTTTTTTCGTGCTTTTTTTTTTTTCAAAATCAGCAGCTACATATACTGTAGCTGGTGGCTTTTAACCTCTTGACGCCAGCGCCTCCCGGCCCTTTAAGAGGTTTAGGATGACGGGAGGAGGGGCGGGGCTTAAGGTCACGTGACCGCTGTAACTGGCTGTCACGTGATCCGAAAACAAAAAGGAGCAATCAGGAGCTTTCCGTTAGGCGACTGTAACCGCTCTTGGCACAGGTGTATTGGCAGCAATTCACGCAAATATGCGGCCCCTTGGCACTAAGGACCAGGCGCCAAGAGGTCACATTTTTGCATATGGCCGGCACCAAGGGGTTAAAAATCGTGTTTCAGCACGGTCTTCACACAGCGGGTTCTTCTTACCACTGCGTGTGCCCGAGCTGCCCTCTTGGATAAAGGAGCCGGCTGTGGCTTCCTGAAGAACACCAGCAGGTTCCCCTTGGAACTTTGTGAATGGTCCTACAGCCTTCTGGGCTATGGGAAGGGATAGGGGCAAGGCAAAGGACTTCATCCTCACTTAGGCAAGGAATAACACACTTCCAGGCCTTGTAGTGACAGCACCCACCCACAGTACTGTATCTGTTGAGGACCAGTGTTGTTACCCTAAGACAGACAGTGTGTTAGATTATAGAACACCTATAACATGGGGAGTGTTATGTACTTCACAGAGAGAGCATTGAACAATGATAACTGAATAGACTATATCACAGGTAGAGAGTACAGGAAGTTGTCAGGTTTTTTTCACTTATCAAAAAGGCATAACAAAAGCCTTTCAGTGGTCTATGTAGCTGACCAAAAGGGAGCAAAAAGAGAAATTCAATGCTAGGGATTGCACACATAACCCTCAAACTTTTTTTTTCCTTTTGAGATACTTATATATAGCACCGTCAGTTTTTGCAGTGCTTTACATATACATTATACATTTACATCAGTCCCTGCCCTCAAGCAGCTTACAATCTAAGGTCCCTAACTCACATTCATACATACACAGTAGGGCCAATTTTATACAGGATCCAATTAACCTACCAGCAGGTCTTTTGAGTGTGGGAGGAAACTGGAGCACCCAGAGGAAACCCACGCAGGCACAGGGAGAACATGCAAACTCCAGGCAGGTAGTGTCGTGGTTGGGATTCAAACCTGCGACCCTTTTGCTACTGGGCGAAAGTGCTAACCACTACACCACAGGGCTGTCCACAAACATGTTATGCATACCTGCTCTGTGCAATAGATTTGCACAGAGGGGCCCTGATCCTCCTGTTCTGCGGTCCCCCACTCGTGCTCCTGGCTCCTCCTCTACTCTGGGTGTCTCCATAGGAAGCCGCTTTCCTTTAGTGGCACACCTGCAGGCTCGCTCCCCAGTCACATTGCCTGCATCCATAGACACAGACAGCGCACATTGGCCCCACTTTCTGCTCCTTTACCACAGGATTTATGGACAGCAAAGCCTGTGAGAGCGAAGAGAGCCGCAACAGTAGGGCACAGCGCTGGATCGAGGGGGCGATATGATGACCGAAACATTTTTTACCTTAACTAAGGGAATGCATTAGGAAAAAAAAAAGGTTAGACATCAGAAACACTTTAAAGGCTAACTCTAGTTGTAAGGGTGGATTTTTTCATTTTCCTGCAGATGGGCTTTAATTTGCTTTTTTAATATAGTTTTAAACAGAGTGGGTTAATGATTCCCTAGGGGAATTTTAAATTGCTGGGCCCATTATTGAGATGCTACCTCTTTTTCTTTTTTTGAATCACAGGGACAAGGTTTTCCCAGGGGCAGAATACAAAAGGTATTTTTGAGTGGGGGCATAGGTAGCAACAAACCAGTTGTAATCTATATAGGGAAATTTCCCCTCACTTCCTGTCTTAGTGACACAGGAACAGTCCTGGTGTATGGGAACCTTTCAATTTAATGAGTCAACGTAAAGGGTACAGATTATAGTACAAGGGTTTGGAGCAATGTCGCCATGAATGAAGTGTGAATAATCACACTGACAACTAGGAGATTTGAAAATTTTTGCACAATCTTCTATTCATCTCTTTAGAAGCTAAATTGAGAAGTCATGTGGCTAATACCAACTTGAAGGCTAGGTTCACAGTGCTGTGACCCCCAAAGTCACGTGACTCGCTTGTGGCTTTTGCAATTTAATATTGCACTCTATGGCACACAAGTTGCACCAAAGTTGCAGAAAAGTAGTGCTGGGACCTTTTTTGAGTCGCATTGATTAAGACGGCACCCACTGAAATGAATGTATTTTAACTTGTCATGAAACTATGTGTCGCAAGATAAGTTGCAGGAGTGTGAACTGGGGCTTACGGAAGCAGATCACACAAAATGCACCGAGCAGTAGATGTGCATTTGGGGTAACAAGAAGCTAATGCAAGGATGTAAACATCGATGCCCCTGTCTGTGGTCATCTTAATAGGCAGAAAAAGAGTATTCATGAATAAATAGATCATAGGTTAACAGCTTCCATATAAAGGAAGGATAACAGCTGTTGATTCCCCAGCATGCTAATAGGTGTGGTCTTGAAATACATGGACATGACTCCTGAATATGTACCGATGTGTGGAAGTAGAATGTAGACAACAGATTCTTGTTAGGGTAACTCCTCCAGTGATGCAATAAACGCAGTCTTCCCATGGTCCTCACGAGGCCTTTGCCCTGAAAATCAATTTATTCACATTCCCCACAAAAAGAACCAGCCCGTTACAATGACAAACACACAAAGCTCGTTCGTAATTAGCACTTAATTAGTACCAGGGAACAGATGTTGTTAGAGCTTCAGCAGCTACACAGGTTCTGTAAACAATGCTTATAAATCTAAATGAACGTATTAAGCATGATGCGCCT
Organism: Pelophylax lessonae; assembly: GCF_965119305.1. Lineage (NCBI taxonomy): Eukaryota > Metazoa > Chordata > Amphibia > Anura > Ranidae > Pelophylax > Pelophylax lessonae. Next base: position 227,893,963 of record NC_138773.1, read on the forward strand.
GTCAGCGGAGCCCAGAAAAAATATGGAGGAGAATGAACAGCAATGTGCAGATTAACTGCGGCGCATGTCAAGAGAGCGGCGAGTCTCCTTGCTTATCAGCGCCACGGTACAACTTAATGGAAGGCCCCACAGTAATGCACCATTGCAAAACCAAAATCCATACACAAAGCATTGGTTGGTTGATAGGTTAACTTTAGTACAACCAGCCTATAGATCGATCAAAATTTGGCTGGCTCCTGTTGAAATGCCTAAAATAGGTAAAAAAAATGGTAGGCTAAGGTTGGGATAAGGGTTACATTTAATGTAGTAGTGGGAGATTGAAAGTTAGTTTTTGGGGCTTGAGCTTTAGGGCTCAGATGAGAGAAGGGTTAAGAGGTGATGTCATAACTTTTGCCATTTAGAAACTGGCCAATATCACAAATGGGTTAAGAATCAGGGTCAGGGAGGGTTGAGAAGCATTTTGTGGTGTGCGTGTAAAACGTCTGCATCAAAAAGTAATTATGCTAGTTTCTGGATGGATAAAACTAGCAGACCACAAACAGGGCAATAGATTCTTTCAATTCTAATACAAGAAACTGCAATATGTCTTCTCGATCCTGAGCTGCAAAATTTAACATAAATGAGAATCAGTCCCTGGCAGGATAATGTACAGGATTGTAAAAGCTATGCATTTTCCATAACAAAAGCAAAATAAAATAATAAAAATCTGACCTTGACCCACGCTAAAACCAGAGAGGATACCTTCTTCTCCCACCCTCACCAATCCTATTTCAGGATTGACTACTTCCTAATCTCAAGGCTGCCTTCTTCCACCAGCTTCACATAAGAGCCCATGTTCCTCTCCAACCATGCACTTTGTACTTTAACTATACAAATCAGACCAGCTACCAAACAGCCATGGCATTGAAGGCTAAAGCCTTGTACACACGATTAGATTATCGGACAAAGTTTCATCCGTTTTTGTTGCATGCTAGTTGCTGATGTCATGTGATAAATTGTTTTGTATGTGTTCTTTCGTTTCTGAGTATGTGTAGTCTTGCTCTTAGGATTTTTTTCGGACGCAAACTGTACTAATTAAACTAAAATCAACAGATATGACCTACTGTTTCACCTATTCACATGGCTAAGGCTGGGTTCACACTGGTACGCTGAGGTTTGGCCGCAGTACAGGTATATATGAAACTTTTTGAGCGTTTTATTTGCTGTCCCACGGATTTCTATTAAGTGAATGTTTTTTGCTGCAATTTCTAAAAAGCGCACCAACGATGCAGCATGCAGGACTTTTGGTGCCCTTTCAGAAAATGCAGCAAAAACGTGTTACCTAATAGAAGTCTATGGGATTGCGGCAAAATTGCAGATACACCCGCACTGCGGCCATACCACCAGTGCACCAGTGTGAATTCGGCCTAACTACATAAACTTCTAATCAGATGGCTTCTGCCAATATCTGCTCAACTCAAAAGTCCCTAAACTCTGTCCAAGCAAAACCTGCAATGGAGAAACCCATTTCAATGCATTAGTGGCAACCCTCAAATTTATGACCTCAGGCAGCCCTCAAATTTATGCCCTTGGGCAAAGCCCCTAGCCCAGATAGACTCACCAATTTATACTACAAGACCTTCCAACAATCCCTAGCCAATTGGTTTCCTAAGGCCTACAACTCAATCCTGGCAGGACAGCCCATCCCAATGAATACTGTCCATGTGCACATAGCTGTGGTACCCAAAAAAATGAAAAGACCCTTCCCTATGTGCAAGCTATAGGCTGACCTTCTTAACATGAACTTGAAACTGTTTACAAAATTCCTTTTCAGCTCCGAATCCCTATTCCCGCATCCCTCACCTCTCTAAAATTATACACAATGACCAAGTAGGATTTATGCCCTGCAGGGAAGCAAGGGATAATACTAGCAAGGTCCTCACCCTCCTATTATCAACCAGCCTGGAAAAGAACTTTGAGAGAGTAAACTTGCAGTTCCTTAAGTGAACACTCCTCCATCTAGGCCTGGGAGACAACATATTCAAATGGATTGAGGCTTATACTCCACACCGATAGCCAGTTAACAAAGCAATCTCTCTGCGCTTAATGCTGTCCAGTGGCACTTGACAGGGCTGTGCCCTCTCCCCTTTAATTTTCATCCAAATGCTTGGGCCTCTATTAAGACATATCAAGCCCAATCTAGACCTTTATAGCTTGGAAGTAGGGAAAACACAGCATAAAGTCTCAGCATACACAGATAACTTACTTTTCTATATTACTAAACCAGAGGTATCCATCCCAGTTTTACTACCAGAACTGGAAACATGCTCAACCCTATCTAAATAATATCCAACTGCACGCATTAACAATATAAAATCCAACTCCCCCTTCAAATGGGCAACAAGCAAGCTCAAGTATCTGCATGTTTTACTCAGAAGACAAGATCTGAACTCTTAGCATAGGCTTGCCCATACCTGGTTTTGGAGAATTTAAGGAGTCGTTCCTTTCCCCCCAACTTTGGCTCTCATCCTCACAGCATTGGAGAGAGGCAGGAAGGACAGTTCTGGATGTAGGGCAGAAGAGGGAGCTGCCCAAGTTATTCCTTCAAACTAACCAGCAGGTGATTGGTTGGTAGAACGCAAGGCTGTGAGGGTGGTGGATGATTGAGGACACTACTGGGGGGGTGATGAGAAGAGGCAGAGGACACAAAGGAAGGCAAAGGCAGCTATAGCAAGTCATGTCCATGAAAGACAATTAGTACACATCGATTCAACTGCTCAACCCACCTAGCGTTTAGGGCTGGGTTATCCACCTATCCAACATTTTTCATGAAAGAAATATTAAACAAGGAGAGTTAATACCAGCAGGAGTGCAGACTTGAGAACAGAAGTAAAAAAAAAAAAAAAAATAGGAGATCTAGCTATCCAAAGGCTGAAATGTGAGTTTTGGTGGAATTACCAGGAGATGCCAAATCCTTATTAAATCCCATTTAAAGTGTATGTAAAACAACATATTCAATTTAAAATATAAATATATATAAATAAAACATATATACATACCCTTTTCCCCCTTTTATTAGTGATCAAGGTGCTCAGAGAGCTAAGGGAAAAGAGAAACAGCAGCACACTGGTCTTCCCAGTGAATGGGTGTGTGTGTGTGTGTTTGTGTGTGTGTGGGGGGGGGGGGGAGGCACCAGAGATTTCACACAAAGGAAGCAACACAAAGAGAACAGGATACTTTTTCATACAAGTATATGGTAGAGCAGGCATAGATCAGGAATATGAAATGTTATGTGTACATATTATTTAAGCGGTTACCTCGTACATGTAGGAAAATGAGTCTGGTTTTATATGGGGCGCAGCCAGAGGTGTAGGCTGAAGAAACATATGTACAGCACCACTGATTACCCACATTTTCATCATTATCTATAATGGCTAAACAAAATTTATAAATGACCACAAGTGTTTCCAGTAACAAGCTACTGATGCACAGTCTCTAGTCTGCAACCTCCCACTCATATCATGCTACTTCAACACTTAATTCCACTTGGTAACGACCCAGATCATGTCACAATGTCTTCATTAAAATGGTGTCATTATTTAGCTATTATAAGGCTCTCCTACCCACATGCTGCAAATATGTCCACCATTAGGTAGAGAAACATGGAAACTCCACAGTACTGCCATGAGAGTTTATGAGCCCCATGAGATGTACTTACCTAATTACATTTAACCCCTTCATGACCAGGACCATTTCACATTTGTCAACAAAGCATATTTTGTCATTTTGTGGTATTGACTGCTATTAACTTTTTTAAAGCACCGTTTTGTGGGTTTTTGGGGTCATAATGGGTAATCTCTTGGTAACATAATTTAAAAATAGCATTTGAACTTTTATTTTTCAGCAAAATACTGTAATCAATTTTGAATATTAAATGATCTATTCCAATAAGCATTTTCATTTGGTCACTGATAAGGTCATTTCTCTGCAGCCCCAAGGACTGTCCTTGGATGCCACTGGAGAATAGGAAGGACCAGCAAGGTAAAAAGGCATGTAGCATGGAAGTCTACAAGACTGGCAGCACCAAACAAAGTATGACTCTATACCCTATTGGGTGATTCAGCGTACCTCTACTTCCCTAGTGATTCCTACTACTGCTCAGCTTGTTTACTTCATGTTGTGCAATTGAAGAAGCCATTCCCTGACAGCACTAGAGGGGGCTATATAGGCTGACAGGAGATGTCTTAAAATGGAACTTCACTCTCCCAATCAACATTGATTATTTTTAACCCTCATGCTAGCATTAATAAACAGATAGGATTCTATTTACCGTATATGCTGGCGTATAAGACGACTTTTTAACCTTAAAATATCCCCCAAAAATCGGGGGGGGGGGGGTGGTCTTATACGCGGAGTATAAAATGTGAACCTTAGAGCTGTGTTTCTCAACTCCGGTCCTCAGGACCCACTAAGGCCCCTTTCACACATGCTGTCCATTTGTCTGTTTTTCATCCATGCGTTGACGGATGAAAAACGGACATCAATGTATCTCTATGTAAAAACGGATGACAACAGATGATCATCAGTTAACATCCGTTTTCATCCGGATGAATGCCCTATTTTTCATCCGTCAGAAAAACAGATCGGATGAAAAACGGACGACAACGGATGAAAAATGGATACATACAGTATACCGCGCTGAGACAATCATGGCGAGCAATGTTTTCCATTAATAAATAAAAAGCCAGCTCAGATTGGCTGAGTCAGAGGTTGTAACATTATCAGCCCGCCTCTCTGACTCCGCCAATCTGAGCAGGCTTTGTATTCATTAATAGAATACATCACTCACTGTGATTGGCTCAGCGCAGTATACTATATGTAGCCGAAGCTGCGGTACATACTGGTGCAGTGTTACCACACATCCAGCAGGCTGGATGCCCTCTTCCTCTTAAGGTTCATATTTTATACTCCTGTCTGATTAGTGGGTGTAAATGAATGGCTGCTAGACAAGACCCCATCCTGGGGTAGGGCAGTAGTCTTATACGGCGATTATAGCCCAAAACCTATGTTTTAACTGGAAAATTAGGGGGGTCATCTTATACGCCGGCAAATACGGTACTTGTTTTTAAGCTTTTTTTTTTTTTCCCCAGTTACTTCCTGTTTTTTTGCCTAGGCAAGTGATGTCATACACCCCAAGTCTTCTCAGGAGGAGTGGTTTTCTCAGCTAAGCACACTCTCTTGCATGCATGCTTGAGCAAAGCAGATGGATTCCAGGAAGTAAATGCTACATGAATCATCTGCCCTTACTCAAGATGTCTACAGGCAGAAATGCTAGGGGGTTGGTTTTCAAAGTGATTTTTCAGCATAATAAATCAGACACATGAATGGATTTGGGGAGGTTCTTTGAATATTAAAAATTAATTAAAAGCAGTAGTAAACCGCAGCTGGGAAAAAAAGAAAAAACACCTGTAATGCAATTGCATTAAATAGTAGCACATAATGAAATACTTACCTTGCACTAAGCCTTCCAGCGGCATTCTGTCACCGCTGAGAGGGCTGACATCTTTCCCAGGTCTTTCTTTCGCGCGCGGGAGTCCTGGTTTTGGCATTATGCTCTGAAGGTCTGGCAAGGTATGCCGGACCTTCAGAGCGCATGGGCTGGTGACATCCCTGGCTGCATCCAGGGTGAATATCTCCTAAACAGTGTACATTTAGAAGATATTGTTACCTACAGGTAAGCCCCATTATTGTCTTACCTGTAGGTAAAATAACCACAAAGCGGGCTTTACTACCACTTTAAATAATGATTTTGGTTTGTGGTACTCGGATGCAGTGAAGATCCGCTTTAAGGTAGAAAACCTACCCAAGCCTAAATCTGCCCCCCCCCCCCCCATTCTAAACCCTATACACTAACTACCCTGTAAAGGAAAAATGTGTATACTTCCCTAATCTAAGGCTGGCCAGAGATGGAGCAAATCTATGCTATAAAGAAGACTGTTACAGACATAACATTATCTGCTTAAGTCCATATACGTAAATTCACAATGCTCGTAGACACATCGGCTAACGCGTTTTGAGGTTACCCTCTTCTTCAGAGTCTTGTCTCAATGACTACTGGTATAGCTGAAGGACTTTATGGTCCAATTCCGTGCCTCTCAGCCTGGTGCTTTAACTTTGCAGATCCTTCTCTCAGACATGAGCAGATGATGTTATGTCGAAGCTATGATGCAAGCATTGGTTTGTGAGTACATTCACCTCCATTTAATAAAACATGTTTTGAGGATAATGCGCTAGGCCCACGCGCCTTCTTTGTTTCCTATACTCTCAGTGATAGGAATAGGAACTGCCCTGCAAAACCCGAATTATCTAAAGGGTTAAGCTGGCCATACATGTTCAATCTTCTTTTACAATTTTCCTATAGATTTACTTTAAATTATGTAGTGCAAGGGCCTGCCTAATTGAATACAATTGAAATCTGTTTAGTTTTTTTGACCTTATATTGGAATATTGTACAGGAACATTGAACATGTATGGAAGGGGTCTTCAAACTATGGCCCTCCAGTTGTTCAGGAACTACAATTCCCATCATGCCTATTCATGTCTGTCAATGTCAGCGTTTTACAATGCCTCGTGGGATGTGTAGTTCCGCAACAGCTAGAGGGCCGTAGTTTGAGGATCCATGATGTATGGCCAGCCTTAGTCCATCTAAAAGAGATATTCTAGCTGTAGGTGGTGTCTCCTGGCATAAATTACATGCTGGTTTCTTATTTTCTTGGCCAGGAAGCAAAATCCAATAGGTGGTCCAACCGTCCAGCATTTACTACAAACTAAACTTTTGATTTTGGGTAGGATGACTCTATATTCGGACAAAAAAAACCCTAGATATCCACGCCGTCTAACAAGAGCTCATCTTTCTTCGCGCCTCCTGCTCTAAAATAATAAAAGGTAAAATCTAGTTAGTTGTGATGGGTTACTGCACATGACTGCGCCTTACATGACTATTAAATAGGCACAAATGTTCATTATATTAATAAGCTTATGCAAACAAAGCATCCAGCGCCCACTACACAAACCAAGCCGTGAAGCAAAGCGCAGGAAAACACACACACACTGCATTTAGCTCCCGCACACACAAACACACATTGCATCCAGCTCACATCCCCACATTGTTCCTATCATTACATCTAATTGGTAAACATGATTGTGGAGCTGGGAGAACAGACACTTAACGAAAAGCAACAAAAAGGGAAAAAATGAAGTGAGAGAGAGTGTGCAGACCCCAGGGAATTACCAAATCAATTAACAACTAATTCAGGATGTAATTTCCGGATTGCCTCTTAGCACAAAACTGTATCTTTAATTTCTCAAGCAATAAGCATCATCCAGAGAGAGGGCTCTAACACACACTGACGCTTCAAATGAGTTTACAAGTATCTCTTTTTGATTGGCTATATAACATTATTTTCTTCACAGTTCGTTGACACTGCTGCCGAGTGCTTGGAAAGATTTAATTATACTGGTACAATCGTTAGCAGCTTTCAGTCCCATCCACAAGGACTCGTAATGAGTCTCTGTGACTCAACCAACGCTGGGTGACCAAATTATATGCGGCAAAGTGATACAATTCCGCTCCTAATGGGAAACTGTTTATGGGCCCCATTTAATAAAGATTTGTCCCAGAGGCTCTGGCGCGAGGCGCTGGAAAGAGACGTACAAACTTCTGTCCAGAGATCTGATCTATCTCCTGTGACAGCAGGCGGGGAGCGGAGGTCTGTGAAAGGTCCTGTATCACGGCTTTAAAGTGGAGCTGTCACAAAGTAAAATCGCTCAGCAATCATAATTCAGCTTGCGACAATTCGCCCAGCAGTTGTATAGATTTATAGGCTTCCCATACCACTGGATATCACTGTAACATATGATTGCATTTAGCGACACATGTAGGCATCCAACCACTGCGCAGATAAGAACGAAGCTGCCATTTTTTACACGACTTTCTAGAATATGTAGACATAGACTGTATGTAAACCCAGCAGATGACAATGCATGACACAGTTTAAGCCCTTCACTGCAGAAAGCAAACACATGATGCCTTTGCCAAACGCTGTGATGATGTGGAGGAACTGGTCACTGAGTATGTGGACTGTAATATGGATTGCAAGCTTTGTGATCAAGTGTATACTAGTAAGCAAGTTGTCCACAGCATGGAGGCAAGTGGACATAGACATGCACACCCTGGCAGCTGATATGTCTGGAGCCACCTCGCATCTGCCAGCATGGATCTGCATGTCACCTTCCTTGCCTCATTTGTACCTCATTAACTGCCTCTGACTTAACAAGATTTATGCAAATAGCACCAGAGGAGCCTCTACCTCCCACTGCAATCAAGTGTTCTGTATGTACGGCTTTCCATAGCCAAAAGAAGCGCAATATGGGAGAGGAGAGGGACTCTAATACAAATAATACATTCACATTACAAGGTGCGTGTGTGGGCAAGTTGGCGTGTTTAAATATACATGTATTTATATTTGAACAAACATAAAGTAACATTCACATGAAGGCAAAATAAACATTGTGTATACACAGAATAAAAAGAACTGCTCAGTGGCCCATTTTTTAGGTTTTGTTCACACCAATGTGTTATGGGAACACACGTAAAATCATGAGCTTTCCCACAACGTACAAAAACAAGCCTGCAGAAGTGCCATTAATTTACAGGCATCTCCATGCATCTTGCAAACGTGTGCCAAAACGCATAGTACTGTGTGTTTTGCTGCTGCGTAGTTTTGAAAATTATGCAGACACCTTTTTTATGTGTTTCTCGCTCAAAAGGCAGACCATCAAAATATATTGGCTGCCCTAAACGTGACACCCAAAACAGCACATGCTCTCGATGGCACCAGAGGGTTGTGAACAGAGCCTTACTTGTAATCTAAATTGGGAAACTGAGCCTATTATAAGTTCACATGGGCAATTTCCTCCTTCTTTATTTAAAGCTGGCTATACACCATTCAGCCCAACATACTTTGACTTAAAAAAAACGAAGGAGCAGGTGTCACCAACTGTCAGACTTTAATGGGTGCAGCCGGAGATTTGTCCATCTGTGCTGTTAGTGTAGCTGGAGGAAGCTGTTGGATTTCTTTAGTTCAAATGGCAGGCTGAATTAAATAAATCTATACGTGTATGGCCAGCTTTAGTTATCCTAATTGAATTGCATCATTGTTGTGTATATGAAAAGGGTTGTGTGAAGTCCTAAGACTGCACCTCACCCGTTTACACAATGGGGTTGATTTACTAAAGGCAAATAGACTGTGCACTTTGCAAGTGCAGTTTCCCCAGAGCTTAGTTAATGAGATGAAGTTTCACTTTGCAAAGAATACCCAATCATATGCAAAGAAAATAAAATAAACTGCATTTTTTGCTTGCACATAATTGGATGATGGAAATCAGCAGAGCTTCCCCCTCATTTACTAAGCTCTGGAGCAACTGCACTGGTAAAGTGCACAGTCTATTTGCCTTTAGTAAATCAATACAATGTCATACTTTTTAAGCAATAACAGAACAAACAGGGCAGTGTGCTCTTTCATCAATATATGCGCTGCTTAGGGAGAGGGGAAACACAAATACAAGATGGCAGGAGTCTGTAAATATTTGGCAGTAGGATTATACCTTGCATTAGAAAATGCCTCTTATCAACTTATTGACTTAAAAAGCTTTTGTAAAGTATGGCATGTTTTGATACTCAATGGTCATCTACGCGGCAGCATAAACCTATACAACAAAAAGCAAAACTATTGTAGAACCCTCAAAGACTCCCTGATGTCTGCCGAGGCAGGAATCACAAGTTGTATATGTGTTCCCAGCCTCGTTATAAGGCTCTTGCTTGCAATCTGGATTCACACCAAAGCATTTCCTCCTCGTTAGGCTACTAACGGCCTCTTATGGGCTAACGTTTCCAAGCCGCAGCTCCTGCTGACTCTACCTCGCCCCCCTTTTCCCTGAGCGTCACCAGAAAGGATTAATTAAGCCCGTTCATTAGGGCTGTAAACGCTCACTCGGGTAATGGAGGCCTAAATGAAACTGAACCTAATCAAAAGGTACAAGTACTTCATTAGCAAATTACAAACAGGGTCTTGCAGCTGACACGTTCAGTGTGGCTAATTGCCCGTCGGCCGTCAGAGGGGGGCTCAGATTACCAGCCAAACCAAGCCCGTACGTGGTTATCAGAGGGGGGCTCCGAATCCCCCAGCAGACAGGCGCAGAGAGGCCCAATCAAAGCATTCTGCACAAAGGCGTCACTTTGAAGCTGCCTGGGCCTGGCTGCCTCCCCCTGAACAGCTCACTTCATTAGGGCCTGTTGTCACATGGCAGATCCCCTCCCCCTCTCACACCACCTCTTTATCCTAATGATCCCATTTTAATGTGCGCAGGATTCGTGCCTAATTGATGTCAAGTGAGCAACTCTTCCACATTCAGGGAGGGGGGCATCAAACGCAGTGCAGAGAGCGGGGGGCTCGGAGACGAGACCCCGAGCGTGGGCTCCTCTAATTACACACTGGAGCCTGGCGGAGGGAGGCGGAGGCAGGGAGGAAGCTTACCTGTTTAATTGGTATTGCTCGCCCGCTGCCGATGCTGTCTGCTCTGCTCTCTAGACCTTTCTTATCTTTGTCTGGGTCGCTCCCTTTTCGAGACTGAAAAGCAAAAGTTCACATCCCGTTAAAACCTCCACAAACACAGAGCGTCCGCTCTCCAGGCGCGCCTCCCGCCCCTCGCCACAGCAGTCTGCTTCATTTAATCTGCTGTGGACACAGAAATTAGAACAGCAAGGTTAGATTGCAAGCTTCTGCAGAAAAATAATGTCTTACCGTGAGACTTCTCTTCAGTCAGCAGACTATTAATTCACCCTTTACTGGCAAAGGGAAGGTACTGAACACCTAGAATAATTCCATCCTTCATCAAAAGTTGGATCCTGATTCACTCCATTTACACTTTGCTGGTAATTTACTTAGTGATTTTTTTTTAAAAAAGCGTTATAGACAATTGGATGCTAGAAATGATTTCATTCTCAGGGCCAAGAGTGAAAATAAAAGTATCAATTGACAGCAGATCAATCCAACAGATCATGGCTGGATGCAGACGTATGTTTATGTGTACCAGCCAACAAATCCAGAAACCACACAATGTGATTTGCTGGACTCGTACTGCATTCAGAAATTGGCCAGGTAACGCTTTTATTTTTCAAATTGTACCAGAAAAATTAGACTGTTGGGTTCCTATAGGCCACAACTTCTGTAAAAGATGGAATCTGGGTGCTATGGCTAAAATTCTTTGCATTTTCTGTTATTAGGGCAACACCCTATATGTCTGCATGCACATGCCTTCCTCTGAAATGCTTTATAATCTAGAAGTGAGGAAGAGGTAAATAATAAGCTATGGCAAGTTTACCGCTTTTACCAGGAACCACTTCACTTTAGACACCATGATCAGTTGCTGAAAGTCTAACTGTGTTTTGTGTTTTTGATCAGGGAGATAGAATTATAATATCTTGGATGACACAGATTGGTGGTTACTAGATGGCCATTTACTGACAATTCATTCAGATGATCTTTTTGTCCAGCCAATGCCAGTACTGACAAACCAAACAATATCGGATTTCAACCTTACTACGCCTAAGGGCTCTTTCACACGGAGCGGACCGCATTGCGATCCGCTCCGGCACTTTTTTTTTTCACGGAGCGGATGACACTTGTCATCCGCTCCGTATTTCCGCATATCATCCCATCCTTTTGCGGATGATATACAGACATAATGTAAGTCTATGGCCATTGCGGATGTCAGCGGATGACACAGCTGACATCCGATTTTGCTTCCTTTCCGTTTTTTGAACGGAGGAAAAATAGGGTTCTGTTCCGTTCCAAAAAACGGAACAGAACTGAAAGGAAGAAAATCGGATGTCAGCGGATGGTATTCCACTGACATCCGCAATGCCATTGACTTACATTATGTCCGTAAATCATCCGCAAAAAAATAGGATGATTTGCGGACATAGGGAGCGCCCGTGTGAAAGGGCCCTAAAGTGATATTACAGTAGTATTTATTTTTTTTTGTTTAAAAAACAAAAAACAAACATGTTATACTTCCTTGCTTTGTGCATTGGTTTTGCACAGAGCAGCCCTGATCCTCATCTTCTGGGGGTCCCCCACCAGCGCCCCTGGCTCCTCCACCCGCTGAGTGCCCCCACAGCAAGCAGCTTGCTATGGGGGCACCCGAGCCAAGCCACTGCTCTGTGTGTCCATTAGGACACAGAGTGGTGGCTCTGGCCCACCCCCCCCCCTCTCCCCTCATTGGCTCACTGACATTGATTGACCAATGGTACCCGCTGCGGTGTCTCAGCTGAGGCTCTCGTGCAACATACCTGAATCGAGATGGGGCTCAGGTAAGTATTAAGGGGGCTGCTGCACACAGAAGGTTTTTTATCCTAATGCATAGAATGCATTAAAGAGGAAGTAAACTTCCATACATGCCGTTTACCTATAGGGAAGCCTATAATAAGGCTTGCCTATAGGTAGTATAAATATCTCCTAAACTCGCACCGTTTAGGAGATATTTACATTACATTTAGTCAGTGACATCACTGGCGCATGGGCTCTGAACGGTGGATCCCGCACATGCGCCGGAGTGACGTCATCATGGCTCTGGCCAGTCACAGAGCCAGAGTCCACAAACCCGGAAGCAAGAAAGGTGAAGATGGGAGCCCTTGCAGCACTGACATTGCGGGGCTGAAACAACTTTGTTTTAAGGTAAGTTTCATATAATGTGCTAGTATGCAGGGGGAAAAAAACCCTCCAGGTAAAAAAAAAAACATTCTGCTTTGCATGTGTCCCCCCAGCCCCCCCCCCCCCCTTATACTTACCTTAGTCCGATCCACCAATGTGCACGAGAGCAACAGCTGTCCCTCCTCACTGCACAGATTGATGGCACAATTGGTTCGCTGCCATCAATTTCTGTGATGAAGAAAGGCTGAGGTGCCCTGTCTGTGTTAAACACAGACAAGATGGCTTGGGAGCGTGCCCATATGAGTGCCCTAATGGTAAGCGGCTTCCTATAGGGGCACTCGCCGAAGAGGAGGAACCAGCAGCGACACCGTGGGACCCCAGAACAGGAGGATCAGGGCTGCTCTGTGCAATACCATTACACAGAGCAGGTAAGTATATGTTTGTTATTTTAAAGGGAAAAAAGGTGTAATGTTACTTTAAGGAGTGATTTTCTTTCCTTTCAATCACAAGTTGAAGGAAAGAAAATTGCTCAATTCCCCCATCAACTCTGACTGTTTCATGGGGGAATCCCTCCCACTGAGCTATTGTGTTCTCCTGGCGGGAGAATATTATTGCCACTTGAAATAATCGCATGAAAAATCTGACATGCTGGTTGGACACAAGGTAATCAATGGATCAACTTAGCTACAATCTGCCTGCCAATACATGGATTGAATCTCAGCCAGCCCCTGCTGAACCAGCTGAGATTCGAACTGTCTATGGCTGGCTTTAAGCATACGCCGCATGATGGATCATGTGACATGGCAGTACAAGAAAATATCACTCTTGCAGTAATACTCAAAATCAAACAAGGATAAAGTGAGTGGCCCTGTCGCTACCCTCCAAGGCTGAAATATTTCAATTGAAAAATCAAAGGATCGGGACAAAACAAAAAATGGCAGTTGAACAGCAGCTGCATCTAATAGGAAGCAGCCGCTGTTCAGGTATTCTGACAAATGCTGATGCTGGCTGTGAGATGACAATAGCCATGGCGGGTTTATTTGTCCATCTGCACTGTACAGCATGGATGAAAGCATCTATTATCTCGTTCAGACTAAACATCTGTATATGGCCAGTTTAAAGGATAAGTTCACCTTTAGGAACATGTTACACCTGTATTTAGGGTGTAACATGTTACTATGCAGCAACTTCCCTCACCCTCTGAGCCACCATGACAGCAGGGAGAGAACTGGCAGTTGTCAATGGGCTGTAAAGGGCGCTGATGAATGCCCTCATAGTCCAGTCGCTCTTCCTGCAGCTCTGAAACTGACAGCCTGAAATGAGGTAGAGGTTCAGGGCAGTAAGAAAATAATGCAGGGGTCTGACATTGCAACCACAATCCACTGATCACGGCTACAATGCTCTGCAGGTTTCTGAGAAAAAATAAATACATTTTTTTATTTGCTATAATATTTGCCTTTATTTTTCAAGCTGAACTTAGCCTTTAAATCTCCAACAACATTGATAGAAATATTTTTTTTTTTTTTTTTTAGTAAAGTAAGGAAAGCCTAGAACTCCTGTTAGCTTTTTATTGCTGTCAATGTCCCTACTACAGATTTACCACACTTCCTGTCTGGTAAAATGGTTGTCACCAGGACAAAGAATGAGGGGAAATCTCCCAAAACAGAGTTCCAGACAGCAGAAAAAATCCTTCCAATCCTTTCTCCCCTATGCAAAAACTCAGTTTTGGGTGGACATTCAGGCTGAAAAAAAATCAACAGTTTTGGGAAGTCTTCTTTTGTAGTTTAGCTTCCATTGGTGAGAGGTGTCACCCTAACTGTGCACAAAGAAAATATACACTCACTGGCCACTTTAATAGGTACACCTTGCTAGAACCAGGTTGGACCCCCTGTTGCCTTCAGAACAGCTTTAATTCTTTGTGACATAGATTCACCAAGGTGTTAGAAACATTCTCAGAGGTTTTGGTCCAAATTAACACGATCGCATCACGCAGTTGCTGCAGATTTGTCGGCTGCACATCCATGATGCAAATCTCCCTTCCACCACATCTCAAAGGTGCTCTTTTGGATGGATATCTGGTGAGTGTGGAGGCCATTGGAGTACAGTGACCTCATTGTCATGTTTAAGAAACCAGATTGAGATGATCTGAGCTTTGTGACATGGTGCATTATCCTGCTGGAAGGAGCCATCAGAAGATGGGTACACTGTAGTCATAAAGGGATGGACATGGTCAGCAACAATACTCAGGTAGGCCGTGGCGTTCAAACAATGCTCAGTTGGGGTTCAAAGCGTGCCAAGAAAATATCCCCCACACCATTACACCACCAGCCTGAATGGTTGATACAAGGCAGGATGGATCCATGCTTTCATTTTGTTGATACCAAATTCTGACCCAAACATCTGAATGTCACAGCTGAAATCGAGACTCATCAGACAATCTTGTACTGTTCAATTTTGGTGAGCCTGTGAGAATTGTAGACTAAGTTTCTTGTTCTTAGCTGATAGGAGTGGCACCTGCTGTGATCTTCTGCTGCTGTAGTCCATCAGCTTTAAGGTTTGATGTGTTGTGTGAGTTACTGTTGCTTATCATTTCAAACCAGTCTGCCCATTCTACTCTGACCTCTGACACCAACAAGGCATTTTTCTCCACACAGCTGCCGCTCACTGGAGATTTTCTCTTTTTCAGACCATTCTCTGTAAAACCTAGAGATGGGTGTGCGTGAAAATCCCAGTAGATCAGCAGAAATACTCAGACCAGCCCATCTGGCACCAAAAACCATGCCATATTCAAAGTCACTTAAATCCCCTTTCTTCCCCATTCTGATGCTCGGTTTGAGCTTCAGCAAGTCATTTTCACCACCTCCAGATGCCTGAATGCATTGAGTTGCTGCCATGTGATTTCCCATTTAGCAATTTGTGCTACCAAACAATTGAACAGGTGTACCTAATAAAGTGGACAATGAGTGTAGTTTTATTCTCTAAAACTTTTCACATTAAAATTACCTAGCAATCAGATTAGATGTATTTTACAACCTTTCTAGACCCCTTTTCTATTAAAATAGCACTCAGGATTTGGGACAGTCATAACAATACTAGGCTCAGTCTGTTATCAGAGTACAACACATACTGCATACAGATTTGTGATGGGAATAAATCAGTAACTTGTACTTTAATTGCACTTTCTTTAATCTGGGATATATGCAAAACCGCATAGCAGGTTTGTTAAATCCTCCTAAAAAAAGCGCTGATGCTGAAGAACACAGGGTGTTTATTAATGCTGAAGATGGAAAAATAAATACATCATTATGACTGCAGCGCACTTGTCACCTGCACACAGGGGAGACAACCATTTTGCCAACTGAACCAATATGTATAATAGAGCAGCCTATCAATTCACTAAGGGAGTGATGACATCACTGATCATGAGGGGAGGATACACAAAGGTTATACATCTAGGAGAGCAGAACCAACAGCAATGATGAGTAAAGAGCAATAACCCATAGTGAGCAGAGAGCAACAATCTTTCATTGATCTAAATTGCAAAAAAAGGAGAGGCTATTGGTTGCTTTGGATTTCTGAATTAAAAAAATCAAACCTTATCTTTGCACTGCTTTATACTACAGCAGTGATGATAAAAGCTCAATAATCTCTTTATTAGGGTTTCACAGATGCCGGTATCAGTGCCGATACTAAGTATTTGCACAAGTACTTGTACTCGTGCAAATGCTCCAATACTGAAACGGATACCTTCAGACTCAGTTCACATACACTATTGTCAAAAGTATTGGGACACCTGCCTTTACACGCACATGAACTTTAATGGCATCCTAGTCTTAGTCCGTAGGGTTCAATATTGCATTGGCCCACCCTTTGCAGCTATAACCGCCTCAAATATTCTGGGAAGGCTGTCCACAAGGTTTAGGAGTGTGTCTTTGGGAATGTTTGACCATTCTTCCAGAAGCGCATTTGTGAGATCAGACACTGAAGTGGACGAGAAGGCCTGGCTCGCAGTCTCCGCTCCAATTCATCCCAAAGGTGTTCTTTCGGGTTGAGGTCAGGACTCTGTGCAGGTCAGTTGAGTTCCTCCACCCCAAACTCACACATCCATGTCTTTATTGGCCTTGCTTTGCGCACTGGTCCAAATCATCTGGTGGAGGGGGGATTATGGTGTGGGGTCGGAGGACGGAGGTTGAGCAATTTAAACAATGATTATAACAAAAATGCCAGTTTTCACCTTCAGATACAGAGCGAATGTTAACACAACATAAAATGTGATCCTGTTTCCGAGGGGAAGTGTGAAGGTTTATTGTTATTCCCATTGATCGAGGAGAACAACTCTTAAGTCACCACGGGAACAACGTGCACCCATATGTTCTATGCTGTTGTTGACCTCTCTATAACATGAGGGTCAACACTATCTGGTAAGCAGTTTACCTCATACTCATGTGGTGTTTGGATACCATTCCATCTACTTTTTACTCACTGGTGTGTGGAGGAGTCTCCCTGTTCACCCTTCTTATGGACTTTTTATATGGACTATCATTGTGTCACATTTCATCTGCATTGGGGCTGCCCTTTTTTGTATATGTTGTGGGGTTGTTTTTCAGGGGTTGGGCTTAGCCCTTTACTTCCATGTAAAGTTAACTATTACGGCGTCAGCATAAAAAATACATTTTGGACAATTTCACGCTCCCAAC
Source organism: Pelophylax lessonae (assembly GCF_965119305.1). Taxonomy (NCBI): domain Eukaryota; kingdom Metazoa; phylum Chordata; class Amphibia; order Anura; family Ranidae; genus Pelophylax; species Pelophylax lessonae. The sequence continues at coordinate 227,911,412 of NC_138773.1, forward strand.
TTTGAGGGAACAGTTTGGGAATGGCCCCTTTCTGTTCCAACATGACTGCACACCAGAGCACAAACCAAGGTCCATAAAGTTCTGACCTCAACCTGATAGAACATCTTTGTAATGAATTAGAGCCGAGACTGCGAGCCAGGCCTTCTTGTCCACATCAGTGTCTGACCTCACAAATGTGCCTCTGGAACAATGGTCAAACATTCCCATAGACACACTCCTAAACAGAAGAGTTGAAGCGGTTATAGTTGCAAAGGGTGGCCCAACTCAATATTGAACCCTACAGACTAAGACTGGGATGCCACCAAAGTTCATGTGTATGTAAAGGCAGGCGTCCCAATACTTGTGACAATATAGTGTATTTGAATAGGCTGTAAAAACTTACAGAAACGCACATGAAAACAGATGTTAAACGGATATCTCTGCAAGTGAAATCTGTGTGGTTAGCCCTAAAAAAAAACTGTCACATGACACTAAAAATAGGTATCAGTAATTGGTATCGGCGATTACTTGAGAAAAAATATTGGTATTCTTACTCGGTCTTAAAAAACTGGTATTGATGCATCCCTACTATTTATCAAACACACACTTTGGGACAGCTTTTAATGTTTATCTGTAGCCTAAATTTTAGATGGGACAGTCTATCTCTAGCCATTTATTTTATTGCTGTCTGTGTCCCCCTGGGAAGATTCACCCTCTTTTTTTTATCCTGGTGACCACGATCAGAGACAGATAGTGATGACAAAGCCAAAATTTTACAGTTGTCACCAGAACAAGAGATATGGGGAATTGTTCCAAGAGGGACACTTGTTCCAGTCACCACTGTCTAAGAGAGAAATTTCCCTTATTTGGAGAGATTTTTATTTGCTTGCGGTTGAGTCTATGAGACAGAATAAGCAAAGAATAAACTGGCAGGGGGTGTAACCATTACCTACTCTATCCAAAATTAAAAAAAATCTTTCTCTTACGTCCTCCGACAGTCGCCGCCACCTCTAAGTCATCACTATTGGGTATTGACTTCCGCTCTGCAATAGTGATGACTTAGAGGTGGTGGCGACTGTCGGAGGACTCAGAGAAAGGAATTTTACAGGTAAGATTTTACATGAATTCAGTTTTTGGCTATACATATACTTTAAATATCCCATGGCAGGTAAAGTTTTGTTGCCAGTACCCCCCCCCCCCCCCTTAAAGAGGAACCTAATTCCCCCCCCATACATTTATTTCTGTTCTTATCTTGTTCACTGGGTTGTCCTCAAACATACTCACATACCTAGCAAATTAATTGCTGTGATCCACATAACCGCTGCTGTGCGCCAGGTCCTGCACCGCCATCGTCCTTCCTGATAACATTGGGAGCTGAGCTGGCCATCCCTTCCTGATTCAGACAGCTTTCCCCAATGATGCCCCATCAGGGGTTTGCCCTCCTCTGGCCCCTTTGCTGAAGCGGATGACCCCAGGGTATGTGAATAGCATTTCCCTGGAGGCTTCAGGAGCAGAGAAGCTGTCATTCTCGTCTAAGCAAGAATGCAGGCGGGGTGGAGAGCAAACACAAAAAACAAAACCACGTTTCAATTGATCAGGGGATGGGGGGAGGAGCTTGATGGGATCAAAATTGCTAAGCTTTGAGCAAAGGCTGCTTTTTACTACTAAATGTACTTTTCTGCTCCTGTAGTGCTTTTTTTTTTTTAATGTGTTTTCATGTAGTGGTATAGGTTATGTGCAGTTTCCAGAAAGTGCATCTTCCATAGGGATACATCTAAAACACCTGCATTTATTGCACAGGGCTGCATACAGAACACAATTCCCTGCCCCCAGGAAAATCTAAACATGCCAATTCCAAAAACTGCACCACAGCACAAGAAAATAGCATTTAAAACACTTTGTAAAGTGCAACTAAACCCAATTACAAAATTGTAAAATATTGCAGCGTACCTGTTTTCTTGATGTGGTAGCTGCATTACTTATCTTTTTTTTTAGGCAGTTATTTCTTCAGCAAGTAGAGAAAATACCCTTTGAACCGCATGCAACATCCTGAGATTTTTTGTAAAGACTTTTAGGCTCCATTCACACCTAGGCGTATCGATTTACTGACATTTTTTAATGCTTTTTTTTGCAGCTTTTTACAAGCTTTTTTAAAGCATTTTAGAAGCATATTACAAGGGTTTTACAGCTTCAGGCGTTTTGTTTAGCCAATAGAAAGCACTAGGGGGAGGAGAGGGCAAGGAAACTAGGGATGGAGAGCTGCTATCTGAGCAGAAAACGAGAGACAAAATACTTGTAAAAAGCTCAAGTCAGGCATTTCTATTGAAATCTATGGGGCCAAAAACGCTTGCAATCTGCCAAAAAGAAGCTCATGTACTTTTTGGAGCAACATGCTGCTTCAGGCAACAGAATGCCCAGATGTGAACAGGGACCATTGAAATGAATGGGATTTGGCTTGTTGAGCGTTTTAGAGCTACAAGTTGCAAGAAGAAAATTGCCCAGGTGTGAATGGGGCCTACGTCTAAGTATCCCCTATTTATCCATCCTTTACTGTAATGGAGATGAACAAAGGTAGATGTGTTTGGAGTCCAATAACCAATGCTCCCTTTCCATGGATGCACTTGGAGGGAGTAAGTGTAGCCACCCGAAGACAGGAAGGGTGTAAGTCACAGGATCACTAGGTGAAAAAAAAGACTGAAAATAACAATTGCAGCCACCACATCCAAGGACAGGTACGCTGTAATAGAATACCATTTTTGTTTAGCGTTTCTATACACTTATACTTTATAAGTGCAGAAGTAGGAATAGGCCCCAACTGTATAAATGTTTTACAAATTATTCTTTATTTTGCAGCAGAAAGTCACAATCCTTTAGTCTGTCTTTATTTTATTTTATTTTTTATTTCAGTTTGTTTAGAAAAAACAAGAGTAAGACCTTACCGTAAAATCAGTTTCTCTGAAGTCATTGAGATATGCTGCCCCCTGCAGGAGTAGTTCTAGGTTGGGAAAATGTAAATCTCCACGCTCATGGGGCTGTCCCCACAGGCATAACCCACACACCCTCTGCCCCAGCAAACCAGTTTAGTTGTAAGCAGTGAAACATCCCCATATCAGAGGGGCGGGTGCTGCGTCTGTCAATGGACTTCAGAGAAACAGATTTTATGGTAAGATCTTACAAAAATCTTGTTTTCTCTATCGTCCATTGACAGACGCAGCCTCCATCTTCATTAGCCATTAGGATGCCCAAAAGCAGCCTAGGTATGAGGGGTAGGAAGAATGCAACCAGATAGTAACGTAAACTCCAAAGGCTAAACTTAGTCAACTGGGTAACCTGAAGCTCAACCAAAACAACAAGAGCTCACCCAGGCGAAAAAAAACCCTAAGAGAAACAAATCATTCTCTTACGAAACAGCAGCCTGCAAAAACCTTGCGGCCAAAAGAGGCATCTAAAGAAGCCAACAAATCCACCTTGTAGAATTTTGTAAAAGTGTGCACAGACGACTAAGTGGCTGCCTTACAAACTTGTACAACAGAGGCTTGATGGTGAAAAGCCCAAGAGGCACTCAGCGCTCTAGTAGAATGCACCTTCACAGGGATACGAGGAACCTGACCCTTGAGTGAATAAGCCTGAACAACCGTCTGCCTGATCCATCTTGATATGGTCGCAGCAGACGCAGCCAAACCTTTTCGAGGTCCGTCCGTAAGGACAAAAAGAGAGTCAGTTTTCCAAACAGACTCAGTAACTGTCAGATAAACCATTATCACCCAAACCACATCCAGAGAGTGCAAGGCAAATTTCTTGGGATGCTTAGGCTTAGGACATAAGGAAGGCAACACAATGTGTCTTCATTGAGATGAAAATTCGACACCACCTTAGGGAGGAAGGACGGATTAGGTCGGATAACCACTTTATCTCTGTGGACCACCAAATAAGGCAAACGACAGGACAGCGATGCCAACTCAGATACTCTGTGAGCAGAAGTAATAGCCACCAGGAAGTCAACCTTCTGCGACAAAGAAAGCAGAGAAATCTCTCTAATATTCTCAAAAGGAGGCTTTTAAAGAATAGACAAAACCAGATTGGTGATCACACGGAGGCAACGAGGATCTCCTCAGAGGAGCCAGATATCGCACCCCCTGACTAAAAGTGTGAATCAAGCAATTAGTAGCCAGTGGACGTTCGAAGTAAATAGCCAAGGCCGACACTTGGCCCTTGATAGTGCCCAAAGCCAATCGCTGCTCAACCCTGTTATGTAAAAAGGCCAAAACCCTAGCTATAGAAAACAAGCGAGGGAGCAGCTGCAGCTATTCACACCAAGAAATGTACGATTTCCACGTATGATGATAGATCTTCCTTGAGGTCGATTTCCTGGCCTTCATAAGAGTAGGAATCACCGAGTCAGAAAGTCCTCCATCCCTCGATACCTTGCTTTCAACAGCCAAGTCGTTTAAGCCAGTGACCGTAAAGCAGGATGAAGATTGGTCCTTGAGACAGCAGATCTTCCCACAGAGGAAGTCTCCATGGAGAATCTACGACCATTTTTACCAGGTCTGCGTACCAAGACCGCCGGGACCAGTCTGGTGCCACCAGAACAACCGGAATACCTTCTACCGTTACCCGGCGAAGAAACCTCTGCAGTAGTACGAGCGGAGGGAAGGCATAAATCAGCCGATACTGGCTCCAAGGAGCCACCAAGGTGTTTGTGGCATCGGCCAGAGGATCCTGAGACTTGGCCATAAAACGCTGGACTTTGCTGTTGAGGCGGGATGCAAACAGATCCACGCCTGGAGTCCACCAACGGACACACAGGAGATGAAACTCCTCAGGATGAAGGGACAAAGGGTAACGCCACAAACTGAAAGTGCTCCTCTGCCACCGCAAAACGGAGGAATCGCTTAGATCCCTCGAATATGGGGACGCCCAGATACGCATCTTTGATATCAATGGAGGCCTGAAAATCCCCCTAATTCAAGGACGCCACCATCGACGAAATGGACTCCATTCGAAACTTCTGCACCCGCACAAAACTGTTCAGAGCCTTGAGATCCAGGATTGGACGCACCTTGCCCCCCTTTCTGGGCACCGTGAACAGGTTTGAATAGAAACCTTGAAAGCGTTCCTGCGGGGGAACCGGCGCAATCACTCCTTCAGCCAGGAGATCCTGCACAGCCTCCCAGAGATCTTTCAAACACTGTGGAGACAGGTGAAGATTTGGTTGAAAAAACCTGTCCCCCGGCCGGGACCAAAATTCAATCTTGTACCCAGAACAAATCAGTTTGCAAACCCATTTGTCTTGAACAAAGTCCAGGGTTCCTGAAAGAAGTGCAGACGTCCCCCCACCCCCGAAATGGGTGAGGGTGCCCCTTAATGCTGAAGAGGACTTGTTTGCGGAACCGGGCTGACTGGCCTTGGGCTTGCCCCAGTGCCTCTAATTCCCTCCATAAGCTCTGAACGAACCTAACCTTTTTCTTGCGCCCCGGAGGCACTAAAAAACCGCCTATGAATGGTAAAGAAAGGTCCCCGATTAGCACGGGGTGTTTTACCTTTGGAGGATTGAGGAAGTCAGGCCCTTGATCAACTCATTCAGTGAGTCGCCAAACCCTCTCCCAGAAAAGGTAGATCTGTCAGGGCTTTCTTGGAAGCCTGGTCAGGCGATCAGCTCTTCAGCCAAACCTTGCACTGGAGGGCAATCCCCACTGCTGAAACTCTGGCCACCAGGGGAGCCTCATCCAGCGACGCATCACACAGGAACACCAGGGCCTTAGAATAGAACCCGCCAACACGTGAAGATGGCGGGAAAGGGATTCCACCCCCTGTCCAACAGGGGAATCCTCGACAGGCACAATAGTAGATTTGTTCAACCTGGAGACCGGGTGGTCCACCTTAGACAGCACCATACAACGGTTGTGGAAACCGTCTCAGCAAAAGGATACCGCGTTTAAAGTGCTTAGGCACTACTAGTACATTCTTGATGCGCCGCCATCGATCATTAACAATATAATGAAAAGTCTCGGGACAAGGGAAAACCTTGCCCGACTTTTGGGTCTTGCGGGAGCCAAAAGACACCCGCGCCCCTGCCGGCGTGGTCTCATCTGCCAATTTTAAAGTTTCCCTTACTGAAGCAATCAGGGCTTCCCCCAGAGCGCGTTCCCGCACTGCAGTTGAAGAAGACAGGTCCACTTCACCATCCGATTGCGAGGACAGCAACCCCTCAGGTAGGGGGGTGTCTGTGGCGACCATATCAGCCTCTGAATCAGAGGATCCCACCAAAGAAAGGAAGCGGCCGTTTTCGACTAGTAACCTTTTTCATTACAAAATCAATTTTGTCGCCAGGCTTTCTAGAGCTGCTGAAATTGCGGCCAGCGACTGCGATCTGGACGTCCGGGTGTCGCACTGAGTGGGTCTGAGGGTGAAATTACAGCTTAGGACTCCATAATCAATATAACAGAAAAACGGAGTACTGTCACTTTAAGAAGCCCGACTGCGGTTCCCACCGCCGATCGCAGCGGTCTGTGGAGTCCCCCTTAAATATACACTGGCAGCACAGTGTGCAGGGATATGCCCACAAAGACCCCAGTACTGTACCACCTCCAGAGAAAAACCTCCTGAATCGGACTATGCAGCAGGATGAAGAATCACAGGAAGTGACCTCGGCCTGGATGTGAAAGGTCATGCTGCCTTTGTAGCTCAATAGGACTACACAAAAATGGATGCCAATGCAATTAAATAGGAAGCACAGGGAAAATGGCTGCCCCATTATAGTCAATGGGAAAAAAATTATACATTGCCCACACTTAAGATGGTGGCGCCCACAGCGTGCCATGCAGCCAGGGACCCCAAAACGAAGGCCTCAAGGATCTACAACCAGACCCAGCAAGAAACAAGGTACCATTGCCACCCCCCTCAGGACGCCAGGCGCCCCAGTTACATAGCCCCCTGTGGGGATGGGAGAGGGAGACAGGGCACAGGGCCGGGTACCTGACAGGCCAGGGGGATTCTTTAGGAAGTCCAGGTCCTAATATCCCCAGGAGAGGGCCCACATCCCCCCAAGACCACCAAGGGACTGGGTCACATTTACTCACCATACCATGGACCGCTCCAGGCAGACCGACTCCCACCCGAAGTGGGAGTGCTGCTAGACGAGGGGTACGTTGTGACTCTAGGCGTTCCAGGTTGTCGCATCCCAGCGAGACATCCACTCGCAGGCTCGTCCCCATCCAGAAAGGGGCACAGTGGTGGTGAGGCCTAGTGGGGGACTATAACCTGCTCACACATGTAGGCCAGTCTGGGGAGACCTTAAGGATCTAAATTATCCAGTGCGAAACTCCAGCCGGCATTGCTTGCAGATCACCAGGAGGATCCCCCTAAACACTAGCTAGCAAAGTGAGTAAAGAAAAATAAAAACAAAATATTCTGAAAAGAATAAAAAAATGAGGCCGAAGTCCCAGCAGGAAACCTAGGTCCCACTCTAGGCAGAAAAAAAAAACTGGAGCAGAGGGTGTGTGATTTATTCCTGTGGGGACAGCCCCATGGGCGTGGAGATTTACATTTTTCCTGCCTAGAACTAATCCTGCAGGGGGCAACATAACCCAATGGCTAATGAAGATGGAGGCTGCGTCTATCAATGAACGATAGAGAAACATAATTTAAGGATAATTTGACTTGGTGCTCTGGTGGTCATCAAAAAAATCTGTGTATTATACAGTGCATTCGCTTTTTCTACATTTTATGTTGCAGACTTATTCCAAAATAGATTAAATTCATTATTTTCCTCAAAATTCTACAAACAATACCCCATAATGACAACGTGAAAGAAGTTGGTTTGAAATCTTTACAAATGTATTAAAATAAAAAAAAATCATATATACATAAGTATTCACAGCCTTTGCTCAATACTTTGTTGAAGCACCTTTGGCACCAATTACAGCCTCAGGTCTTTTTGACTATGATGCTACAAGCTTGGCACACCTATTTTTGGGCAGTTTCCCCCATTCTTCTTTGCAGGACCTCTCAAGCTCCATCAAGTTAGATCAGGAGCATCGCTGCACAGCCATTTTCAGATCTCTCCAGAGATGTTTAAATCGGGTTCATGTCTGGGCTCTGGCTGGGCAGCTCAAGGTCATTCACAGAGTTGTCCCACAGCCACTCCTTTGTTATTCTTGGCTGTGTGCTTAGGGTCATTGGCCTATTGGAAGATGAACCTTCGGCCCAGTCGGAGGTCCAGAGCAGGTTTTTATCAAGGATGTCTCTGTACATTGCTGCATTCATCTTTCTCTCAATCCTGACTAATCTCCTAGCTCCTGCCAATGAAAAACATCCCCACAGCATGATGCTGAAATCACCATGCTTCACTGTAGGGATGGTATTGGCCAGGTGATGAGTGGTGCCTGGTTTCCTCCAGACATGACGCTTGCCATTCAGGCCAAAGAGTTCAATCTTTGTTTCATCATACCAGAGAATTTTGTTTCTCATGGTCTGAGAGTCCTTCAGGTGCCTTTTGGCAAACTCCAGGTGGGCTGTCATGTGCATTTTACGGAGGAGTGGCTTCTGTCTGGCCCCTCTACCATACAGGCCTGATTGGTGGAGTGCTGCAGAGATGGTTGTTCTTCTGGAAATGTCTCCTCTCTCCACAGAGAAATGCTGGACCTCTGTCAGAGTGATCATCGAGTTGTTGGTCCTCTTCCTGACTAATGCCCTTTTCCCCCCGATTGCGCAGGTGGCCAGGTGACCCAATCCAGGAAGAGTCTCGGTGGTTCTAAACTTCTTCCATTTACGGATAATGGAGGCCACTGTGCTCCTTAGGACCCTCAATGCTGCAGAATTGTTTATATACCCATCCCCAGATTTGTGCCTTGATACAATCCTGTCTCGGAGGTCTACAGACAATTCCTTGGACTTCATATGGTTTGTGGTCTGGCATGCACTGTTAACTGTGGGACCTTATATAGACAGGTGTGTGCCTTTCCAAATCATGTCCAATAAACTAAGTTCCCCATAGATGGACTCCAATCAAGTAGTAGAAACATCTCAAGGATGATCAATGAAAACAGGATGCACCTGAGCTTAATTTTGAGTGTTAAAATGGCTGTGAATACTTCTGTACATGTGATTTTTATTTTTTTTTTATAAATTTGCAAAGATTTCAAACAAACTTCTTTCACGTTGTCATTATGGGGTATTGTTTGTGGAATTTTGAGGAAAATAATAAATTTAATACATTTTGGAATAAGGCTGTAACATACCAAAATGTGGAAAAAGTGAAGAGCTGTGAATACTTTCCGGATGCACTGTACAGTAGATTCCTCTTACAGGGTGTACATACCTTGCATTCTAACAAATTAGAGGCAGGGTCCTATTAATTGTTTAGGAGCAACTGTTCAAAGTGAATTTCTAAGTTTTAGATGGCAAGGGGCAGGAATTAGTTTCTAGCTGGGTCTTCATTACTGCCTGAAACCCCTAAAGGTGGCCATACACTATATAACCGGCTCTACAATCTCAATAAATTAACCAAACCTATGTATTATGAGGACACACTACATTTACTAAGCATTAATTCCGGTTGACCCTTGCAATTAAAAGCTGATTTTAAGAAGTTTGTAAAATCAGATTTTATATTGCATGTTGAACACATGACAAGCTGACCTTGGCTAAAGCCCCATTCACATGGGCCGAATGTCGGGCAGCATCAGCCAGTTCAATAGAAACCTGCTGACATTCCGCCTGTGTTTAGTGCAGCCGGTCCAAAAGAAGCGGGCTGTTTGCCCGGCTTCTGTTGAAGGGGCATGACCAAAAAAGGTCTGCGACCATCTCACAGTCAGTGCTCTTAGCCAATGGCTGAGAGCGCTGACTGGACTGTTCTGGCGGGGGGGCTTTTTTCTTTTATGAGCTAAAATAGAGCCGATTCATTCTAATGTGCCTATGCACACAGGCGCGTAGATGAGCGCCACGTACCGTATTCTTTAGTAAGAACAAATTAGAAGAATCTGCATTTTTGGACAGTAATTTACACCTAATGCGTGCATTTGCGCGCAAATGCGATCAAATGAACGCACACGATCATACTGTTGATCTGAAAAAATGTTTGCATATTCAGAGGCGCGAATTTGCGTGAACGCATATGTGCGAAAATACGCGCAAGTGCGCGCTTTTCAATAAAACAAAAATTACGAAAAAGGAGATGCTCAAATGGGAGTATCGTGTGCAGGAGGCCTTAATGTGAGATCTGGGGTCAAAAAGACCTCAGATCTCACATCTACACTTTAAAAAAAAAAAAACGGACCCTTTGAGGTGGTTGACGTCGCTCCGGTCCTCCAAGGCCATAGAGTCGAGTGGGGGCCATCTTGCCCTCACTTGACTTTGTGCCCAGGACTCCATCAGACCGGATTGTTTTCCCCGCCACCGACGGCTCCGGTTAGCAGGGAAAATGATTGGGAAGCAGGGGGGGGGGGGGGGCGGTCACCTCTCCCACCACCCATAAAAGTGATCCCCTGGCGAATCCGCCGCTGGGACCACTTTTATGTTAAAGCGGACCGCCCGCCGTTTAAAAAAATCACTGGGGTTTTGGCAGCTATTTGCTGCCATAACCCCGGTATTTAATGTCAAAGTAAAAACAAAAAACTGCGGCAGGTGGTTTGTAAGTGGTTGAAAAGTTATCTTACGAGAAAAAATGTTGTGCTTGTCCCTTTGGATATTTCCACATGAACTGTTGTGATCAGTTCTCGAAAGCTGTGCACAAACGATCAGATTATCGGACAATCGCACTCAATGCGTTTTTTTCATCGGATATTCTCATCATAAATACTAAGGCTTAAGGGTTACTGTCAATGTGCTTTGCCCTTGTGTAAATGACATCAGTTTGAGAGGCTTCTGAGATCATTCAGAATTCATTGACAGAAGTATTTGACCTCCTTATGAACTTCAACCTGTGGTAAAGTGGTTTTAAAGTCAGATTTATAAATAACTGACATCCCCTCTGTTGTAGCAAGATATAAAGTAGTATGTGTCAGTTTCTTTTTTAAATTATAATCCTAAATAACTTATTACACAGCGCCGCTGTGCGGTCTCATGACCTCCCTCTGCTCTCCTTCCCCAATCTAAGGAGAGCAGTGGGAGGGGTTGAGATTCCCCTCTGTCGTATGCCTGCCAGCAGAGGGAGGTCATGCGCTGTGCAAGAAGGTATTTAGGATTATAATTAAAGAAAAATGAATAAATAACACACAGTACTTTATATATCTTTCTACAACAGAGATGATGCCAGTTATTTATAAATCTGAATTTACAGCCACAGGTGATTAGCAACAGAAGGGGAGGGTTTGGAGATTGGCTTTCACACGCAGACTAGGAACTGACAGGCAGGGATGGAGGGGGAGACTCTGAACACAGTGTAATGACGGAAGCACGTAAGCTAACCACGGTATCAAGGACCAGCAGCCATGATTACCGTGGTCAGCACACAGAGGGTAACAAAGGAAAAGGCAGGATCAGCCAGGTATTTTACAGCACAGAATTGGACAACAGCACAAGCACTGTGGTATTATTGATCATGCTCTAAAGGAACAGAAGCTTTTTTTTTTTTCCTTTTTAGGGTTACAACCACTTTAAGGCGAGTTGTATGCAATTCCCCTGATATAAGCTAGGTGACCAGCATTTTTCATCTCCTTCCTTTTCCAGTATCATAAAAAGAAGTAAAAGGTCCCTCTATGTTAGGGTGGATCATGCATGCATGGCTCTCTGAAGTCTATAGGTGGGCTAACGGCTGCCATTGAATTTCAGTCAATTTCTGCTAATTTGGCTGAAATCTGAGCCGTGATAGGCCCTATAGGCACCACCCAGCTCAACAACAGTCGAAAATTGTTAGTAGAACAATGACTGCATGGAATCCATCCAACCACTGTTATTCTGACAGCTGCAGGTGACAGCTACCAAGATACAACAGCTGGCAGGGGAGATTTCTCCATCCATGCCATTCACCCTACATGTGTATGGTTAGCTTAAGTGAGCTCTTTATATATTACCATGAAGGATCCACTGGCGACCAGAAGACACAGAATTTATATCCTCTGCCCTCTAATGGACACTTCATGTATTGTTATATCACTGTGTCCATGGTCACAGTGAGCTTCGGGAGGGAGAGACCTTCTTCCCGAAGTACTCGACAGCAGTGAACACCCGATTGAGGTTCAAGCTCTATCCACTCGAACAAAACAGAGCCATTTTGTGTGAAAACACCTCTGTATCCAAGATAAACACTTGATTTGATGCTTTCATAATAGGAACATCTATAGGAACATCCTTAATCTGTTCTCATCCAACCAACATTGCTTATACCAAGCCAAGGGATGAACACAAAACGCCCATTATATAGAAATCCCTAAATCTGTAATTTTTATCCAGACACAGAGGGAGTGTTTGGTCTGAACCAAGTATTTACCCATGCACACAAATCTAGAGCACAATGATCTACCTCCCTATCACTCATGAATACGAGTTGATACTTGGGTGACCTTTATTCAACCGGCAGAGAAACTTTGTAGATACATTTTCTACAGCTACACGCTTTGTGAAGCCAGCTTCCAGCAGACTATCTTTCCCATCATGAATATTTGCTTACTCTATTTTGATAAACTATATGCTCTGTGTGACAATATCATGGCAAGTATGGCCACCTTCAGGCTGGAGGAATAGACAGACACCAATTTCGTGGCTAAACAAAGTTAAAGATGTTTAAAATTGATTTAACTAAGTTTTCATAGGCCTGTCTATTATAATGCTTAGCGAAAATAACAAAGCTAGGCTCTGTCATTCCAAATTTCCGTAGCCGTCTGGAAGAAAAAAAAAAAGCCTTAATCTCTACTGCCATCTGGTGGCAATCAGAACAAACTAAAGAAATACAACTAATTCCAGCAGATTAGGTAGGGAAGCACACAGGTGATTTTTGCTACTACAATCGCACTACTAAAATTGCCCATGATTGCCTGTGATTGATCGCTAGCAATCACTAAAAAATTTAAGCATTGTGCTATTATTCATTATTATTCACTGTACTATTAATTCATTGTTATTACATGCCACACTCCATTTTTACTAATATAAGCAGTGATTGCTAGCAACTGATTGTAGAGCAATCATGGATAATTATCTCACAAGCAAAAAATTGCCTATATGTGCCCAGCTTTAAGCCCTATTCACACCAGTGTGTTGTGGTAAAGCGTACAATGCAAGGTAACAAATAAAAAGCATCACAGTGTACAGATTTGAACTATCCGTGCAATGTGGTATGCTGTGTTTACTAACAGCCCATTCAAAATGAATGAGCAACTTAATACACATGTTAAATATGTATGCATGCATACATATTTGTTAATGCGCAAATACCATGTATTAAAAACAACACGGTGAGGTTGATTTACTAAAGACAAATATACTGTGCACTGCAAATGCATTTGTTCTAGATCTGAGGGGAAGCTCTGTTAGTTTCGATCATCCAATCATGTACAAGCAAAAAATGTGTTTTTTTTTTTTTTTTTTCCTTGCATGGGATTGGGTATCCTTTGCAAAGTGAAGCTTTACCTCATTTACTAAGCTATAGAGCAAGTGCACTTGCAGTGTACCGTATATTTGCCTTTAGTGAATCAACTTCATTGTAAGCAGGCCCTAACCTTTAAAATTTCAAAAGTATTTGGCACTGAATGACAATTGTGAATTGATAACTTTGATTCTGCTCTTTACATACTGATGAAAGGATTGAGCTCACATGTTGGCAAAATGGCTGACTCTTGTGTTATTCACAGTGTTATCGGAGCTCAGGGGTAGGTACTAAGGGGTTCTTAGTGGCCCTGAAATTTAGTATATCTGCCTGTGGCAGTAAATATCCTTATTATTTGCTTGTCTCAAGTTTTATGGTGGTTCTGTTAGTTTGTCAGCTTAGCATCCACCAAAAGATTTTGATGCTGTAAGAAAGTGCACTGGATGAAATTCTCTCCCTGGAGTAAACACTTATCAGAACTCACCGTGAACAGGTTAGATCTTCGCTTGGACTGTTTGCGCACTGGAGTTGGAGTACTGGCAGTGGGAGGTACATCAATCCTCAGCTCTTTCTGGCTAGTGCTGGGAGTAGATGGAACGGATGAAGAATAGTCACTTAGACTGCCTCCTCCATTACTGGTCTGTGCAGAGAACATAGAAAACATTATACTGGAGTACATGGATCATAGAACATAATGCTATTTAAAATATTTGATAAAGCGCTAATGACCCTTTTTAGTTGGAGTTACTGAAAAAAATATAGTAATTCCAGTAATCATTACTAATAAAAATGAATGTATAAAAAGCAAGCAAAATTATTATATTATCTTATATTTGTCAACTTGATTGTGTAGGTAGGTAGGTTTATGTGTGTATTTAATTCTCCACTGCTCACCACTACTGTCCTCATCAAAAAAACAGTTGGTAAACAGACCCCAGACACTGAGCCACTCTTTCTATGAATCACAGCTTGTCAAGAAGTCCATCTGAAGGGTGTGCAACTCAGCAAACACACACTAATGTCTAGTATACACAGTGAGAAAATCAGAAGAACAAAATCGTTTTCTAAGTGATCGTACGATAATCTGATCATTAGTACACAGCTTTTGAGAGCCAATCACGACAGTTCATGCAAAATTATCTGCAGGGACAAGCACAAAAAATGTTCTCATACGATACCAGAATTAACAATTTATGTTCAATCAGTACAGTATTAGTCCTGAAAAAAATCGACTAAGACTGTGCATATTCCGAAACAAAAGAATGCATTACATTACATTCCTTCCGAAGTTGTATTCTGTCGTACATCAGACAAATTTCATAACTTTACATTTTCGATATGAAAATAGCATGCAAAAAAAAAAAAAACGGACAATCATTTTTCCGATATTCTCATCATGTGTACGATGCTAAACAAGCCCAAGGAAAAAAAAAAACAGTACTGGGGAGTGCCTGCAGCTCAAAAAGCCATCTGAATACCCCATACACCGGCATCAGATGGGGCCTGAATATCCACCTGATAGAAATCAGAGAATGGGGGAACATCCACCTGGTAGAATTTAGAGCTGAACTCCAACTTTCTTTTCGCTAGAACTGAATAGAATGATCAGTCCCAGCATAGATCATACTTCTGATGTCTGCAGATCCTCTGATATTGTGAGTTTAGTTGAGGCTTTGTACCATATAGCACAATGTATAGTCTGATGTAGACTGAGACCCTTCCATAGCTGCTTCCTGCTTAAAGCGGTAGTATCCCGCTTTTTGACACTTTTAACTACAGGTAAGCCTATAATAAGGCTTACCTGTAGGTACAATTAATATCTCCTAAACCGGCACGCTCTGGAGGTCCGGGGGGACCTTCAGTTTTCCTTGCCGGAAAATCACTCCCGCGCGCATGCGCGGGAGTGACGTCATAGCGACTCCGGCCAATCACAGCGCTGGAGCCGCCGAACTCGGAAGAGACGCCGAGGGATCATGGCAGCGCCCGCAGTGGTGTGCGGGGGTCCGTGTCGGGGCTTCGTTCTAAGGTGCATACTAGCTCATTATGCCTTTGTCTTGCAGGGTTTTTTTTTTTTTTTTTTCCGGGTTTACAACCGCTTTAAAGTGATTGTAAAGTCTTGTTTAAAAAAAATAAATAAATAAATAACAGATATGTTATACTTACCTGTTCTGTGCAGTTGGATTTGCACAGAGTGGCCTGGATCCTCCTCTTCTCGGGTCCCTCTTCTGTGCTCCTGGCCCGTCTCTCCTCTTGAGTGACCCCACAGAAAGAAGCCTGCTATGGGGGCACTTAAGACACTCCATTCAGACATGGAGCCGTGCCCTGGACCTGCCTCCTCTCTCTCCTGATTGGCTGACTGACTTTGATTGACAGCAGAGGGAGCCAATGGCACCACGCTGCTGTCTCAGCCACTAAAGAGAGGAGTCCTGGGCAGCTGAGAAACTCCTGCAACATCACTGGATAGAGATGGGCTCAGTTAAGTATTAGGGGGGCTGCTGCACACAGAAGGCTTTTTTATCTTCTTGCATTGAGAAAAAAACCTTCTGCCTTTACAATCCATTTACTCTCTAGCCTAAAACACACCCCTCTGTAGTCTTTAAGTGTCTGAAAATGATGTCACTTCCTTCACAGCTCTGATGGTGGGTGGGATGGAATACACCCTAATTAGCATTCAGTCCCGCCCAGTTACACCTACAGGAAGAGGCCAAATCTCTCAAGTCCCTCCTCACAGATCACAGAATTATTCAAAAGGAAACTACTTCATACACAGCCTGTTCTGATAGCTTTAGATTTAAATCCTGCCCAGTTAAATATGCCGACCAGTGTGAACAGGGAGAGTCCCAAACCTCAGATCCCTGCTCTCTGTGATCTGATTAATTTACATATGAAGGAAACATAGTCCTTCCTCTGTAGTCTATCAGTAAGCCATTATTGTTTGGCATGCTGCAAGACAGGAATGACACATTTACACCTGCTTTGCAGACTCGAGAGTGATCTGCATTCGGACCCACTCACATCAACTCGCAGAACTGCTACAACTTACTCCCATAGCCCGCCTTGAAACTACAGAGGCTCAAAGCATGATGGGACATGTAGTATCAGGACTGGCAGAGGAAGGAAACAGGAAGTCAGAGAACTTTGAAATTCAGACACACAAACATGATTGTACAGCTAAATAGGGTAAGCTACAGATAACATGACAGTGGGGTTGTGATTCATTTACATGCACAATGCATCTGTTGTTGGGGGGAGGAAAATCTAGAGTTCTGCTTTAAGCCGGCCATAGACGGTGCGATTTTCTTTCCTGCATGTCTGTCTAAATCACTTATAGATGGTGGAATGAGAAGGTGTTACACCCTAATGGGGACCATCCGTTTAGACAAAAAGGGAATCGGTCATTCTGAGTGTCTTACAGCTCCAACCACATTCAGGGAGAGGAATTTTTTATTTTGGGACCTGGACAGAGGGAGGGAACTGAGATATCATGATTTAAGGTGAAAATCAGAAACGACCCTAGGTAGCAAGAAAGTCCTGGGCCTCAACACTGCCTTATCCCAATGCAAAACAAGAAAAGGTTCCTTGCAGGATAAGGCTGCCAGTTCAGACACCCACCTTTTAGAGGTAATGGCTACAAGGAATATGACATTGTGTTTGAGAGTGGAGTAGATAGATGAAGGTCTCTAATGAGTTCAAATAGGGGTTTTTGGAGGACCAGATTCAGATTCCAAATCGTCACAAGGGAATAAACAAGGGAAGCTACATGGTTGACTCCTTGCACAAACATCTTATCAAGCAAGAGGAGGCCAATAGTTTTGACACACCACAGACAGAGTAAAAACGTGACTTTTAGTAGCATTGAGAGCCAAACACTAGCCCAGACCCAGCTGTAAGGAAAGGTTTCTTCCTACAAAGCATATTCTAGGGAAGAAGCCCCAAGACTAAAGCTGGCTACACACTATACAATTTTTGTACAAGTTTCTTGTACAACTTTCCTTTAGATTTAACAAAACCATATAATTTGAGGTAAACCTAAACACTTTCACATTGCATGCAATCAGGCAGACCCTTGTACTACATAGTTGAAGGTAAATCTAATGGAAATTGAACAACAAAAATCGGATAATGTGTATCCAGCTTAACACACCAAGTGAACTAAGCCTTTCACGGCCAATGATGGACCAGACGAGAAGTAGAATTCCTAGCATTTAACATTGTGGGAATCACAGGTTCAGAGATGCCCCGTCTCTCAGAAACTGAGCTTCAACAGGCATGCCAATAAAGTTAGTGATCATAAAGCAGGAAAGTCCTTGAGACAGAAGATCTGAATGATCTGAAAGAGTACATGGATCATCTGTCAAGAGTCTTACCAGGTTAGAGTACAACCGTCATCTAGGCTGATCCAGAGCAATAAGGATAACTAAAATAACCCCCATCTCGATCCTAGGAAGCAGAGGAGGAAGAGTTTTCAAGGGAGGAAAGGCCTACGGGGTGTACTGAACCCACCAATCCGCCAGAGCCTTTTCCCAGTTTCATTGCTGGCATATATTTAAACTTGTACTATGTTTTTATTACTGGTTGTGTGGTGCTTCATCTAAAGTCCCAATGGGCAAAACTCTGTAATTGTATGTATACAGGGATGGAGGCGCTTCGCAGGGCACTACCAACCACATTTTGTTTCTTTTTGATACCTAAAATGCCCCCCATCTCGATACTAGGAAGCAGACAAGGAAGAGTTTTCAAGGGAGGAAAAGGCATACAGGGTGTACTGATCCCACCAATCCGCCAGAGCATTCACTTTTGCCACTGGAGGATCCCTGTACCTGGAGGAAAACCCGTGCAGTTTGTTGTTGAACCAGGTGGTTTACATCAAACAGCCTCCACCTGTGATTCATGTGCTGGAACACCTCAGGGTGAAGGATCCACTCCCCAGAGTCCAGCTGCTGCAAGCTCAGGAAGGAATGCTGGATTGGGTGACCCTCCAGCAGGATGATCCAAAGCTGTATAGACAGCCAAGTTACCCGAAGCTCTGGATATTGATTGAGAAATAGGATTCTTCTGACAAAAAAGGCCTTTGCACTAACAGAGTGTCCAAAACTCCTCTCCAGTACAACAGGCTGGCATCCATCTAGTGGGTCTTCTAAAATATGGTAATAAGGGGCTTCCCTGATTTCCGAGCTCAGTTCTTTAGTTTTGGGAACAGAGAAAAAAAAAACATGTTGGAGTAAAATCCATAAATTGTCACAGGAACTAAGGCAATGACACCTTGATCCAGAAGACCAGTGAGCGCTAGATGGAGATGTGCTAATTTGTGCAAGGTTGGAGGTAAAAAAAAAACAAGGGGAGGGCTGGGAGTGAAACTAGCCACTTCCTGCACCCAAGCATCCAAGATGGAAGCTTTGCAGGTGTCTCCAAAGTTTAACAAACTTTCCCCAGTTTGAAAAGTGTCCTTCATGCAGAGAATGGTGAGTCCCAGATCCAGGGGGTAGACCAAGAGAGAAAAGAATTTTCCTAAAGTGGTTATAAAGTCAAAACTTTTTTTACCTTAATACATTCCCTGCATTAGGGTAAAAAAATGCCCCATTACTTTTTTCCGGTAGAAGAAACCGTTATTTTCTAGTTTCAGAGTGGTTAACACTGCATCAATGAAACCTGAAGCTGCCTCTTGAAATTTAGGAGTAATGGCAGAAGACTGGCTCCTTGGAGGCAGGCTCTGTCAGGAAGGAAAGGAGTTACCCCGAATTATACAGAATTTCAGAGGCTACAAGCAGATCAGATACAGAATCTGCAGGGGAAGGCATGGATGGGCACTAGTGGAATTTGTAGTCAAAATTAGTAAAAACTAAGTAATTTGAGCAATAAAGTTCTGCATGACTGTAGTAAAAATCTGAGCTGAAAGGGCTGAGGAGTTGGCCACACTGGGCAGGGCAAGGGAAGACTCTAAGATAGAATAGAGTTTAGAATCAGAGAATAACAATATTACAGGCTGCAGCACTGGAGCCATAGTGTTTTCTTGGGGACACCCATCACAGTGAAGGCTGTCAACCTAGCTCCAGCAGCAATGTGGAGAAGGGGCTTGAGAAATGGCACTAGTACAAATAAGTTAGTCCTCACAGAGCAGAGCTTAAAACTCTTAAAAAGATGCAAAACAAACAATTATTATTGGTTTTTTGTAAGCTTTATAAAACTAATCACAGGTGATGCCTATATTGGGCTGGAAGTAGACTCTGAAAAGACAGCCCTAAAGGTTGTTACGGATATCCAGAGCCATGTTAGAGAGATTTCCCCTCACTTACTGTCCCAGTGATAATGGTTTCACCAAAAAGGAAAAAAGGGAAAATCTACAATGGCACTACAGCCAAAAAAAAAGCCAGTAACACATTGCAAGCAGCAAAATTGTCAAGCTAGGTAAGCAGTTCCCCTAACAAAAATTGCATGGGGAGAATATCAGCTTACTGGTTTGGCTAGGGGAGAGGCAGTTTCAAGGGAAAAGGTAAGAGATCTGTTAGTGATCATGATACTGGCACATTGTTACCAAAGGCAGGATTGCTCATCTTACAGGGATGAGAAAGCTCTCTAATGGAGTCCTGGACAGCATTAAAAACATGACAGGGTTCAAAACCTTCCCTGCTCTATGCAGCACCAAAATGTTTTTTACTGGACTTTAACCTGCCCATAATTATGAGACTACAGTTTGAGTGTTTTCAGCTGGATCATCTCTTTTTTTTATGGTTTAGACAAATGCCTGCCAATGAACTATAAGGGAATGTGAAAGCTGTACAGGTGAGAAAAAAAAATGTTCAGATCGTTCAAATTTCCCTAAAATAAGCTGTCCCAAAAACACCTGGTAGAGCCACCCCTCATCTATGCAAATAAAACTCATACTCTTCCAGTGAAAATGACACTTGGGCAGGTGAGAAAAAAATATGTTCTGATCGATCACGTTTCCATGAGATAAGCCACATGCGCCTGGCAGATTTCACCCTACCTTCTTTCTTTACATATAAACATGACAATGATCCAAGCATTAACATTTAAAGCAAGCCATAGATTAATCTATTTTTTTCCTTCCAATATGTGTGGAAGGAAAGAAAATTGCTAGATTCCCCCATCAACCCAGTCAGTTTTGATGGGGGGATGCCTCCCTAAGTGCTATTGTATTCTGTCAGCGGGGAGCCATCCCAGCCAGCAGAATACAATGATTGATGCTAGTGATCGCATGCAGAAAAATCCAACAGGCTGGTTGTACCCAAGTTGATCAATGGATCGACTTGGGTACAATCAGTCTGCCCATACATGGATCGAAATGTAGCTGTCTCTGCTGAACTGGGTGAATTTTGATCATTGTATGGCCGCCTTAAAGCGGTTGTAAACCCTAAAAAATAAAAAAAAAATTAAAAAAAACCTGCAAGACAAAGGCATAATGAGCTAGTATGCATCGCATACTAACCCATTATGGGTAACTTACCTTAGAACGAAGCCCTGACACGGACCCCCGGACATCGATGCGGGCGCTGCCATGATCCCTCTCCGTCTCTTCCGGGTTCGGCGGCTCCGGCGCGGTGATAGGCCGTAAGAGACGGCTCCGGCGCGATTATTTGCTGGAGCCGCGATGACGTCACTCCAGGGCATGCGCGCGGGAGTGATTTTCCGGCAAGCTCCCGGCAAACTAATTGAAGGTCCCCCCGGACCTTCAGAGCGCATGCACCGCTCGCGCTCGCGGCTGCATGCACTGTAAATCTCTCCTAAACCATGCCGGTTTCGGAGATATTATTTGTACCTACAGGTAAGCCTTATTATAGGCTTACCTGTAGGTAAAAGTGTCAAAAAGCGGGATACTACCGCTTTAAGTGTGTACTGGCAAACTTTGGTGTTGGAGGCAGTGAAGTTATGTGCGCACATAAAAACGCTTACTCAGGTCTATAAAGACTAAGCTTACTATGATCTACCTTCATACAGTAGTAGCTGAAAAACATCCGTTATCTAGTCATGTCAAATCAAATGTTTATTTATCCATATGGTTTAAAGGGAGCATACCTGGCTGATATGCACAGCTGACACCTGTGCAGAACAAACAGACGTGTGGCTGGGGGAGTTTGGCAGAGACTTGCAGGGACCGATGGAAAGCTGTTGCTTTTTACGAGTTGCCACGATCTTCTGGGCCACTAGAGAAAGAACAGAACAAAGATACTGTGTCAGTTCAAACGGTAAAACACATGCAATAGTGAGGAAAATAAATGCAAAAGAACTTAGCACGGGGACAAAAACAAAAGGTGAAGACGCAGGTTTTATAAAGTGATGAACACGAGGATCATTACACAATTTCTCTGTAGTTATTGCATTTCATGTTTTGGCAGCTAAGCAAGGAAACGGACTACACCCCCCGACATCAAGCTAGTAGGATGAGATTTGCAGTGTAGAAATTTTTAGCATGCTGAAGAATAACGTTACTCTAGGCTTCACATATAAAATTGTAAGAAATCTGAATGTCAAACCAATATTCCCTTCATTTTATACTCTACCAAAGAAACACAAAAAAGAGAATCTGATTGGTTGTTAAGGCCAAGCCACTATTCCCCATTTGTAAATCTATAAAAAGGCTTATTACTCAGGTGGACGCAATGGTTCATGGTAGAGTTGCACGATTAATCATTAAAAAAAAAAAAAAAAAAATTGTGCTCTCGATTCACCCCCCCCCCCCCCCCCACGGTCCTAAGACCCCATTCACACTGGGGCGACCTGGTCGCCTGACAGGTCGCCTGGCATAGAGAAGCTGTGGAACCGTTCTAATAGGAGCGACACAAGTCGCTCCAACTTAGAAAAAGGGTCCGGAGCTTCTTTGGGGCGACCTGGAGCGACCTGCATTGACTTCAATGTTATGAAGTCCTTGCCGGCCGCTCCAAGGTCGCGGTGCGAGCTGCGCGCCGCGACATGCGAGGTCGCCCCGGGAAGTCGGATCGCCCCAGTGTGAACGGGGCCTAAAACGGCTTTTCCTCGATTCATTCAGAGCCGATCTCTGCTCACTCATGGCTGTCAGAAAAAAAAAAGAGCCTCCAGCAAATGTTTAACAATATTGTGAAGGCTGCAAGATAACTATCAACACAATGCTTTACAATGTATCATTTCGTTATTTTAGATCAAGGCCCCTTTCACACATTCCGGTCCGTCAGCGGACTCTGTTTTTCTCAGCGGGGGATCAATCCACCGATCCCCCGCTGCGCAGGTGGATGGCAGCTCTCTGTCTCTTGCTGTGTGCGGAGGCGGAGCTATCAGGTCCCCGCTCTTCTCTATGGGGGAAACGGATAGGAACGGACCGTCTGTCCATTCTCATCCGATCCCATCTGACCCGCCACACGGATGGAAAATAGGGTTTCCATCCGTACGGATTTGACGGATCGGATGTCAGCAAACATGTCTCTGCTGACATCCTATGCCCCATAGAGATGCACGGGGCATCCGTTCAGATCCGCCAAAAAAACTGACATGCCTGTGTGAAAGGGGCTCAAAAGGAATGAACTTCGTCTGTAAATGAGGGCAGATTAACCTCTTAAAGACTAAATCCTTCAAACTCATTTTCGAAAAACTAACACTCGGCCATGAGAGCAAATGATCGTGCCATCATGTAATGACCGATAAATCGTTAAATGGATATAAATGAATCTGTTTTTTGTTAGTTTTTTCACATATACCTAGTGCAAACAGCTTGGACGAGAAACACATTAACCTTTCAATTTATCGCTCGTTCGGCAGAAAATTTCCAAACTTGTCCTTTGTCTTTTTTGGCTCAAAAACGTCACAACCGATTACCGATTCGTGCCCATTACCTGTCCAAAAAAACGAAAGAACTGTCCAAACGGCTGAATTTCGGCCAATTTTGCCTATAGTGTATGGCCAGCATTAAGCTCCATTCACACCTGAGCGTATTGTTTTCAGGCATTTTTTGGGGGCTTTTTTCAGGTGTTTTTTTCTGGCTTTTTCAGGTGTTTTTTTCAGGCTTTTTCAGGTGTTTTTTGCAGGTGTTTGGAGGCAGGCATTGTCATCTAACAAAAATGCTTGTAATCTGCCAAAAAAGAAGCTTGTGTACTTTTTTGAGCTTCAGGCGTTTTGCTACAGGCAACAGAATGCTCAGATATGAACAGGGGCCATGAAATGAATGGGATTGATTTTGCTTGTTGGGTGTTTTGAGACTTCAGAGATGAGTGTTTTATGAGCTGAAATACTCTCAGGTGTGAACAGGGCCTAAGCCTTTTTCTGACACTTGTTGCTTACAAGTTAAATCAGTATTTTTGCTAGAAAATTACTTAGAACCCCCAAACATTATATATATATATATATATATATACACACACACACACACACACATATATATATATATATACATATACATACATACATACATACACACACATATACATATATATATATATATATATATTTTTTTTTTTTTTTTTTTTTTAGCAGAGACCCTAGAGAATAAAATGGCGATCGTTGCAATCTTTTATGTCACACTGTATTTGCGCTGAATTCTTTCAAACTCGTTTTTTTGCAAAAAAAAATACACTTTAATGAATTTTAAAAAAAAAAGCTAAACAGTAAAGTTAGCCCAATTTTTTTGATTTTTTTTTTGTATAATGTAAAAGATGATGTTACGCCAAGAATCGTGATCTTTATTCTAAGCAAAAAATTGTGATTCTCATTTTATCCAGAATCCTGCAGCTCTAGTTAATTGTATGCCAGGCAATATCAAAATACAGTGGAAAGCAGATTGTGGTTTGGCATTGTATGTACACAAAACTTTGACACCAACATGTCTTCTCAGTAAGTGCACATCCCGGTCTGTTACTATGGCTCTTTTCTGATGCTAGCTTTTTTATTTTTTGATAAGTTCCTTTTCCATTTTTACATCTGCTTGTTTTTTTTTTATAAAAAGATGATTTTTTTCCCCATTGTAAGGTTTTTTTTACTGAAAAAAATAAAATAAAATAATATATTATATATATATATATATATATATATACACACACACACACACACACATACATACATACATATACACCGAGGGCCAGATGTCCTCTAGTGGGCCCTTTGCTCACTGCCCGGCACCGCAGAGATTGGCTGGCAATTGCCATTGAACACCAGAATTGCCAGGTCTGCCACTGGCACCCTGTGCTTTTCCCAAATAAGAGTAAGTTTACCGTGAGCACGTGTGACAGACGTGAAAGCGTCTGGAGAAGCCGTGGATAAAGGTTATGCTGCTTGTATCATCGTTTAGCATAACCGGTTTGGTGGGGGGTCAGTGATGGTTTGAGGAGAAATATTCATTGAGGGACGCACAGACCTCTACAGGCAAGACAATGGCACCCTGACTGCCCTTAGGTATTGGAATTAAATCCTTGAACCCACTGTAAAAATCTACGCTGGTGCAGTGGGTCCTGGGTTCCTCCTGGTGCACGACAATGCCAGGCCTCATGTGGCAAGAGTATGCAGCCAGTTCCTGGAGGATGAAGGAATGGATACGATTAAATAGCCCCCGCGCCTGACCTAAATCCAATGAAACACCTCTGGGACATTATATTTTGGTCCATTCAACTCTGCCAAGTTGCACCTCAGTGATGCCGTGGTCCAGATCTGGGATGAAATACCCCAGGACACGATCCGTTGTCTCATTAGGAGCATGCCCTGATGTTGTCAGGCATGCATACAAGCACGTGGGGGCCATACAAACTACTGAGTATCAATTTGAGTAGCTGCAATGGAATTTCAGAAAAATGGACTAGCCTGCTGCATCATTTTTTCACTTTGATTTTCTGAGTGTCTTTGAATTCAGCCCTCTGTAGGATGATAATGTTCATTTCCATCAAACAATGTGGCATCCTTTCCTTCCTAACACATTACCCAGTCCACATCAGTATATATATCCAGCATGATATTTTTCCCTATTGAAATCTGATGTGTTTTCAAAGTGTTCCTTTAATTATTTTGAGCAATGTGTGTAGATAAATAATATATATATATATATATATATATATATATATATATATATATATATATATATATATATATATATTTTTTTTTTAAACACAGCATTTCCTTAAATTACGTTTGATGATTGTTTTTAATGTATAAATGTGTAAATTCTCCCCCTAGTGGTCATTTCTATATCAGGGAATAGGATTAGCATCCCTGTTTAATGACTACTGAAAAATGTTCAGGTGCCTTACATGTGGACTTCCCTGAGTGGGAGATACAGAAAAGCAGTGTCACTGTGTACTGCTACTGGGCAGGAAATAGAACCTGCATATGTACTGCAAAAATAAGGCTGCACCCATGTATAAATGTATTCATATACCATACACAGAAAAAGCTTTTAATAGCATTTATATGGATGATTTTTCTTTTTTTTTTATTAAGCTGATCACACATATATACACACCTTATATATATATATATATATATATATATATATATATATATATATATATATGTACAGTATATATATATACTGTATATATATATATATATATATATATATATATATATATATATATATATATATATATATATATACACCCACACACACACACACACACATACACTAGGAGTTAACGATTTCAGCACTACTGAAAACGTAAAATATTCAAGCATAAACCAAAAGTACAATTTATCCCATAATCTCACGTGATACCCAACACTCTCCTGACCAACACCCCAATACCCAATTTTAAAAATGAACAGGTAATTAGGTAAGGTAATTGAAAATGTTCTGTAATTTAAAAGAAAGAAATAACCCTCCTACCCCCCAACACACACGAGAGCATGCTGTGCAAAGTCACTACAGAGGGATGTGCAGAGACCTCACAACGCAGATCACAGCACTAATACTTAACAACTCCTATATCTAAACAAACTGCAAAAACAGTATAGTTTCCTTTTAATGCTCTAAATTGAATGCAACTACTTCAAGAGCCTCAAGCTGGTCATATATTATACTATTTTCCTATTCAATTTCCTTTAGATTTTCCTTCAACTATGTAGTGCAAGGGCCTGCCTGATTGCATACAAATTGAAAGTGTTTAGGATTGACCTTATTTGCTGGTTTTGGTAAATCTAAAAGAAAACTGTACAATAAATTTGTATAATGTATGGCGAGCCTTACAATGCATTTTTCTCAAGAGCCAAATTTTATCAATTATATTTTTCACTTAAAATGTATATATGAAAGCAAACGAATTGTTAAAAAAAAGCATGCTATAAAAGTATCAATATTCTAAAATAATGCATGCTGCAGAAAAAAAACGCTACCAGCTGTGGATGCACAAGATCCAGTGAACAGAACCGTATATAAACATGGATTTCACACACTACCATGGTAAAGCTCAGATGAGCACGCACCTTTGATGCTGACATTAAACACTTCTAGTTTTGGAAAGCAGCGCCCCCCCCCCCCCCCCGCCCCACATTGCCCCTTAAGCTCTGCTCGGCCAGAGCAATGAATCCTACATTAGCCATAAAACATCCCCCCCTCCCAAAACCTGACACTCTCTCCTGGCCTCCCTCCCTTTCTCGCAACATTAAAACAAATTTATCTTCATTTATGTCGCAATTACCTCTCCGGGTTGTTAATTTGCTGGAAATGGAGCTATTCTTTAATTGCTCCTATTAATGGGGGGATTTAAATGTGCTTGTAATAAGCTGTTACCTTCAAAACGGGACAAAGTCACCCACAACGTATCAAAAGAGAGCACAATTCTCTCCGGGACTTGGGGCAATCTCAGCAACCCCTCCCAGAGAAAAAAAAAAAAAGGTGGGCTTCATGCCTGTCTTTCCTTGCAAGGCTACATATAATGAGTTTAAGTTATATATTGATCTAGAGCTTTGTAACCTTAATGGTAAAGGCTGTGAAATGTGCCAGCAAACAATCAATGCAAAATCTATTACTGTTTTGCAGAAGAATAATTAAAAATAAAAATGAATGTGTATATATATATATATATATATATATATATATATATATATATATATATATATATATATATACATACACACACACACGCACATTTATTTTTTTTATATTATATACACACACACAGACACATGCATGTGTGTATACAGTATCTCCATCTCTACACTCATAAATAATATAATCCAGAACACATGCAAGTCCACTCTGTACTAGTAAAGGGATATCTAAATCAGTTGATCCTAGCACTCTCATCATAACTTCCAGCGAAGTGTTAATTTACAATACGATTATATTAAAAAATGTAAGCTGCCTTTTCTCAGAGTGATTCTGCTGCTAAACGTCTGTTTCCAGAGGACAGATCGTGGAAATGAAGCTTCGCTTGCAGGAGAGATTTATAGCAGGAGAGAAAAGTCCTCCTACCCCTGATCTGGAGAGCTGATCCTAATGGTCCTACGTTTATGGATTTATAAGTCACTTAATAGCAAATTGTAGCAAAATAGAAGCCGAGTCAGCTGGAGACAGAGTGTCATACAAATATGCAATTAATATACCAGCCTCATATTCATGCAGGTTTTTCTTTGAGAATATATATTATATTTGCCTGAATGTAAGCATGCAACTGGGGCTGCTGAACTAAAGGATTCTCTGCAGAATCAGCCTAAGGCCTCATGCACATTGGGCTTTAAAAAATGTCGATTTTACAGGTGTCAAGTGTATTTTTTGTGTCCTCTTTATAAGGCAGGCCATAGATAATGCGATTTTCTTTCCTGCAACCACGGAAAGGTATTGTTTTCTCCTGGCAGGTGGGGGTGTGGGGAGCCACCCACGCCAGGAGAACACAATTATTGCTAGCAGCTATAGCCGTTGGCAATAATCACATGCTAGAAATCCGACATGCTGGTTGAAACCAAGTCAATAGCAGGATCGACTTGGGTACAATCTATTTTATATATATATATATATATATATATATATATATACACACAAACACACACACATTATATTATATATATATATACACATATATATATATATATATATATATATATATATATATATATATATATATATATATATACACACACACATATATATATATATATATATATATATATATATATATATATATATATATATATATATATACACACACACACACACACACACATCTATACAGTGCCTTGCGAAAGTATTCGGCCCCCTTGAACTTTGTGACCTTTTGCCACATTTCAGGCTTCAAACATTAAGATATAAAACTGTCATTTTTTGTGAAGAATCAACAAGTGGGACACAATCATGAAGTGGAACAAAATTTATTGGATATTTCAAACTTTGTTAACAAATAAAAAACTGAAAAATTGGGCGTGCAAAATTATTCAGCCCCTTGCTGACCCTCCCAAGTTTTGAACCATTTATGGCCGGTTTAGGCTTATGTGTCCATGCAGGCTTAAGCATCTACAGGCTGAAGTTGAAAAGCAAAAAACACGTTGAATGCGTCTAAGCGCATGTTAACACGTCTAGTGTTTGAGCATCAATGCATTCCATAGACCAGAATAAATTAATACTCTGGCCAACTAAATCGATTAATGCTCAAATGCTTGACACACCTAAACATGTTTAAATGCGTGTAAAATGCACGGCTTTAGTCACTTTTTAAGCAGCTTTTCTCCTTCTAGAAATTGTGTCTGCATGTGGCCTAAACGAGAATTTATTAGTCAAAAAGAAGAGATTGGCCAAACTCATCCACTGTCCTATACAGATCTTTTCGTCTATACAATAAAGTTTACCATGCTATTTCTAAACCAAAACAATGCAATTCCTGAGCAGTAAGTAACTAGCGATTAAATCCCATAATGTTAACATTTTTTGAGGCGTTAGGTACAAAGTAAAAATCTACACTCCCTAATTACTAGCAGTACAAGGTACAATGTTTAGTTTAACCACTTCAATACCGGGCACTTTCACCCCCTTCCTGCCCAGGCCAATTTTCAGCTTTTAGCGCTGTTGCATTTTACATGACAATTGTGTGGTCATGCAACACTGTACCTACACCAAATTTATGTCATTTTGTTCCCACAAATAGAGCTTTCTTTTAGTAATATTTGATCACCACAAGGTTTTTTCTTTTTTGCTAAACAAATAAAAAAAGACCGAAACGTTTGAAAAAAAAAAAAAAAAAAAGTTTTTTTGTTTATGTTATACAATTTTGTAAATAGATACATTTTTCCTGTACTGATGAGGCTGTACTGACAGGCACTGATGAGGAGGCACTGATGGGGTGGCACTAATATGGGGCACTGATTGGCAGCACTGATAGGCAGCACTGATAGTTAGCACTGATATGCAGCACTGGTGGGCACTGATAGACAGCACTGCTGGGCACCGATAGGTGGCACTGATAGGCGGCACTGATGGGCACTAATGTGCACTGATAGGCGGCACTGGTGGGCAGCACTGATAGATGGCAATGATGGGCACTGGTGGGCAGCACTGATGGGGAGGGCACTGACGGGCTCCCTGAGCCCTGATTGCCATCCCTGGGGTCATGGGTGGGCATCCCTAGTGGTTCTAGTGGCACCCCCCTAAGGGTTTGCACTGGTAATCAATGATCTGATTACCAGTGCAGACCCCCCTGTCAGGAGAGCCACAGATCTGCTCTCCTCTACTCGTGCCTGTCAGGCACGAACTAAGGAAAGCCGATCAACGCCACTTCCTATTTACTATGTGACTAGCTGTGAATGGACACAGCTGGTCACATGGTAAAGAGCCTGTGTCAGTAGGCTCTTTACCAAGATCAGAGATGCGGTGTGTCAGAGTGCCGGGGGGGGGGGGGGGGGGGTTGGGGCAGAGCGCATTATCCTGCCGCCGTCATATGACATCCGGTCAGGATAATGCAAACACCTTCCCGCTGTCATTTTCCTATAGGGCGGATGGGAAATGGTTAATAATTCATTTAGAAGCAACATACTGTAGTTTTAAAAGAGAAGTATGAGGTTAACAAAGCAAAAACAAAAACCCTTTATACTCACCTAGGTAGATGCAGCATTGATCCATTGCAGCATCTGTCCCTTGACGTCTCTGCACTGTGAACGGAGCGAACAATCAAGACACTCAGTTCTCGCCACCACTCTGAGAAAAGCGGTGACTGTCAGTCACCGGCTCTCTGCTCTGCCCCTCCAGCGCTCACTGGAGAGTTGGGCTGGGGAGGGGAGGGAATGGCTGTCTCAGTCTCCAAGCGGCGTACCTGAGAAGCTGATCCAACTGCCAGCCCAGGTATCTGTAAAACTGGAGCAGTTGAGTGACGTCAGCTGACAGCGGGCTTTAGCCAAATGTCAACTGAAACTGGGTCACAGGACTGCAGAACAAACTGCACTCCTGTAATCTATAGGAGAAGTACAGCCAAAAAAGCTTTGCCCATACTTCTTTATTAACTAGCTCCATTACAGAAGAACAATAGTGCTTCCTATTAAAGCTCACATAAATAGGCATGTAATGTTTGTATTTGAATATTACCTATCCAGCCCCCACAAGAGCTCTCCCAGTTGGCAGGTCTAGTCGGGGTCAGTGTTTTTTGAGAATAAGGTCTGCAATGTCAACGACAGCTGATCCTAAGGCCCACATTCATTCGCTTACAGCAAAACACAAAAAAAGCCAAGGATTCTGTAAGCCTGAGTCCAACACACTACAAACCCTGGACTAGGTGGAAATTCAGAAATTCACATGGGGATTCCTGCAGTTATCCCACCTTTGGGTTACATTTCTAAAGTATGTGATATGCACTGACCTATTTAGCATAGAGTACTTGACATTTTGCAAGTGTAAGGCATACAGGATACAATTCAATTTTCTTTAGATTTATCTTCATCTATGTAGTGCAAGGGCCTGTCTGATTGCATACAAATTGAAAGTGTGTTTAGGTTTGACCTCATATTATATGGTTTTGGTAAATCTAAAGAAAAATTGTACAAGAAAATTGTACATGTATGGCCAGTCTAAAGCTGGATACACACTATACAACTTTTGTTGTTAGATTTCCTTTAGATTTACCTTCAACTATGTAGTGCAGGGGCCTGCCTGATTTCATACAACTTGAAAGTGTTTAGGTTTGACCTCATATTATATGGTTTTGGTAAATCGAATGAAAAAAATCTAAAGACAATTGTATAGTGTGTATGGCCCATTAGGCTTTATTCACAAAGCCATAAAAACATGCATATACAGGTGTTTCATAATTATGAATTTGAACACAGCTGCACTGATTTGAATGGAGCCATTCACATAGGTGCATAAAACAAATTGCATTCAGATGTATAACACAGAATCTGCATCTAAGAACATGCGCTTTACGTGATTATGCTTATAAATGCATGTATACGTCATCATTATGTATGCATACGAGTCTTTACGTGTTCAAACGCATCTATATGCAAGTATTTTACTGATTGTTACGCAGGATCTCTTCTCAAAGAAAACACGTGTAATATCATCAGCACATTGTTTATGGCTGTGTGAATGAAGCCTTAAATTGTATAGTATAAAAAATGACTTTTTACTGATGTAAAATTGACACATAAAAAAGATGGGGAAGATGTCATGCATATGTAGCAAGCCTCTCATGTATATTAACATTTCTTAAACCAACTGCTGCTCTTTAACCAGGGCATGCTGAGACTTGCTGTTCCTTAGCAGCTAGAAGGGTGTCTGCCGGCTGCTCTAGTCCCTGTCTTCTCTGTTCTCAGTAAGACACACAGCATGATTCCAAGGCGGAAAGTTTGCTCTGTGGTGTCTCTCCTCTAAAAGCAGACAGAAGCCTTCTCATCACAACATGGTTGGAATATTTATAGGTTTCGGATTATGCCAGATTCACCATTAACATCTTGTTTTGAAGCTTCATTTTGCAGCTCTCTCACCCTTGCACAGCTCAAAGCTCATCCAGACAGACAAGGAATGCTCAGAGGGCACATTAATATACCTCAAAGGTTACAAGACATGGCCTGCTGGCTCCTGCCTACTTATTTCATGGGCTATTACCAATCTCAGCAGATCGGTTTCATCAATAGTAGGACAACAGCACCATCACCTGTGTAATAAAGGAACTGCAATACAGTTTCAAATATATCAACCACAGCATCTAATAATATATTTAAAACTGCATAAATGCTTTAAGCCTCGTACACACGCATCGAAAATCAGCAGGGAATTTTCGTCTGACGACCGATCTGCCGATTTTCGGCTTGTTAGTATGATGCTTCCGACAACCAACTCCGACTTTTCGGCCGAAAAAAATCTGGTGTGCAGGCTATAAAATTTTTGTCCGCTGTCAAAACACGGCCGATTTTCGTGCAGTCAGTACAGATTTCGACAGGGAAAAATCTAATGAGCAAGTCTGGGCATGCTCAGAGAAGAAAGAACACAAAGAAAGCAAACCAACACATGACATCACTTCTGAAGTAGAATTTTGTTGGGCGAGAAAATTCGTGTGCAGTCTAGGCACATTCCAACCAACAGACACCACTCTGGACAAAAGGCGGACGATCGGTCGGTCGATAATCGTTGCGTGTGTACGGGTCTTTAGACTTGGTCAGTGCATCTTCTTAAAGAAAAAATATGAGCAACTAAATAGTGTTAAACCCATATCAATGTCCTCATGTTTAGGGTGTTGATATGGGTCATCTACTTTCAATGTAAAGCTGCTGCTTACTTTTTTTATAAATGTATACTAGCAAACTTTAACCAGATAACTAATCTGCAATTGCTGTAGTCAATCTGAATTTGTAAATGGAGTTAAGCTTTACACTACACTGACATGAGGTTTAGCAGCTTATGACAGCACACTATAGCAGCTTATGACAGCACACTATCCTTCAAATTGCAAAGGATTATCATGAGCTAGATACAATGTTCATACGTAATTTCAGCCAAGCAATACGTTACAAAATAAAATCAACCTACTTACAAGTATGCAAACCACAAAATTCAAATGACGCTGAATTAAGAAAGAAAAATTTGATAAAGAATTTACATTTAAATTACTTATGTCTAACGCTGGTCATTTTGAACAAAACCCTGGGTGATTTGCTGCACTAAACCCACAGCAAGCGGAAAACTGCTGTGTAATGTACACTTGAACTGAAAAAGCAAAGGTCAGCTATCTTACAATCTAATGTCATCTGTGCCTAAGCAGTTACCTGAAAATATACATTTCACTTAAATTCCTCCTAAAGATAACTGTGAAATTCCTATGCTTTGAGCCTTGTGGCTATATATCTGCAGAATGAGATCTAAGGCACGTGTCAAACACAAGACCCGTGGGCTGAATCCAGCCCACCAGGCCTTTTAATGTGGCCCTTGCACCTCTCTTGCAGCTGCAGCACCCCCCTCATCTCAGCCCCACCTCATCATAGCAGCCTGCAGCAGAGAGGACAACAGAACTCCTCCACCAGATCCTGAGCTAGTTTCTTCAGCCAAGAAAAGGCTCATCTCTGTCCCTCGTCTCAGCAGCCGGCAGCAGAGAGGACAGAACTCCTTCTACAGACACTGCGCCTCTCTGTGCAGCCGCAACAATTCCCTCCTCTCCGCCCCCACCTTGTCTCAGTATTCAGCAGCAGAGGACAGAACTCCTCCTACAGATGCGGCACCTCTCTGTGCAGCCACAGAAGCCCCTCTTCTCTGACCCCCCCCCCCCCGGTCTCAGAATTTAGCAGACTCAGGCAGCTGACTGCAGCCCTCCTCCAGACCTTGCAGTTTCTGCTTCCCAACTTCACCCCCAGTTTCTTCCCGGCAGCAGCACAAGGTAAGGCGCATGCACTGTGATGTAAAGGAAGGTAGGGCGCTCTTGACATCTGATGTAAGGGGGAGGGGTGTTTTGGAAATCGAGTTTTACAAATGAAAATAGCCCTTTGAGGACAACAATGTTGCTGATGTGACCCACAATGAAATCGAGTTGGGCACCCCTGTCTCTGACTGCTAGCGTCATGCGATTTTGGGTTTTGGTATGTCACTACTTTTCTGTTCACTGGAGAGAAGATGCATACAGTGCAGAACAAGGCATGGAAAGTTGGTATTGGGGGAAAGATTAGCTGCAGGAACCTAAAGGCAATACCGATGACTAGTCCCTCGGCTTGTCTTGAATTTAGAGAGCACTAATAACACAAACAATGGACCGGTGTACTCCAAATTTAAAAAGAAACATCACAGATAAGGAACAAAATCCAAATGTCATATTCAACAGTGCACCCGTCCCTTTACTTACTTTATTACTATAACCTGCCTGGAGTTAGACAGAAAGCAACGCATAAAAATTGGATTTTTGTACCTATCGTAAAACCTATTTCTCTTTTGTTCATCGAAGGACACGTCGCTCCATAAATCATAACTAGTGGGTTATATTGCCTCCTCCAGGAGTAGGACTAGGCAGAACAAAAAACAACTGGCTACGCCCATAGGCTGTCCTCAGCTGGTATATAACCCACCTCTCTGCTCTAGGTAATCAGTTTAGTAGCAAGCAGTATTAGAAGTATCAGAACTCCATAGAGGAGTGGGTGTTGTGTCCGTCAATGAACTCCGAGAAATTGATTTTACGGTAAGTACAAAAATCCCATTTTCTCTTTGGTTCATCGATGGACACAGCGCTCCTTAAATCATAACTAGTGGGATGTCCAAAAACAGTGCCAAAAGGAAAATGAGGCGTGGGGAAAATAACCCAAGGCTAAACAACCAGGACACAGGAGCCTTAACCGGGTCACAGGAGCCCCATCTGAAAAATAAAGGTTTAAAGAAAAACACCCCTCAAGAGGTAACAGCCTGCAAAACTTAGCAGCCAAAAGAAGCATCCGCAGATGCCTAAGTATCTACCTAATAGAATTTCGTGAAGGTATGCATGCACGACCAAGTGGACGCCTTGCAAACTTGCGATATTGAAGCCTGATGACGGAAGTCCCAAGAAGCACTCAGCGCCCGAGTATAATGCGCCGTGAAAGGGAAAGGTGGAACCTGACCTTTAATGGAATAGGCCTGAGTCACCGTCTGTCTGATCCATCTGGAGATGGTAACCGAAGAAGAGGCCAGCCCTTTTCTTGGTCCGTCCATAACCTCAACAGCAAGTCTGACCTCCGAAAAGACTCAGTAGCTGGCAAATACACCTGTAACGCACAAACCACATCCAAGGTATGCAAGGCAAATTCCTTGGGATGATTCGGCTTTGGACACAAGGAAGGCAACACAATGCCCTCATTCAAAGGGAAATCAGAGACAATTTTGGGCAGGGATGATGGACAAGGACGAAGAACCACTTTATTCCTATGGACCACGAAATAGGGACTGAAACAGGATAATGCCACCAATTCCGATACCCTGCAGGCCAAGGTAATAGCCACCAAGAATGTCACCTTCTGGGATAACGTAGGCAAGGGAATCTCCCGAATATTTTCAAATGGAGGTTTCTGGAGAACTGAAAAGCACTACATTTAAATCCCACGGCGGCAAAAGAGATTATATAGGTGGGGCCACATGTTGAACCCCTGAATGAAGGTAAAAACTAAATGCGTGGCTAGGGGTCGCTGAAAGAAGATTGCCAAGGCAGACACCTGGCCCTTGATGGTACTCAAGGCCAACTTCTGATCAATGCCCTGTTGAAGAAAGGTTAAGATCTGAGCTACAGAAAAGGATTGAGGATGAGCGCCAATCGACTCACACGTCCGTGAAGTGTGCAAAGGACCACCCTGGTTAGAAAACGAATCAGACCTAAGTAAATCAATTCCCTGGACAGGGATAGAGAGGACCTTGGGTAGTTGAGACATCACCTGAACCTTTGCAGGAATTAAATCCGCACGAGACTCAGGACCTAAAAAAAACCTGAAAAGGACAAGCTTTGTCCCCCTTTCTGGGTACCCCCAAAAGAAACATTTTGCGTATCTCCTTGACGCTCACCAAAGAAGTCCACGGGGCCAGAAACCAGTGAAGATGTCCCCCCACCCCAATAATGGGTGAGGGTAGACCTTCATGCTGAAGGAGTTTTGTCTGCTAGTCCGGGGAAGCTAGCGCTAGGCTTACCAGACCAAGGTTGCTTGGAACCTCCCGGGGAAGATTTGAAAGATATATTTCCCTTATTCTCCGTCCCAGAAGCACAAAATAATTTTCTATGGGCTGAGGAGGGCCCGACCAAGGTTGCTTGGAACCTCCCGGGGAAGATTTGAAAGATCTATTTCCCTTATTCTCTGCGCCAGAAGCACAAAATCATTTTCTATGGGCTAAGGAGGGCCCCTGTCTGTGGGAAGGCTCCTTCCCTTTCTTTGACTGTGGCAGGAAGGTACTCTTCCTACCCATGATACCCTTAAGGATGTCATCCAGGGTAGCCCCAAACAAGCGATCGCATTGAAAGGGCAGATCAATGAGAGCTTTTTTAGAGGCTTGCTTAGCCACAGCACGTGCCTAATCACCTCCGCTGAAACAGAAAGTTTGGAAAGCACAGGGGCTGTATCCAAAGCTGCATCACAAATAAACTGCAGCCCATGGACCAACTGGTCTGCTAAATCAACAAAAGCAGCAGGGACCTGCTCACCCCCCCCCCCCTCCCGGCTCTGGCGCAAAAGCTTGGCCTATTCAGTTAGTTTCTGAGACACCAGGGCTGAGGCAAAGACTGGCCACAATCCCGAACAAGCCATAGTAAACATGCTGTGTGCCACAGCCTCCGCTTTCTTGTCAGCCAGGTCCTTAAAGGACGGGGATTCCTCTACTGGGATCGTGGTTTCTTTATTCAACCTGGAAACAGGAGGGTCCACCACTGGTGGACTAGCCCACT
Source organism: Pelophylax lessonae (assembly GCF_965119305.1). Classification (NCBI taxonomy): domain Eukaryota; kingdom Metazoa; phylum Chordata; class Amphibia; order Anura; family Ranidae; genus Pelophylax; species Pelophylax lessonae. The sequence goes on from NC_138773.1 coordinate 227,948,675, forward strand.
TTCTTTTTTTTTAAAGGGACTCCTCAAAAGGGTAACGTACAGCAAAACGTTTGGGGACCACAAAAGGTAATTTTGGTTGTTCCCAATCCTTACAGGAAAACCTGTCAAAATAGGGCACATGAGGAAACACCTTTGGAGTACGATGCGACTTGTGCGTACCAAAGGACATAGCTATGTCTGTGGCTACATCAGCCGCATCCTCCATTTTTCAAGTCTCACGCACTGCAGTGATAAGTGCGTCTACCAGCGATTTTTCATTAGCTGCTGCGACCATGGAGGAATCATCCTCACTATCGGATGGATCAGGGGGTGTGATATTAAGCCCCCCTGGATGGGCCGCATTTATGGCAGCATCAGGCTCAGAATCAAATGAGACAGCCTGAGCAGGGGAAGGCGGGGGATGCTTCCTCTTGGGCCTTTGCCCACATGTTACTTCCACCCAGGACACAAAGGACTGCAGGACCGCCGTCAGTGCAAATATTAGAAGCTGGGTTCCAGAGGGACCTGCCACCTTAATGAGGGGGTCTGTGAGGGAGATGTGACCCTGAGGCTCCATCAGAAAAGGAAGACCTAACAGTACAAAAACAATCTTTTAGCAACACTAAAGGGTCCCCTCAAGGTTTAGGGTACCTATCAGCAGAGAGAGAGATAACAGGAACCCCCAAAGACTCACCCTACCAACCGGAGGAGCGCAGAGAATTTAAACCCAGCATCATCATGGACATAGTTATCCCCGGGCACAGGAAGAGGAAACTAAGAAGGAAGAGGAGGAGGTTTGGCATCCCCACGAAGCTTCAGTTTTCTCCAGCATCTCCCAGACTAAGGGAAAACGACCCAGTGACATCATCCGGCTACACAAACATGGCTGCCAACCGGAGACTAGCCAGACTAAGGGAAAATGGCTCCCGTGACATCAGCTACAAACACTGAAGCATGCTGCCAGGATCTTCCTGCACCCTCTGCAATGCTGCACCCTCTGCAAGGGGACCCCCCCCCTGAAGGTAAGACACACATTTAGGGGAGACCCTGCTGTGAACTCTGCACTGGTTTCTGCACTGGGACCCCCCTGCACTATACCCACACTGCAAACAGCAGGGCATGCACCTAGGGGTCTCATACACGGGGACCCTTCCAGACTACCAGGGCAGGACGCACACTATCCCAAGACCCTTACAGAGTGAGGATAGCGGGTGGAGACCCCAGGGGTCTCTGCTGCATTCTCTGTCCTGAGATCCCACCAGACTCTAGGTCCAGACAGGGGGGAATGGGAGTGGGGGAAGCCCAGCTCAGTGAGAGATTTAAGGATGGGAGGAGGGAACCTGCAGGCAGGTCCGGCCGTCCCTGGAGGTAACCCGCATCTGCCCCAAAGAAAACCATCAAAAGGGGAGAGGGGGGACTGTACTTACCCTTCCATGGTGCCGGTAACACTCCAGACAGAACTCCTCGCCTCCAAAGTAGGTGAGCTGTCGGCCAAGGGACCACTGCAACTCAGACCCAAGCCTGGTCGTATGCGACCCTGCGAGGCGTTTAACTCACCAGCCAGCCTCTGTCCGTAAGGCTATGTCGCGGCCGAGCTAGCGTGTAGCTGCGGTCTACACGCGCTTGCTGGCTGGGCTGGGGGGACCATTGGGTATAAACCAGGCCGTCGCCCAGCCCGGCAAAAACAGAAAAAGATGTAAGGAATGAGAAAATTGCTAGGACCAGAGATCCCAGCAGGGAGCCTAGGTGCTTACTCCTGACTAGACAGATTAAAACTGATTGCCTAGAGCAGAGGGGGGGGGGGGGGTTATATACCAGCTGGGGACGGCCCATGGGCATAGCCAGGTGTTTTTTGTTCGGCCTAGTCCTACTTCTAGAGGAGGCATTATAACCCACTATTAATGATTTATGGAGTGCTGTGACCGTTGATGAACGAAAGAGAAATAATATTAACAAAACACACAATGGGAGAGTGTATGAAATCAGATTTACTGCAATATAAAAAAGCATAGTAGAACTCACAAAATACCAGAGGAAAAGTGCCTGTCACAAACCCATGATGGCAACCAAAACTTGCTGTCAGGCTGAACACTGCAGGTCAACATTAAAAGAATGAATTTGGCACCAAACGATGGTACATCACAAGCCTTAAAGCGGTATTAAACCTAAAACCAAAAGTGTAATATATTGCAACATAGCAATCATTAGAGGTTGCGGCTGTGCTAGTTTTCTTTTTATAGGCTTTTTCCCCTCTGTTTTCACCTGGTGATCTAGCCAGTAACACACCTCCTGCATTCGAGTGCCCTCACTCTGGATGAAGGAGCTCAGGGCCACCTATGGGCAGCAGCATTATCAGTTTGGGGGGAGAAGAGCGTTTGATGTCCAAGCAGATTTACATACACTTCCAAATTCAAGCCTGCACTGCAGTTACACAAGCATTTACAGAAAACAGTTTATTTTTCTTTTGGGATAAAGGTTTTATATGAATAAAGAAAGGCCGATCATTGTAAGCACCCCTGTCAGTGGTAAATGGTTTGTCTCATCCCTCTAACTGCTACATTTGTAGGAGAGCTTGTTGTGCTGAAAAACAACAGACAAAATGTTAAATTGCACATCAGAATGTTCCAGTGCCATTCATTTCAAGGCACCTAAACGAGGTGGCGATTCTGCCAGGATTGTCAGGTGACAAATTGTGCTGCAATGAAGCAAACCAAATCGCGTGACGCGTGTCTCCCAAAAGAAGTTCCGGAACTATTTTAGGGCGATACTCGTCATGCAATTTAGTTTGCACAATTGCAGTGTGAATTGTCGCAGTAGAAGCACACCATGTTTTTAGGTGCCATTGAAATAAATGGCACATGAACATGCTGATGTGGGATTTGACATTTCAACAGAGCGTTTTGAAATCGCGGGCAGAATCGCAGCAATTCAGCACGCTTATGTGTGAACGAAGCTTAAATGGCCAGATCTTCAGATGAAAAAAGAAAACCAATACAGCCACCACATCTAAGAACTGGTAAGCTGCAATATAATACATGTCTGCTTTTGGGTGTAATACCACTTGAAACTAGCGACGTGGGATCGCTAACATTTCCACTTCTAGACTGCTTGTATAAAGTGCCACAAAATGTACAGCACAGTGTTGAAAAAGGTTTTATAGCATACCCAGCATACTCCCAAAGAGCTAAATGGCTTTCTCCTAAGGCTACATTCCCATATCTGCAGATATATTGCTACGTTCTGAGGTGGCTAAAGGTCGCCTCTGGACACTGCAGCTCTCTTTGCCCTTGCTGTATACTAACTGCTTGATTAACTGTGGCCAGTTTGTGTGCAGTCAGAACTCGCTGACCATGCAAAGTTCATTCACTACTTTGGTTCGACTTTCATGCAACATGAGGTCCCACAGACTTCAATGTTAACCCTCAAAAGCTGCATGAAAGTCATACCTGAATGTTTTACATGCAACAGTGGGTCTGACAGCAGAACAAGTCAAATTCAAGTCGCACCCATCCAAAGTCGTGTCCAAGTTGCACTCCAAAGCTTTGGAATCATACAAGTGTGAATGGAGCCTTACAGTGTTTTATGTATCTGTTTGCGTTTCCACTGCTTTACTTCCACTTTTTAAAGCATACTGGTAGATTACATGACTTCCACCAAAGACAGACAAGTAAAAAAAATCCAAATGGCTATATCTGTGCATAGAGACAAAGTGTAAGGTCCTCCCTTGAAGGGGCTGGATATGAATGACTGTGCTTGGTGCAGTTTTCTATAATTGACTGAAGAATATAAAACATGAATTCCTATGGTGTTGTTAGCTATAGAATACAGTCTGAATGGTGGGACAACTAATAAGTTGCTGAATCTTTAATCACTTACAAAAATCATCAGCAAAAATTTGGCAGAGAGAGCAATGAGGTCAACTCACAGGATGACATCTTATAGCCCAATCCAACTAGGTAAGTATACACAGAAATTACAGCCAGAAATACTATCAAGGCTGAACCCCTGGCTAGTCTAGTCCATAAAAAGCAAAATCCACCCATGAGCAACTTACCAGCAGAGATTCTTTTAACATCAGAAGCTGGTGACGTGGTTTGCTTTTCCAAGCCTTTAGTGCACCCTAGCCACATGTCCACAGCTTCTTCCACTATAAAGCAGCATGGTCTCTTTTGCTGCCTTACCCCCCCCAGACCACTATTGGGAAACAACTATTATTTTCTGCCCTCTTTCACCACTGTGGAGAAACATCTCCATTGCTTGCCCCTCCTTTCTTTGCTATGAAGCAACATTGAGTCCTTCACTACCTTCCTTCACCACTGCTGAGAAACACATCCTTCTTCCATGTCCACATTCTTCACCACCTCTTCACATAACTATTGAGAAACATGTCCCTTTCTGCCTCCTTTCACCGGTATTAGGAAATACATATCCATCATTGTCTCCTTCCATCACTATTGTGAAAACAAGTCCTCAATGCCTTCTTCCACCACTACTGATGTCCTCACTGCCTACTTTCACTACTATTGAGAAATACAAATATGGGTTGATAGACCTGGATGTGTGTGCCTCTGGGCCCAGCCCCCTTCACTGTGTACCTTTCAAAATCAGAGCTGCGTGTGAGTCTACACAAAAACAGGACGCCTGTATGCAGCGCTACGCTGCTCTGTATGGATAAACACATAGCTCTTCATGCAATACGAGTCAATGCACCCATGTGGATGAGCCCTATGTCGCTTCACAATTCTCTACTTCCTATGCTAAGCATAGCTACAATCTATATACTGTGCTGTACTTAACTATACACCGCACTGCTCTACCCCTAACATTGTGCTGTATGTTCTATACCCCCCATTGCTCCCTACCTTGTACTGTGTTGTAGGTTACATATTCCACACTTATACATTCTGTATACTGAGCAATACAATAAATACTTCAACGGCACTTTTGATCCCTACTGCGCTCCAAATAGGCACATTTGCTATTTACTGAAAGCGGACCTTGCTTTCCTTTACCTAAATGTCATATCAGTAAGCACCTCCGCATGCGGATGTGAAATCGCCCAACGCCTTTTTTTTCTTACTTTTTTTATTTCGCCTTACTTACCTTTTTTCTTTTGTTCCTCTGTTTCCCTGAAGGCAGTGGTGATGTAGCCCAAGCCACACAAATACCCCCTGGGAAGACATCATCACTGCCTCCAGAGAAATCCTGCACCTAAACTGCAACATTTGCCATATGAAATTACATTTGGTGGGGGGAAAAAAAAGCTTCTCCCAGAAATCTTGGGTAAGGTTTCTTTCGCCTACAGATGCTTGCAGTGGCATATGGCATGCATGAGATGAAAAACATGATGTCACATGCATCATCCCATGCATGCACAGAATTACTGGTATTTTTAAATGGCAGCAAAGGGACAGGGACTCCGGCAGCACAGATAAAGGTTTGAATATCGGAGGGGGGCATGTAATGTCAGTTATTACCATAAAGTGAAGTAGCATTATTATCTATGGGTACCAATACCCAAATAATTCAAAATTATTGTCACAAGCGGTTATTGGCAAACAAACCCAAAAAACAAACATTTTTTTTCCTCTGTGCCAAGATTGATAAATGTGAAGGCTAGTCATATATGCACAGAGCTGTCGATCTGACTGCAGGCTAAGAGAATCCAATATATCCCTCCATCCACGTTAAGCAGTATGGATAGGACTATCTCCCTGCTGCCTATTGTATTCTGACAGCCTGCACCTGCCACTGTCTGAATATCTAAAAAGCGACTGTATCTGATTGGCTGCAGTCACCATTCAATTTCCATAGTTTTCATATGGGCAAATCAAGGTTACAGCTGATTACCAGTGGGCTGTAAATTCAAACAACTCTACAGGACTGACTATTGTTAAAAAGAGAGAGAAAGTAGAAATACATATACAGTATGGGAACTCTTTTAGGGCCTTTAAAAGTACCAAAGTAACATGTACTGTTAAAATGACTCCAAATTGATCAAATTAATAAAATCTCAAAAATTAATTGTGAACATATTAGGCTCCAAGTAGAATCTCAAACATGTTTCGCCCGTTGTGGCTTCTTCAGGGAGAGTCATTACCTACAATAAGAATTCACATTCTGTGTATGTTTAACATTTGGAAGACATCCATAAAGGATTATCAATGAAGTCAGTGTCAAACATTCAGGAACACTCAATATACTGGAAATTTCAGGATCGCATCAGAACCGCAGACTCACGGGTACCAGGTGGTATACTGACTACTGACACACTGCAGTAAGCTGACCACCATTATCAGGGTTCATACACATTTTTACCAATAAAATTCCATGACTTTTCCACGACTTCACCTAAATATTCATGACCTAAAGTTTCATGAAATCTTTATGTATACATGTTAAATAAGAAGAAAATACATGTCACACCCAGCATATTTTTACTAAAATAAATGACAATCTTTGTAGTGTACATGGGAAAAAAGCTTCACTTTAGGCAGTCATGATGGAGGTGCACCCGGACTGGTATGGATGGCACAGTCAGATGCACAAAATGCATCGCTTACTCTTTAGGCCCAAGCCACAGTCATGATGGAGGTGCAGGTGGACTGGTATGGATGGCACAGATGCACAAATGTGGCACTAACTCTTGTCTATACTCAGGGGTCAAGTCCTGGGAAAAAAAGTGTGGGGCTGTGGACATGATACAGGAGGTGGTCAAAGGCTGCGGACATGATACAAGAGATGGTCAGAGACTGCGGACATGATACAAGAGATGGTCAGAGAGTGCGGACATGATACAAGAGATGGTCAGAGAGTGCGGACATGATACAAGAGATGGTCAGAGACGGCGGACATGATACAAGAGATGGTCAGAGACTGCGGACATGATACAAGAGATGGTCAGAGACTGCGAACATGATACAAGAGATGGTCAGAGACTGCGGACATTATACAGGAGATGGTCAGAGACTGCGGACATGATACAGAAGATGGTCAGAGACTGCGGACATGATACAAGAGATGGTCAGAGACTGCGGACATGATACAAGAGATGGTCAGAGACTGCGGACATGATACAAGAGATGGTCAGAGACTGCGGACATGATACAAGAGATGGTCAGAGACTGCGGACACGATGCAAGAGATGGTCAAGAACTGCGGACATGATAGAAGATAGAAGAGCACTAGAGAGGCCGGAGAGCACAGGGGAAGCAGAGAACACTGGAGGAGCTGAATGGCACGGGGGGGGGGGGGGGAATGGAGAGAATTAAGGGGGGGTTTGGAAAGCATTGCAGGGGGGTTGGAAGGTGCAGGGGAGTGGAAGCAGGGAAAACCAGGGGGATGGAGAGCACAGGGGGAGGGGGGAACTGGAGAGCACTGTCTGGGGGGGAACTGAGGGGGCTAAAGAGCACTGTGGGGGCGTTAATAGCACCGGGGGGGGGGGGGTTATTAGCACTGAAGGGAGGCTAAAGAGCAGGGGGGGCTAAAGAGCACTGAGGGGGGCCAGCAAAGGAAGTTGTATAGGAGGGGGATGAGGCAGCTGCATATAGATGAATTGAACTTTCCATATTCCTAGTGCAGCTTCTGAGAGGAGGAGTAACAAGTATTCAGCGACATGAGGCATGAGGAATAAATATGGAAAGTTCAATTCATCACTATGCAGCTGCCCCATCCCATCCCCCTCCCATCCAGCACACAAAACGAGACTCCTCAGGCACTGACATTCTTCCTGCAGCTGCCTTCTAGGAAGTTCTTCACACTGAGATGCGGACACCGGCCTGACACCCATCAGTGCGGCGATGCGGGCGGCCCTTCAGACACCCCCCAGTGCGGCGATGCGGGCGGCCCTTCAGACACCCCCCAGTGCGGCGATGCGGGCGGCCCTTCAGACACCCCCCAGTGCGGCGATGCGGGCGGCCCTTCAGACACCCCCCAGTGCGGCGATGCGGGCGGCCCTTCAGACACCCCCCAGTGCGGCGATGCGGGCGGCCCTTCAGACACCCCCCAGTGCGGCGATCTGAGTGGCCCGGCTGACATCCTCACCCAATGCGGCGATCCCAGTGGCCCGGCTGACATCCCCACCCAGTGCGGCGATCCCAGTGGCCCGGCTGACATCCCCACCCAGTGCGGTGATCCAAGTGGCCGGCCGACATCCCCACCCAGTGCGGCGATCCCAGTGGCCCGTCTGACATCCTCCAGTGCGCGCGCCTCCCCCTCCCCCGCCTGCTGGTACGCCCCTGGGAGCGGGACAGTAAGTGCACTTCTCAGTTTCAGGTTTCAGCGGATCAATCCGCCACAGAGTTCCCAACCTGTCACGGTCTATTCATATTGAAGAGACCAGTGATCAGGCTTCAGCTGTGCAGTGCGCTGCGGCGGATCAATCCGCCTAAACCCGAAACAGAGAAAATAGTCCCACTTACTGTCCCCGCTCCCACAGAATACAGTACAATACAATACATTTTCTAAATAAAATAGGTGCACAAAATTCCATGACTTTTCCAAAACTTAGTGGGTTTTACTCATTTTCCATAACTATTCCAGTCCTGGAAAGTGTCATGTCAAAATCCCATGACATTTCCAGGATTTTCATGACCGTACGAACCCTGCATTATAGATAAGATGACCACTGGAGGGTGCCCAAAAAACTGTTAAAATCGTTGTAACACCCCCCCCCCCCCCCCAAAAAAAAAATAAATAAAATTAAGATATCTACTGTCCTCTGTCTGGCTGGGAAAAGAGCATCCTGTCATTGGCAATCCTACCCGCTTTTCTAAAGTACCCCCCTCTCTTTTGAATGACAGGCCTAATTAACAGCCCAGCCGTCGTGAGCACTGCTAGGCCCAGCTAGGGAGAACGCAGAGGGCATGTACAGCTGGGGAGGGAGTCCAGTGACGTCACAAATCCGCTTCCCAAGGAGATATTTAGCGGGCTGAAACGGGCAAAGACATTAAAGGATAGGTTCACCTTTGGGACATGTTCCACCCAATTTTAGGGTTGAACATGTAACATATGTTCCCAATGCTGCAGCAACTCCCCGCTGCCTTCTTTTCCTGTGACAGCAGTACAGTTCTCCGTACTAGCTGTCACTGTTTGAAATCAGTTGCAGCTTTCCGCATTAGAACACTGCAAGTGCATCAGCTGATTAATGATGAAAACATTCCCCCCATTTAGATTCACTCTGCACGTTGACATAATCAAAGGACTATTCCTTCAGGGCTTGTTCACACCAGGTACAATATGAATTCATGCATTTTCCCACATCGCACAGAAAGGTGCTGCCTTCTGTAGATGTGCGTGGATGCCATTTCTTAGACACCACCACGCATCTGACAAACATGCATGTCTGATGTAGTACCACGCGGTTTGGTGCAGAGCCCTTTTATAAATTGCACCTGTACTACTTTTGGCGGATTTCACACATGTAGGGCAGCCCACTGAAATTAATCAGCTGCACGGATTGTACAGGAATGCACACAAAACGTGCCTTGACGCACCTTTATGGTGTGAACCAGCACTGAGAGCAGAAACAGGTAAAAATCAGCAGAAAAGTTTGTTAAAATCCCTGAAATGAAAGTTGATCACCCAGGGAGGAATGTTTTTTCTCAACAAAAGTGAAGTTACTCACAACAAAAACACATTGAAGAAAAGGGGTTTGCTTCAACCTGCTTGTACCTAATTGATAATATCAATTTCTATGTGTTGTGAGAACAATTCTAGCAGCATAAGGCTGGCCATACATTACATGATTTTCCTTTAAATTTACCAAAACCATATAATATGAGATCAAACCTAAATTTAAATTTGTGTGCAACCAGGCAGGCCCTTGCAGTACACAGTTTAAGGTAAATCCAAAGAAAATTGAGCAATTTTCTCTGAGGAAGAGGCTAAGCCTTGAAACGCGTCAGCCATCATCTCAACAGGACTATGGACAAATACATGGACTATTCCTGACACTCAAGCGATTGAGTCTGATATGATCATTTTTAACTTCTGTTTGTGAGTAGCCATTTTTATGATTTATTAATAAAGCCATATTAATGAGGATAATGCGCTAGGTCGGTGCGCCCTTCGTTTTCTTTTGTTTGTTTTACTGCACAAATCTGGCCTTTATGGAAGAGTGGCAAGAAGAAAGTCATTGTTAAAAGAAAGCCATAAGAAGTCCCATTTGCAGTTTGAGAGAAGCCATGTGGGGGACACAGCAAACATGTGAAAAAAGGTGCTCTGGTCAGAGGAAACCAAAATTTAACTTTTTGGCCTAAAAGCAAAACGCTATGTGTGGCAGAAAACTAACACTGCACATCACCCTGAACACACCATGCCAACATGAAACATGGTGGTGGCAGCATCATGTTGGGGATGCTTTTCTTCAGCAGGGACAGGGAAGCTGGTCAGAGTTGATGGGAAGATGGATGGAGTCAAATACAGGGCAATCCTAAGGCCCCATGCACACGGGACGTTTTTAACGCCGCTGTAAGCAGCGTCAGGCGTTTTCTTTTTGCAGCCTAAAAACGCCCCTCCATGTTATTCTATGGCCTCATGCACACTCAGACGTTTTTGAGCTGTAAGTGGCTTAGACGTTTTTAGGCTGCAACAAGAACCCACCACCTGCGCGTTCTGAGGACCAGCGTTACAGCGTTAAAAACGCCTGACGCTGCTAAAAGCTGAATAACTTTGCTATAACGTTGCTTAACGTGCGTTAAGCCACGTTATACGTTTTTTTTTCTTCCATTCAAAATTAATGGTTCCCTATGGGATCCTATTGATTTGAATGGAGGTCGCACCGCAACACCGCAAGTCGGATCCGACTTGCGGGGTGACTTGCGCTGTGGGAATCTTGAGGGGGAACGCCACGCCAAAATTGGAAAAAAACGGCGTGGGGGTCCCCCCCAGGGTTCCAAACCAGGCCCTTCGGGTCTGTTATGGAATTTGAGGGTAGCCCCATGCCGAAAAAACGGCATGGGGTCCCCCCCAAAATCCATACCAGACCCTTAACCGAGCATGCAGCCCGGCAGGCCAGGAAAGGGGAGGGGACGAGCGAGCGGCCCCACCCCCCCTGGACCACACCAGGCCACATGCCCTCAACATGGGGGGGTGTTGGTGCTTTGGGGCAGGGGGAGCTCTGCACCCCCCACCTCAAAGCACCTTGCCCCCATGTTGATGAGGACAAGGGCCTCATCCCCACAACCCTGGCCGGTGGTTGTGGGGGTCTGCGGGCAGGGGGCTCATCGGAATCTGGAAGCCCCCTTTAACAAGGGGGCACCCCAGATCCCGGACCCCCTCCCTATGTGAATGGGTATGGGGTACACTGTACCCCTACCCATTCACCCCATAAAAGGCAGTGTATGGAAATAACGACAAGAGACGTTTTGGAAAGTTTATTAAAAATCTTCATCCGACTCTTCTTGTCTTCTCCTCTCCGGGGTCTTCTCCGGGGTCTTCTGCTCTTTTGCTGTCCGCCCTTCTTGTCTTCTCCTCTCCGGGGTCTTCTGCTCTTTTGCTGTCCGCCCTTCTTGTCTTCTCCTCTCCGGGGTCTTCTGCTCTTTTGCTGTCCCCCTCTTCTTGTGTTCTTGTCTCCGGGGTCTTCTGCTGTCCCCTCTTCTGCTGTCCTCTCTTTTCTTCTCCTCTCCGGTCTTCTGCTCTTTTGCTGTCGGCTGTCGGCTGTCTTCTTCCTCCGGTCCTCCTCCGACGACGTCTCCGCTGATTATGCCTATCTCCGGTCTCTTCAGCTTATTATATAGCCATTAGGGGCGTGGCCCCGATGACGTCATCTGGAGGCCCCGCCCCCTCATGTCACATATGACGTCATCTGTGACATGAGGGGGCGGGGTCTCCAGATGACGTCATCGGGCCACGCCCCTAATGGCTATATAATAAGCTGAAGAGACCGGAGATAGGCATAATCAGCGGAGACGTCGTCGGAGGAGGACCGGAGGAAGAAGACAGCCGACAGCCGACAGCAAAAGAGCAGAAGACCGGAGAGGAGAAGAAAAGAAGAGAGGACAGCAGAAGAGGGGACAGCAGAAGACCCCGGAGACAAGAACACAAGAAGAGGGGGACAGCAAAAGAGCAGAAGACCCCGGAGAGGAGAAGACAAGAAGGGCGGACAGCAAAAGAGCAGAAGACCCCGGAGAGGAGAAGACAAGAAGGGCGGACAGCAAAAGAGCAGAAGACCCCGGAGAAGACCCCGGAGAGGAGAAGACAAGAAGAGTCGGATGAAGATTTTTAATAAACTTTCCAAAACGTCTCTTGTCGTTATTTCCATACACTGCCTTTTATGGGGTGAATGGGTAGGGGTACAGTGTACCCCATACCCATTCACATAGGGAGGGGGTCCGGGATCTGGGGTGCCCCCTTGTTAAAGGGGGCTTCCAGATTCCGATGAGCCCCCTGCCCGCAGACCCCCACAACCACCGGCCAGGGTTGTGGGGATGAGGCCCTTGTCCTCATCAACATGGGGGCAAGGTGCTTTGAGGTGGGGGGTGCAGAGCTCCCCCTGCCCCAAAGCACCAACACCCCCCCATGTTGAGGGCATGTGGCCTGGTGTGGTCCAGGGGGGGTGGGGCCGCTCGCTCGTCCCCTCCCCTTTCCTGGCCTGCCGGGCTGCATGCTCGGATAAGGGTTTGGTATGGATTTTGGGGGGGACCCCATGCCGTTTTTTCGGCATGGGGCTACCCTCAAATTCCATAACAGACCCGAAGGGCCTGGTTTGGAACCCTGGGGGGGACCCCCACGCCGTTTTTTTCCCATTTTGGCGTGGAGTTCCCCCTCAAGATTCTCACAGCGCAAGTCGCCCCGCAAGTCGGATCCGACTTGCGGTGTTGCGGTGCGACCTCCATTCAAATCAATAGGCTCCCATAGGGAACCATTGATTTTGAATGGAAGAAAAAAAAAACGCTGCTAAAAGCAACGTGGCAAAACGTGCAATAACGCCAATGGAAAAAGCTACTGAAAGCACGTTTTTACAGCTGCTTTTTCCGGCGTCAGAACTAACTTTGACGTACGTTTTTTCTAACGCCCCGTGTGCATGGGGCCTAAAAGAAAACCTGTTAGTTTGCAAAAGACTTGAGACTGGGGCAGAGGTTCACCTTCTCCTATTTATGTCCAAATGTCAGTTCGCACTGCGATATGTGAACTGATCTGGGGGGGTCGTTAATTTTGAATTGACACTCCCAGCAATTTGCATATGGCAGTGTGAACTGCCTGAGCGGGGAATGCGATGCGGGAACCCGCAGTAGATTCGCAGGGTTTCCGCATCGCATCAGTGTGAACCGGGACTTAGTGTACAGTGGGGAAAATAATTATTTAACCCCCTGCAGATTTTGTAAATCTACATATACAGTATAGCTGTGCTGGGCTTTGAATGAAGTTTAGGCAACCACACTATGTCTAGGTTTCCACTAGTCTGACTTGTCATGCCACTTTGGACACAAAGTGGCATGACAAGTTACAGCCCATTGATTTCAATGGCACTCATTCCCATCTATGCGACTTTGAAAATCAGCAACTTTGAAAAGGTACCTGCACTACTTTGATGCAACTTTGAGCCAGAGAGTGTAATGTTGGATCAAAGTTGCATCAGTCACACTCTAAATCGCAATAGTGGAAACGTAGACTAAAGCTCTGTTTCCACTAGTGTGACTTGTCATGCGACTTTGGACACACAAAAAAACAAACAAATCGGCCCCTGCCCCCACCTATAACTGGCCTTCACAGCAAGGAGCACATGGAAGGGCAACACATGCAAGACAAACTAGAAAAATTCCCAGCTTAACTCACTAATTAGTCTGCTTACCAACCAAATTAACCGGTCTAAAAGTATGCATTAAAAACAGGAGTTTAGTTATCACACATTTGCAAACGCATGCGTAAGGTGCAGGGCAACTTTACAGCACCCTGTATTACCTGCAGTCCTAACTCTTGTAAATCTATGAGACTCTCCACAGTGGGAGCAAATGCATTCAAATGGATAGATAGGGGGCAGGTGGGCCTGGAGGTAGGACTGCAGGCAATACAGGGTGCCGTGAAGTGGCTCTATAGCTTAAGCATTCGTTTGCCAATGTGTGCTAACTAGACCCCGATTTTTTATGCATACTGTTGGACAGGTTAATTCAGTTGATAAGCAGACTGGTTGGTGAGTTGAGCTGGGAATTTTTCTGGTTTTGCTTTAGACACACAAAGTCGCATGACTAGTCACAGCCCGTTGATTTAAATGGCACCCGTTCCCATCTATGCGATTTTGAAAATCAGCGACTTTGAAACGGTAACTGCAATACTTTCATGCGACTTTGATCCAGAGAGTGTAAAGTTCAACCAAAGTCGCATCAAAGTCACACCCTAACTCACAATAGTGGAAACATAGACTAAAGATCTGTTTCCACTAGTGTGACTGGTCATGCAACTTTGGACACACAAAGTCGCATGACAAGTCACAGCCCATTGATTTCAATGGCACCCGTTCCCATATATGCGACTTTGAAAACCAGCCACCTTGAAAAGGTACCTGCACTACTTTGATGCAACTTTTGCTGCATTTTTGATCCAGAAATTGTAAAGTTGGATCAAAGCTGCACTCAAAGTCACATCAAAGTCACACTCCAAAGTCACACTCTAGCCTAGTGGCTAAGTTTCCACTAGTGCAACTTTAACATTGTGCGATTTAGAGTGCGACTTTGAATAAAACTTTGAGTGTGAATTTAAGTGCATCTTTAAACCAACTTTACACTCTATGGATCAAAGTCACATCAAAGTAGTGCAAGCGCCTTTAAAGTGGCATAGATGGGAATGGGTGCCACTGAAATGAATAGGCTGTGACTTGTCATGCGACTTTGTGAACAGGAAGAAGCTGTTTGTCTAGTTTAGATAAGACTTTCTAGGCTAGACAAGCAGCTAGCCAGAAAATGAATAATATCAAAGCTAAAGATATTTAACAAACTATGAATAGGAAAATTTTCATTTTTGACTGGAGTTTCCCTTTAAGTTGCAGTTCAGTGAGTAAAATAAGTATTTGATTCTCAAGCAAAACATGACTTAGCACTTGGTTGAGAAACCCTTGCTCTCAAGCACAGAGGTAAGACCTTTCTGTAGTTGGCTACCAGTTTGCACACATCTCAGGAGGGAATTTGGTCCACTCTTCTTTACAGATCTTCTCTAAATACTTAAGATTTCTTGGCTGTCACTTGGCAACTCGAAGTTTCAGCTCCCTCCAAAAATGTTCTTTAGGATTAAGGTCTGGAGACTGGCCAGGCCACTCCATGACCTTAAATGTGCTTCATCTTGAGCCACTCATTTGTTGCCTTGGCGGTATGTTTTGGGTCATTGTCATGCTGGAAGTCTCATCCAGGTTCCATCCTCAGCATTTTTCTACCTCCAAACACGGCGAGTAGAGATAATGCCAAACAGCTCAAATTTGGTCTCATCTGACCACATCACTGACCAATTCTTCTCTAAATCATAGATGTTCATTGGCATAACTGTACATGTACCTTCTTGAGGAGGGGGACTCGCTGTGTTTGGAGGAAGAAAAATGCTGACTATGACCCTAAGAACACCATCCTTACAGTCAAGTACGGAGATGGAAATATTATGCTTTGGGGCGGTTTCTCTGCGAAAGATACAGGCCTACTTGGCCACATTGAGGGGCCCATGGACGTGACCATGTATTGTAAAATCGTGAATTAGAACCTTTTCCTTCAGCCAGAACACCGAGGATGGGTCTTCCAGCATGACAATGACCCAAAACATACCGCAAAGGCAACACGAAAGTGGCCCAAGAAGAAGCACATTAGAGTCAGAGTGGAAATCCAACACAGACAAAGCCACTCATCTGAGATAATAAACCAGGTGTGAGTCGGATCAGTAATCCAGGCAGCATTCCAAACAAGAGATGGTGACCGCACTCAGGTATAGATGAAAGCATTGAAGTGTTTATTCATCACCGCAAGTAACAAACATGACAGGTATATAGGTTGACGCGTTTCACGACACTGTTGGTCGCTTACTCATAACCATACCTCAGTCATGGAGTGGCCTAGCCAGTCTCCAGACCTTAATCCTATAGAAAATTTACAGAGGGAGCTGAAACTTTGAGTAGCCAAGCGACAACCAAGAAACCTTAAGGATATAGAGAAAATCTGTAAAGAAGAGAAGAGTGGACCAAAATCCCTCCTGAGATGTGTGCAAACTTGGTCACCAACTACAAGAAAAGTCTGTGCTTGCCAACAAAGGTTTATCCACCAAGTACTAAGTCATGTTTTGCTTGGGGATCAAATATTTATTTTACTCACTGAACTGCAACTTAATTTACAGCACTTGTTTTATGTGTTTTTTTCTGGATTTTTGGTTGATATTCTGTCTCTATCATTTAAAATACACCTATGTAAAGAAAATTATAGACCCTTCATTTCTTTGTAAGTTGGCAAACTTTCAAAATCGTCGGGGGATTAAATAATTATTTCCCCTACTGTATGTTTTTTCCAACATTGATGAATTTGAATTGTAGTTATGTTGTGTATCTGTGTTACTTCCAACACACACACCCAATGCATAGACAGGAGGACAAGCCTCGCTTCCAATGGTGTCAGTTCACACCACAGCATGCCTGTGGGGTGCACTGAAAAAGAAATACTGCATGCAGTGCTGGTTGCAGTGCAGTTAGCAGAACTGTATTGACATTTAAATAAAGTTCTAAATTTATGAAGGAAAAAAATAAAAAAAACTGTGCAGTGCTCCTGGATCTGCGCATTGGCAGCTGTGCTTTTAGCCCTGAATGAAAACATTTTCCTCTTTTCATATGCCTGCTATTCACACAACTCTATGAGTCATCAGAGCAGTGACTGGTTTCTAATGGGACAACTTAATTTGAAGATTCAGCCAGACAAGCCCCAACTCTGCCTCCTGTGCCATAATGTTAGCTAACCCATAGTGCTCTGGGAATTTAGTCAAATATTAAATGAGTATTTGTGAAATAAAGATTGTGTACAGTTGTTTATATAAACACACACACACACATCATCTTTATGATCCAATACCACAAAAGAATGAAGTCCAATTAAAGTAATGCAGCATAGTCAGCCTTGGCTTGTATTACCTAAGTGATGTGGGACAGCGGGCTTACAATAAGTAGTAATGTACACACAAAGGGATTGTTATTGAGAGTCATGGAAAAGCAACAGTTTTCTCAGCAAGATGTGATGCAAGAAGAGGCGAGTGGATCTCTCACTACCTGCCAATCATGGGGAGAAATCTGAAGAGCTATAAACAACCTAGGCCACATTGACTACAGATGGATTCAAAATTAGGTTGCAATAATGCAAAGGATTAGTAATATGGGTTCTGACCATAACTTCTACAGAAAATATCTTTAGACGATAAATTAGGTCTATAATACCGGCCTAAAAATCCTCTTGGCATACTCCCTCAAAGAAAAAAAACAGCATGATAGAGGCAGCAATTCTAAGAATTACGTTCTGCATACTAGATCTGGGGCAGTGACCCTAAACTTAAGCTGGCCATGTGCTAGTAGAATTGCATTGGAAATGTTTCGATACAAGAAGGCTTTTTTTATTTGTTAGTGGCATCAAATCAAAATTGGTTTTTGACCATAGTGACCAGAAAATCTGAAGGATCACAATAAACAATGCTTGAATGAACAAATTTCTAACAGGGAATGTGGTTTTTGTTCGGTAAAGTCCATTTATTCCATATTTGAATGATACAAGTACTTTCAAATGGCATTCATCAAGTCAATAAATGTACTGAGAATTTTTGGACTAATGTTTGTATGAATGTTGGTTGGAAAATCTACTAGTGTATGGCTAGCTTTAGGGCACCAGATCATTGCCCAGGAAGCTGTATGCTGTACTAGTTATGAATTGGCAGCTTTAACCAGGGAATACATTCCCTGTAAATGCAATTATAAACGTAACTTCCAAATTCGTTCACACAACTTTTAAAGATCGTGTTCATTAAACTCCTCCTTCACAAATAATTGATTCTCTGTAAAGAAACATTATGGCAGCTGCCCACTAGTGGTTTCTCCAGGGGAATAAATGGTGAAGCTGAATTCTAGGAATTCAAAAAAAGTGCAGACACCCTAGGAATTAAGGCCAAGGAAGTGTATGAAATCTCCTGAACTTACCTCATTTATTTATATCTGACATGTTTATGGCTCTGCCAGTGTTACACTCGGGGCTGTAAGAGAGGAGAGAGAGGCACACAGAGGCCCTATGCCCGCCCCTCCCCTCCGCTGCCCATTCAGAGAAGCTTTTGGATTTTGTGAATGAGTTTGCATTAATACAAAGGCTTCTGTGATTGGGCAAGAGGAGGGGAGGGGCAGGCATAGCAGCTGCACCAACTCTAATGTTGAAGATGCTAAGACCTGAAGCATCAGTGTCAGGCTCACAGAAATACCATGATAACCGTCTTCCAGAAGTGCACTAAAACGGTTAAATGTAAAGTCACAGAAATAAGCCTAAAAGAGAAATTTGGTCTTTCCATGTGTGTCCAACAGAATATTTTATTTCAGATTTTGATAAACTTAAGTAGGGTACACAGTTTAAGAAAATCGGGCAAACGGTTGTCCTTTTTTCCTCGTTTTTTCACAGCAAATCGGAACCGATGAAAGAATTTTCATACGAAAATTCTCGTACGACAAAGGCTTTTTTTGTTGTTTATTGTTTCTGATCATGCGCAGTCTTTCTTTTCGGATTTTTCTTGTACAAAAATCGTACGAAAACGGTACACATGAATGAAAATCGTTTGTTTTTTCCTGTACGAGAAAACTTTTGGCGTTTGTCCCTTCGAGAATTTTCGTACAAATATTCTGAATCGTCTGTAGAAAGTTCTGTACACAGTATGCGAAAATCGTACGAAAATTCTTTGGACGAAAATGTTCGCCCGATTTTCTTATAGTGTATACAGCCTTAAAAAACTTAAGAATATCATTTTTAATGGTACTCTCAACAAAATCACACTTGCATGCCATAGCGTATAGAGCACACCGTATCAAAACCAAAGCAAATTAAACTTGGCACACGAAAAATCTTTGCACTCCAAAGTCTCTATGCAAGGCATGCAGCCGACAAAGGAAAGTAGGTAATCAAGGCCTAAAGGCACTTAAAATTCAATGGCCCACAGTAACCCAACACCAGGCCCAAAAGGGGTTTCAGGAACCATCAGGTATGTGACTGTGTACTATAAATGCAATGAAGTGTATTTGTAGAAAAATTCCTAAATGGGCCAGTGGCATGAGTAAAACCTGTGTACAGGTGCTACTGTATTAAAAAGGTATAAATAAAAATGAAGGGAAAGTTCTCACGTCTCACAGTCCTATAAAAACAGACGGATCCTAAACCAAGTGCTCTTTTGCCACAAAACCCAGCCAGCAAATAGTGTTAAAGCCCAACCCTTTTCCATTGAACTGAAAGTGTTTTGCTGCTCTCAGTGACCCCAACTGGAGAGATTTCCCATAATGTCCCCTGACTAATAAAATGATTGACAAACACTTGGTGAGTAAAAACTTCCCAGATGTTCTCTCTTGTACACGGTCTAATAAAAAAAAAAAAAAAAAGGTTGCTGGCATACCTATTGTCAAAAGAACAAACTGTTTAACTACCACTAGAGGGAGGTATTGGATCACTAATGGGCAGAGTAGTAAGCAAGATAACATCAAGAGGAAAAGTAGATCTATGGAAGATCTAATTTGTTGCTATGGGCTGCAGCTCTCTTTGTTCTCCGGTAGTTGCCTTGATTGAGAAAAAACATTTCCTTAGCACACAGAATGGATTATACGCACAGTACATTTTCCACCAATCCACAAAACCATTAAAGTAGAACTTTAAGCATAACCTTTTTTTATTCCTATTTTGGATAGAGCAAGGGAGGGTGGTATAACCCCCATCAGATTTCCTTTCACCATCTGTGTCAAAGCTAAACAGAAAGTGATCGGAAATCCCTGCAAATGAAGGAAATTCCTTGGGCACCCCCAGGTCCCCATTCTAATATTTTCTATTACTTTTCTGGGGACAAACCAAATTAAGGATTTTCTTTTATTTTCACTTTCAATGATAATGGTAAACAGGACAAATATAGAGGAATAATCAACCTAATGGGGACACAGACAGCAATAAAAACTGACAGATGTTTTATTCCCCTTTCACTCTATCCAAAAAAAAAAAAAAAAAATGCATTTAGTTCTAATTAATATAGAACATTTTCCACCAGCATAATCCATGTGAGGCTCATACTGTCAAAACACGAATCCCCAAGTTTTTGCCCATTTGGCAAACTTGTAGTTTGGTATGTGAGACCACTGAATCTCATCATCATTACAATAACGTTTTAAAGTGCTTATGTATTAAGAACCCAAGACAAGTTGTAACTCACCGTCCTGGAAGACACGTTCCACATTAAGCCCATAGGTGGCACAAGTTTCATAGTAAGTGCATCGCTTGAGGTCATTGGAAAGCTTTCGTGCACGGGAATCATCGATTACACGAGGGTTAGTGCAACTGATGGCATCTGGAAAGACCGATGAAATAACCATTATTATTGGGGGGCACAGGGAGAGGTTCTGGATCATGTTATATCCTAAATATAGATATAATGTAATAACATGCTCCAAAAGTTGGGACACAGCCTTTAAACACTACAGGAAGAATACAAGGTAAATAACAGCTATATAACAGAAGTGTCAGAGAGTGCCAATATTTGCATTTACAAGAGAGGCACACACATTTTGTGCTGGTCATGTTAACATAATGGATAAAGCAAAACTCAAGACAAACTAAACACATAGATAAAATACGTGTTTACTGTTTTGCATGTCAAAAGTGCTTGTAATTCTGTACAGCCAGTCTTGTGACTTGCACACATCTTCCACAATGCATAAGCAGATGAGACACATATTGTAGTTTCTGATTCAGCCATTCATCTTCCTGGTTTAGGAATACAGTTTCTTATCTCACCTATCAACCCTCACATTAGACAGGTAAACAGCTTTTTAACCTTCATCTAATTAGCGGGAGCCGACTTCAGATGCAGTAAATGTAACCCAGGAAGAAGTAAAGTTAAACCAGGAAACAGCAGCATCATCTTACTGACTGGTAAGTATATCACAAAAATGGCTGGCCAAATTTAGAAAACCCTTTGAGATTAAAATGTAACAACAGATATATATATATACAAACATAGATAAAATATTCCCTCATAAAAATTCAAAATAAAGAATAAAAAGAAATGTTCCCTCACAAAATAAATTCCCAGGTCACAAAAATAATGTTGGATAAATGACATGGAAGACATTTGCATTCACTGCAAAAGCAATAAATGCTCACATACCTGAATTCAAATTCTAAGCGATTACAAACCTGTGAAAATGTAATTGTCGTGCTAATTTGTGTCCTCATCAAACTGACGTAACCTTATCTTAATTTTACGCAAACAATTTACGCAAACATGTTTTTTTTTTTTAAAGTAAAAATATATATAAAACATAGATATTTGCAAAATGGGTAAAGATGAGTAAAAATGCTTCTTTAATTTAATATTTTGGAGTAAATATTTAGGGTATGCTTAAGGTATGTAAATACTGTGTTAGGAAAAGTTACAGGAAAATTATTATTTTTTTTTTTTTTTCTTATACTTTTTTCTTTTTGAAATCAAGGAATCTGGTCTAGCAGATGTTCAAAATTAGTAGTAAATTCGATTTTTAACAGTTTACGTCCTAACATATTATTTAGCCTAGTATACAAAGGCCGAATGTCAGGCAGCATCAGCCAGTTCAATAGAAACCAGCCGACATTCGGCCTGTGTGTACTAGAGTTGGTCCGACAGAAGCTGGCTGTTCAGAACACAAAAGAACAGCAGGGGAGATTGCTGTACTAATGTCAGATATTTAGTACAGCAGCTCTTCCTGAGCGGTCAGTTTTTTTTTTTTCGTTCAGCCTTCCTGGGTAGATAGAAAAAAAGAAAAAAAAAACTACCAGTGTATACTAGGCTTTAGAAAGCTTTCCTTCTGCATTGTATGTTAATGAGGGATAGCCAAGGGAGCCCTATTTTTTCTCAAATTTAACTGCAAAAGTGGAACACTTTAAATAAAAATATATATAATATGTTAGGATAGACTAGAAAACCGATAAACAATAAAGCCTATAATGTGTGAAACAGACATCGCCGAAACAAAAAACAAAACAAAACCCTGGGACTCTAAGGTTTTTAGGGAAAAAAGGCCTATTTGTAAACCCAGATTTTAATGCAGTTAGCTGTATGTCCAGTAGATGGCGCTATGTGCACACATTTGGAACTCAAGCAGACAGCATTGAACAGCTGATTTGTGGGTGCTGGATTTACTCACCCTGAGTTCCCACCAGGACCATGGGGATCTCATTGGTGTTGCGGTAGTTGGCAAGGCGGCTATAGTAGTGATAGACTGTCTGGAAACTGATCTCATCCTCCAGGCTGAAGACAAAAATCACAGCATCCACCCACATAGCAAACTAAAGAAAAGAAATGTTATTTAGAGCAAAACAAAATCAGAAAAAAAGATTACAAAGTTAAATGCTTATACAATAGTCTGAGACAGAAGATAAGGGGAAGATAAATGTGCTAGGCCTAACACAATTCATAAGGAATATTAATGACACATAATAAAGATAAAGGACCAATCCAAGAAGAGATATTAGTGAATGGATGATGCCATCCAGGAAACACTGTGTGCTGTGCTGTTATATTCTGCTCAGTTTAACTCACCTAAAGATCATTCATCTCTTCTGCAATCAAAGCCTGCCTGCCCACTGTTTGTTATAGTGGAACTTTAATTCCGCTTTATATGTAGGGTATGAATGACTGTTTCTTGAATGCCATGGATTCATTTTGGGCTTTTTTGAGAAGAAGGATACGTTTTTCAAAAATCTATTTTTTTTTTCAGCACTAAAAATGTGTACATGGTGTGGTTTTTATGTTCCATACATTAGGCTAAGTTCACATGTAGGCGTTTTGGGGAGTTTTTCTGCTCTGGGATCAGCTTAAAAAACGCCCAACAAGACAAATCCTATTCATTTCAATGGCCCCTGTTCACATCTGAGCGTTTTGACCTTTTAAGCAAAATGCCCAACGTTTAAAAAAGTACATGAGCTTCTTTTTGGGGCAGATTACAGGCATTTCTATTTTTTTCCATTGGTCACTTGTCAACCTAAAAACACCTGCACAAAAACGCCTGAAAAAACGCCAGAAAAAACGGCCATAAAAACGCCTGAAAAAATGCTTGTAAATAGCAACGCCAAGATGTGAACGTAATTATTGTCATTCGCAAACCATGGCATTCAAGAAACAGTCATTCATACCCTACATTTAAAGCAGAATTAAAGCTCCGCTATAACAGTGAGCAGGCAGGCTGCGACTGCAGAAGAGATATGCAATGCCTGTTCTGCAATGAAATGCCCCCACCTGCCTGCTCCCTGCCTTCCCCGGCTCTGTAAACTGAGCTGTGCATACACAGTGAGTACTGACCATTTAGCTCCACTTTATCCCTACTTCCTGACTAAATATTAAAACCAAAGCCTTAATGTCAACCTAACCTCTGATTAATTTCATATATATTACATGTTTACCATATGCAGTCAGCAGGTGGAGCTCTAGGGTCTGCTCTCTGCAGGTTCTTTTCTATGCTGTAAATAATATTGTTTCTTGCTGTTCAGCTCTGTTCCCAACACTCCCTGCTGATCATTCCTCCTTAAGAGGAGGGACAGACCACCCTTTCCTCATCTGTAATTCACAAAGCTCTGTATGGAACGGAACTTTTAGGCACGGTCAGCAGCTACTACTGAACTCTCCTGTTGGAAAGCCCAGAATGCTCAGCAAACACAGGGTCATGGAAGCAACACATGTTAAATTATTTATACAGTAAAGGCTTTATACAGGTAGTTCTAGTTAGTGGTAAAGAAATCAGTTATTAAACTTGTGCACATTGACAGTCATGTGTTTAATGTAATGGTTAGCCGGGGAATGCCCAAAGGCTATGTTTTGTACCTACTATACATTTTAATTCTTTAATAAAAAACAAATGTTCAAAAAATGTAATGCTGTCATTTTTTTTTTTTTTTTTTCAAATAGAGAGGGAAACTGTTGCAAATTTTTAATGCTTTCTGTGGCCCTGTTGGGGAGATTTGATCTCACTTCCTCTTCTACTATAAACAATGATGCTATGTACAGAAAGTGAGGCAAAATCTCCCCAATGGGGCAACAGATCGCAATGGAAACATGATTTTCTATAAAGTAGGGGAAGGTTAGAACTTCTTTTGCCTTTTTATTGCTGTCTTTGTAGATTTTTCCTCACTTCCTGTCACGATTACAACAATGTCACCGGTAGAGGAGGTGAGGGCAAATCTCTTACAGTAATCCTCAGCCAGCAATAAAACCATGACAGTCTCTAATTGTTCCCCATTATGTCTAATAAGGACAAAAACATTTTTACTGTAGCTGGAGAAGCTTAAAATAAAATTGCCCAAAACAATTGCAGCTTCCCTTTAAGATTATTGCACGTCAAAACCTCAAGGTGAGATACTTAACACATTGATATTAATCTTTTCAGATCCAAAAATGTTTTTGGATAAACCCAGTGAATAGCTGGTTGTTAAGGAGCGGGCTGGGAAGCCAGCCACTGCATCCTTCACAACGGATGAGTCAATAGGTGCCAGCAGGGTGTTAAACAGTTGCCGACAAAAAATGGTAAAAAAAAAAAAAAAACAGAAAAAAACAAACAAACGTGGGAGCCCCTCTCCCTCTAAACCATACCAGAAGCTCCCTCTCCCTCAAACCTTTTTCTGCCACTAACCTCTCCTGCCAAAAAGCACTTCTAAAAGCAATGCAATGCAGTGCACATGAACACATACGATAACATACAGGGGGGTTTAGAGGCAGCTAAAAGAAAAGTATGACACCCAAAACAGCAGCTGTAAAAAGGCCCAGAATGCATGAGGCCTTAGACAGAACTTCAGTTTCATCGGCAGCCAGACTACGGACATCACTCTGTGTATCTGTGACAAATATCTATCTCTGGATGTACTCTAAATAAGGCCACTTTCACACTTGTGCGACCTAAAAGTCACGCAATTTTGCCATGATTTTGACTGGACTTGAGGCAATGCCTGTGTAATGTTGAGGTCTTGGACCTCAAAACGCATCAAAGTCAGGCAAAAGTAGTGCAGGGACTACTTTGAAGTCGCACAGATACGGTACTCATTGGAAATCATGGAGTATGACTTGTCATACGACTTTGCAGTCCTAAATTGGCGGACAAGTCACACAAGTGTAAAAGGGACCTAAGCAGCAGTGGAGGTTCGAACAGAGGTATGAACAGTTTCTTTACAAATGATAAGAGATATGTATAATTAAGCTGAACAAAGTCTCTGTAGGAGTGATTTACTAAACTGGAGCACTCAGAATCTAGTTCAGCCATGCAACTTCAGCTTGTTTAATTAAGCCTTGGAAATAAAACCGGGAAGCTGGTTTTTATGCAGAGCTGCACCAGATTTTGCACTCTCCGGTTTTAGTAAATAACCCTCTATGAAGCAGGCTGAAGGCGTAGACTCCGATTAGTCATTTCTAGACCACCTGGATGAGTTGCCTGGTGTACTCAAAAAATACAGACCCAAAACACAAAAGCCCTGGACAGGTCCGTCTCCGTAGGCGGATCCGTGCTGCTCAGCGGGGATCGATCCGCCAATCCCCGCTGAGCCGGCGGATGACAGCTCCGTCTCCGCTTGCAGTGCGGAGAGGGAGGTGTCACAGCTCCCGCTGCCCTCTATGGGAGATCGGATGAGAGTAGACCGTCTGTCCGCTCTCATCCGATCCG
The DNA here is from genome assembly GCF_965119305.1 of Pelophylax lessonae. NCBI lineage: Eukaryota > Metazoa > Chordata > Amphibia > Anura > Ranidae > Pelophylax > Pelophylax lessonae. Next base: position 227,974,503 of record NC_138773.1, read on the forward strand.
ATCCCTGAACGGATGGAAAAATAGGGTTTCCATCCGTCCAGATTTAACGGACAGGATCGGATATGGATGGCAGCGGGTGTCAGCGGAGGGGTCTCCGCTGACATCCGCTGCCCCATAGAGCTGCATGGAGGATCCGATCAGATCCGCCTAAAAAACTGACAGGCAGATCTGATCGGATCACCCGTGTGATGGCACTGCAATTGTAATCAAGTTAAATCTTCCTGTTCACAAGGGAGATGGGTTAGCAACAGAGAGAAGAACGACTGTGAAGACATCTTACTTGTGCTTCTGGCGGTCCACCTTCATCACGGATGAGTAGGAGGTAGCTCTGTCCATCAACTACAATCTCCTTCTTGAATCTCCCACCTGTCACAGACAATACCGTATTAGTCAGTGTCACAAACCGTCAAATTTACAGGGAAGAATACGGATGGAAAGAGAGACGAAAGGAAACCGTGGATCTTGTTTGTAAAAGACTCGCATGTACAGGAGCGTGGTAAGGACAAGGAACACTTAAAGCTGCCATGGTACCAGCAGGGACATCCCCACAAACCTTTAGCTAAAGGACAACTAAACCCCAATAAACAACTAGCTCATGTATTCTGTTTCTAATAACATTTATGTATGTGTAAAGCTTCAGAAGATTATCAGATGACGAGGGTATAGTGGGGGAAATAAAGAGATGTCCTCCAGCACACAGTCATGCAAGATACCTATGAAGTGTCATTTTTGGTGCCACCTTTGTTAAAAATGTACACATTTTGTGTGTTTATCTTCAGTGACTCATTTTGTTTTAGTATAGTGATATTTTAACTTAGTTGCAGCTTTTGGTGGGCAATTTATTCAATGCAAAACTCTGGAGGGTTTCTGGAGGCATCTCTCCATTGCAAATTATTGGGTGGCAGTGGCTGAGTGTGCTTATTGGGTGTCATTCATACATGGATCATTAAAGCCTCGCTTTCCATTCAGTGTATGGTTCTGGTAGCTGAATAAAGCTCAGTATACACTAGGCCCATACTGTAGCTCACCAGATGTGCTCTCCTGTAGCAGGATATCCTTTCACAAACAATATCCATGTGGTTAGTATTCTACAATATAGATGAATAAACTGTGCCAGAGCCCTGTAAGCAGGGCAGAGCTGCATTTCACAACTGGTTTCCCAAACCCTTAATATTTAGTAAAATTCCGAATGGTATTTATACCCAGAAAGGTGGTTTGATATTTCTTTATGCTCTGCAGCACTGCCCTAAACAGGCGACTCATAAAACACACGGTGTCACACAGAATGAAAAAGTCACCACGGGACAAGGTGAATTTGGATGAATGGGAAGATGGAACAAAAAGTACAACAAAGCCACCCGCATACCCCAAACCCTTTATCCCAACAAACAGGCCTCACCTGAGGACAACACAAACGCACAGTGCTACATAGAAAAGCCCAATATTAATACCGTTCCCTTATATCCACTACACCATTTACTAATAAAAAGAAGAAAATACACACTCCTTGTGATCCAAGTTACTGCTTTACAATGGAGCCTGCAATCACTAAAAATGTGTATGCAATAATTCATGTTGAATTGGTCACATAAGCTTTGTATTAAAGTAGAACTGTAGCTAGACTATGAACATTCAGCAGTAAAAAGTCTTCTCTGACCTCTTCAGGCATGACAAACTCAACGTTTACAGCACGTTTAGGGCTCATTTACAAAGGTGTGTGACTTTACACAGGATCTTGCTGGTAGAAATATCACAGACACTGGCAGATCTTGCTACAACCTCTCTGCTATGCTTACATGCGGTACCCATTAATGGAACCGTACTGGCCACCACAGCGGCTCAGGGCCACCTGCACCTCTGAATACACACGACTGATGTTAACATGTCTGCCATGGGTTGGTCGTTCACGCAGTAGCGGTGCATGTGCAGAATGACGTCGGACAATTCTGAATGACCAAAGGCCAGGCGCATGTGCCACAGTAAGAATGATAGGAAAAGGGGAAGGCAGTTTCTATGCCCCCTTTTCCTCATGGGAGAAGTGGCGTGAAGGGAGGTTTCAAGTTCTCCCTTTGGCGCAGTAAGGCAAGCTTTATCCCTTACTTTTTCCTCAAGGAAAAGGGCGGAAGAGCTGCCTGAGGTAGTATAGTGTACGGTGAAGAGGTCACGTGTCTTGGCAGGTGACAGGACGTGACTTCTTGGGAAGATTCCCGAATAGCCTTGGGGGGGGGGGGGGGGGGCTATATGAGAGGGCTCCATTTTTAGCAGGGCTCATTCGCCTCAGAAGGCACAAGCTGTGGTGTTCCCCATCCCTCCCTACCTGCACGTCGTGGCTGTTATTATGTGGTGGGTCACCTTTGTAAGTTATGCAAAGGGGGAAAATTGGTATGTTTATTCTAGTTGGGAGATATAAAATCCACTAATTTATTTATTGATACAGTCTGAGCCGTAGTGGCTGGGTTGTTGAAGGCTCCTTACACACGGTCCGCTGTCCGATACGGACCGTTCTCTGCTCAGCGGGGGATCGATCCTCCGATCCCTGCTGAGCCGGCGGATGACAGCTCCGTCTCCAATCTGTGTGCGGAGAGGGAGGTGTCAGAGCCCCGCTGCTCTCTATGGGGGAATCGGATGAGAACGGACCGCCTGTCCACTTTCATGCGATCCAATCCCCTGGACGGATGGAAAATAGGGTTTCCATCCGTCAAGTTTTCAAGGACAGGATCAGATGCGGATGGCAGCGGGTGTCAGTGGACGTCACCGCTGACATCTGCTGCCCCATAGGGATGCTTGGAGGATCCGATTAGGTCCGCCTAAAAAACTGACAGGCGGATCAGATCGGATCGTTTGTGTAAAAGAACCCTTAGTGTTTTAATGTGGTTATTTTGATGAGAATAAAATTTTAAACCAATAATAAACAGCCGCGGCCAATTAATTTCCAAATATTGTGTGGGTCTGCTTTATTTATCTATTTATTTGCTTCAACTTTTATTAAATTATTAAGGTAAAGGTAATTGTAGGAACTCCTGCCTACTATCCAATGACTTTATTCAGGGCTAAGGGAACATCAACATCAATCAGCTTCGCAGATGTCGCTGGCAGTGGCTACCCATTGTTGAAATTGACATTAAAACCCAGTATTACCCAGAAATAAAAGAAAAGCCAATACTTCTCTTTTAAGGCAGTTACAAAGAAAAAAGGGGGTCCAGTCGGTGAATGTATCAGCCTCAAAGTTTTAATTCTATTTATTTCTGTACATTATTGTTTACTGAATAGTTTACCAAGAGTTGAGTTTATTACAATTTAATAAATGTGTCCATTGTACCCTGGTTCAGCAACAAATTACCTATGAAAATGATTTTAGGATGTTGGCAGTTATGTTTGTCTACAAGTCTTTATTCATACTCTGGTCTCTTGCTGGAGAAGTATTTGTGGCTACACAAAAGTAAGGAAATATGGACAGATTTATAGATCTAAGGTTGACTATAATAGAGCTGCCTGGCTGTATAAAACATATGCTGTAAATATCTTAATTCAGAGAAATAGCACTGGACCTTCTGGACTGCATTAGGCTCCAGCAACTACAATGTACTGCGGAAAAAGTGTATTCCTGTGGGTGCAAGAGAGATCTGTACATGGAAAATGTGCATCATTTAGAAATTCCCTACCATGGCGGATCTTGTGTGGGAGAGACCCTGCTGTAGCCACCTACACAGAAGGCATGTCACAGCTGCCGAGAATAATGCCAAATCCTATAGGCCAGCTCTGATCAAACAGGAAACAGTGAGCCAATAGACAAGAGGAAAAAAAGATCTTTGGGGAATTGGACAGGAGGGTGGCCGGAGGCTGCAGCTGTATCCGTACACACAAATACCAAAATCAGCACAAACAGGAATAATACAAAACAAATTCACTAATAGAAGCTAATCAGAATTAACTTTAATAAGTACTTAGTGACACCATACAGTGTATGCTACGGTGATGTGTGAATGATGCCAAGTGCTGCAACGTATTGCTACAACACATTGAATTGTTTGCTTTTTTTATTTCTAAGAAATCCTCATGCGCTGTAGTGTGTAGCAATGCATTACAGCTTGCCAGAACACGCTGCCCAAAATGCAACATGCCCTACTTTTTTCTGAGCGCACCATTGTAGCGAGTTGGTGTGAACTGATGCCAAAGGCTGTAAAGCCAAACTCTCTTATTTTTGCAACAGAACTGCTTTGATTAACACTGCTGGTGTGAACGAGGGCTAAAGTCAAAGCAATGAAAGTTTTTATTTTGATTGCTGCCTTCTGCACACCATTTGCCAGTTTAAATAAACCTGTACACGGGTAAGGCCTCATGCAGACTGCTGCTCATAAAATCACGTTTTTGGAGCTTTTTGCCAAAGCTTTTGAACACAACCCAATAAAAGCCTACGAGTCCATGCACACATAGACTATTACCAGAGTTTAGGCTGTGTTTAGAAGCAGCTAAATGCTCCTCTCCTGAACGCAGAAGAATCACATTCAGGAGAGGAGAGATTTTCCAGAAAAACTCTGGACACGGCCAAAACGCAAGTAAATGCATCTAAATGCGCGGCAACGCTAGGCATGTTTTGAACTTTAATTTTAATGACCAAAAAAAAATTATTATTCTGGCCAACTAATTGAACCTAAGCACTGGATGTTGCTAAATGCTAGAAAAACGTGGCTAAACGCAGTGCATGTTTACCAGCATCCAGCGTTTTTCTGCTGCCATCTAGGGAACATCCAGTGTGCATGTAGCCTAAAGGGAACCTATAAAGACAGACACATGCTCATTTTTGCAGGTGCATGCTTTAAAGCAGGAGTAAACTTCCATTGATTTTTTTTTTCTGTACCTATAGGTACTGTAAACTTCTAAACATGTACCGTTTAGGATATTTTTACTGCATATGCTACCGTTGATGTCATTGGCGCATGCGCTCTGAACAGGCACCCGTGCTGTTTTTTTAAAAACCTTGTGCCGTGACTGGCAGCTCCCACGTGCATTTGCAGGCCAGTCACACATCCGGAGTTCGCAGACCCGGAAGGAAGACGGGCGAAGATGGATGCGGCCTCCAGCGGCTACAACGAGGGCTTGATTTACAGGTTTCACATAATGTGCTAGCATGTGATGCATACTAGTACATTATGCCATTTTTTTTTTTTGCAGGTCAGGGGGGGTGACAACACTTTACTTTCTCTTTAAGCCGGCCATACATGGATCAAAATGTGGACGTTTTAGCAGGGACTGGACAAATTTCATTCAATGTATGGGCACTGTGTGGGTGTAAGTCTATCTACTGAAAGACTACTGTACATCTGTCCTGTTCAACACGCTTGACCAGCGCCGCAGGCTTTAGCCTGCAACGCTGATCACTATATTCTGATGTTGGGGAAGCCTCTTTGCTGTCAGATTATAATGACTCAGTGGGAGGATTCCCTTATCCACCTTGAATGTGTGGATGGGGAAATAGGGTCAGTTTTTTTAAACTGGCTCTTTGTTTAAAAAGTTTGGAAACCCCTGACCTAGAAGGGCTGTAAACAAGTGGCAGGACTTCAGGAGTTTGGGAGGTAAGTATTCAGTCCAGCGTTTCAGCAGCCAGTGTTGCAATCCAGCATATTACATTTAGAATCTATCTCCATTTTCCACATTTAACTGTCCTCCTCACGTCACTACCTTAAAAAACCTTACAAAAGGAATCATTGAGTACAGAATACTGTTCAATCTTTGCATCTTACAAAGAATAACCACCAAGTTATGATCAGTAGAGTAAGAGCAGATCTGGCACCAGACACTGACCAGGAAGGGGGAATTAAAACTTGTAAAAAAAAGCAAAACTCCAAAAAAAAAAAATGAATAACCAATTTCAAAAAACAACCTTTGCTGCAATATTTTTCTTCAGTCTGGAGCTGTCCCTTACAGTACTTCCTTTCTGCCAAGAGATGTCCTGAGTGTTCTGAACCGAATGATGGCCGGTATCACTAAATTCATTTCTTGTAAGCCCAAGTCTTAGGCTCTGATACAAAAGAGACCACAGTAGGAGAAAAACACCTGCAAGTTGACTGTTAGGCCTTTGGCACACCAGAATTTCTGTCCTGGTAGGATCTTGCCAGTAAAAGAATTGTTACAAAAGGTCAAAGAAACCGCCTACCTGTTTCTACAGATTCGGTGGCTTGCTCACCAGACCAATGAAGCAACTTTGCAGAAACAGGTAGGGATTTTTTTTCTTATGAATAGCAGGATAAGTGAATGGGCTGTTATGCATGCCTTGCAAACATTATTTCTAAAACATACGAACAACGGTCTATCATTAAAGCTGCACAAAGGCCAGATTGCCTGAGATATAGTGAAGGCCATTATGTAATATATGTATGATTCAATAGCAAAAGCTGCTGTTGAATCTTTTTGCAAGCAGCAAAAGCAAAACCTCTTTAAACTAATCTGATAGGTACTCAGTGGCCAACCAGTCAAGCAGTGGCTGTAAGAATCCTCCTCTTGCTGAATTTAAACGTTTGGTATAAGATCTCTGTGTAGGCTTTCCCAGGTATACATTTGCCCAGTGACAGGCAGGACTTCCAGCTTTACTGTCCACTTTCGTCGGCTCCCACAGCACCTCTGCTGTCATAACAGGTGACATGAAGCTGGCTCAAAGGGATGCAGGAACACCGACTAATCTCATGAGAACCAGCAGTTCTGTACAGAAGAGCTGTCACCAACTAAGAATCGCAGAAGGACTCCACAGCTACAGGAGGCCATTAGCTTAAAGTGTAGTCAAAACTAAACAGAAGAATCAAGATATTGAGAATATATATGCTAAGAATTCTTATACCAATACATAATCTCTGCTTCTATAAAATCTGAATCTAAGCTGTGTGAGTGTATATATATATATAACTTGTGAGCTTGGAATCAGTCTAGCACTATTTTATACTAGGTTATTTTGAAGAAGTTTTTTATATTTTTTTTTTATACATTTTTATCATTTTACAAAATAAGCAAACAAAAAAAAAAAAATACTAAATCAAATCAATTTGGTGTGCCCACCCTTTGGCTTTAAACCAGCATCAATTCTTCTAGGTACAATTCCAGGACACCATGTTCTTTTACCCCAAAATAATTCCTAATGACATTGGCTGTATATTTGGGGGTCGTTGTCCTGCTGTAGAATAAATGTGTGGCCAATTACATAAATTCCCTGATGATATGGCATGATGAATAGTATCTGTCTGTATTTCTCAGCTTTGAGGGCACCATGGATCAGGCAATATTGAGGACCGTAGACGCAATGGTCAGCTAAGGAAACTTAATGCAGCAGATGAGACACATCAATGCTTACTTCCCCTCAACATCTGATGATTTCCAGCATTGCCATCAGCACAGAACTGGCCAAAACTATTAGGACCCCAGGTACACCCATCTACTGTCTGGAGAAGTTTGACCAGAAGTGGTCTTCATGGAAGAATTGCAGACAAAAAGCCATACCTCCAATGTGGGAACATACATAAGTGACTCGACTATGCATGAAAACATAAGAAAATGGCAGCAGGTGCTCTGGACTGATGAGTCAAAATTTTCAATATCTGGCTGTAGCAGGAGACAATTTGTTCATGAAGAGCTGGAGAGCGGTACAATAATGAGTGTCCGCACAAGGATCCAATTCATCTACCTGGACGTCCAATAATCAGTGGAATAAATCCCATTATTTGATCACCCGAAGTCTTTTGCCTTCTAGACAGGCAAACTTTGTAATGGTTTTATTAAAGTTTGCTATGTCTCATAACTACTTTTGGTTCGGGGGAGATTATATACAGAACCGAGGTGTTGCGATGGGTGCAAAATTTGCACCCAGTATGGCCAATTTATTTATGGCCAAATGGGAGAAGGATGTCATCTATGCTGAATTGGTATTTTGGGGTCGCTACATAGAGGATATCCTCCTTCTATGGCGGGGTGATGCTGAGTCTTGGAGTGGATTTATTGCTGGACTTAATCCCAACAATTGGGACATTTTGCTTCAATGTGAGTCTAGTACAGATACAATACATTTTTTAGATTTGAATATCAGAGTAAGAAATAGCTTTTTGGAAACTATCCTATTTTTAAAAACTACTGATCGTAACTCATTTTTGGCAATTGACAGTTATCACCATCCGTCTTGGATCAAGTCTGTACCCAAGACTCAGTTTTTAAGGCTCCGACTTAACTGTACGAACATTGAAGATTATTATTATCAACAAACCACATTGCATAGAGATAGATTTATAGCGAAGGGTTATGATGGTGTCAAACTAGACACCATTATAGAGGAAGTAGCGGGTAGAGTTAGAAATTCTCTTCTTCAATGGAAAACCTCTGATGTGTCTGATCATAACTCTTTCCAGTGGGCCTTTATTACATCCTTCTCAAACCAACATTAGGTCATGAAAAAGATCACAAAGAAACACTGGCCTGTTATTAAAAATTACCCCATTTTGGGCCCATTATTACTGCACCAGCCAGAAGAAGTGTTCAGAGGAGCTCCAGCTTTGCGTAATATTGTGGCCCTCAATACTGTTAATCAAACAAGATCAAGATTTTAGGGCTATTACCTGGGTCATAGGTGAGGTATGCAGAGTTAATAAATTTAAGGGTACAAAAATTACCTCATTTAAGTCTAATTGAACAAATAGGAAATACACTACAGGCATACCCCACTTTTAAGTACACAATGGGACCAGAGCATGTATGTAAAACGAAAATGTACTTAAAGTGAAGCAATACATTTTTTCTTTTCTCAATGCATGTAAATACACTAGCTCCATAGGAAATCTTGGTCTGCTTGACATGGCACTGCTGACAAGGACACCAAGCTTGGGGAGCATGTTAAGGGGATGCAGGACTATAATATGGTAGATTACCTTGGCAAGCTGGCTGGTCACAAATAGAATATGTTGTAGTCCTGGGTCCCCTCTCGGTGCTCCCTAAGTTTGGTATCCCTGTCACTTATGGTTTGGGTGTAGTGCCATGTCAAGCTGACCAGGCTGTGTCTGTACTCGCGAGTGTATGTAAAGTGAGTGTACTTAAAATGGGGTATGCCTGTATATACAAATTTATAACCTGCAATACTAAAAATGTAGTTTACAGGATTGTTTGTCCATGTGTAAAACAATACATAGGGAGGACGATCCGTGAACTACAAGTTAGATTAAAAGAACACATCACCAACATTAAATCTGGGTTCCCCTCTCATAGTGTTTGTAAACACTATGACACAGTCCATAATAGGGACCCTAATGATTCAATTTTTATAGCTATTGATCATTTTACACCTTGACGTGGGGGAGGGGGGACTCTTCAAAAAGAGAGACTTCACGTTGTGAAACCCCGTGGATTTGCTCCCTTAAATCTAATGTCCCCTTTGGAATTAATGTAGAGTGGGACATTAATTGTTTTATTAGCAAAAGTTGATGTGATGATGTTTGACTATTTTTGAGGGCCTAGGTTTGTATTTTGATCTGAATTTTTAACCTTTTCCTAACCTATTAGATTTAGACTTGATTTAATGTTTTATACATTTATAGTATGTATGATTTTATATCATGTTGTCTTAAGGGCAATATATTTTAGAACATATAAATATCAAAAGGTGATATATGTTTACTTTTTATTTTATGCAGCAAGTTGTCGGTTTAGTAATAATACTTTATCCCACTAGATGGTGCTTTTTCTCAAACCTACTACATTTGGATTTGATTGAATGGAGACAAGCCAGGCCAACAAACCTGACTACTGCTATCTTTTTGGTTCTGCTATATTTAGGCGCTATTTGATCATCACCTGGCCTGTCCCCCGTAGATGTCATTGGTGACGAAAGACGTCAGGAGTGGCTTCGAGGTGACGCCATCGCGTATGCAGAGCCGCATAGGAGCGATGTTTGGAAAAGCCGCAGCTTGCTGCAACGATACATCTTACACAACTTATTTTGACCTTCATATGGTAATTGTAGCCATCTACTTTTAACAATAAACATTATATTGAGTTTGATGGACTTCACTATGGGATCTTTTTTATTTATTTATTCTTGAGTCCACATGGGATCCAATGCCTGTTGTCAACTCTTCCACCTGTGACAATCATCTTTATCCACCTGCCTGCTTGAGAAAATTCGACAATTATAATCTATGGTCCTATTGATTTGGTAAGAGGCGTGTGTTGGTGGTGGCGATCCCTTTTCTGGTCTCCGATTGCACTGCATTTTCTTGGACAATTGGATACATCATTGTATTGGACATTTTTTTGCACAATTGTTTTGCACCAATTTCAGCACTATTTGTTACTTAATACTTATATGCTGTTGTATTGATCTAATTTTAGAGGTCTTCGGCGCACTTTATTTTTTACTAACACACACACATATATATTATATATATATATATATATATATAAAACAAATGAAAGGACGTGTAGTCTGTAACTCTTATAAATTGCTCTTTTACTTGTCAACCCAAGTGCAACACATCCTTCAATTTGTTATATGTTACGTGGTGAGTATGGAGCCTGCTTGATGTGGTAGCCTGCTCATTTGATTCAGTTTGTAACTCACCTTTGAGTAAATATACTTTCTATACTTCTACATTATTAAGACATTTTTCTAAGATAAGAAGGAATATAAATTTGAAATGTAATAGTGATGATCCAGAAACATAACAGTAAATAATGCATATAAAAGAAGGGTAGACTGCAAGACAAAGCCCAGGACATGCAATAATTGTAAAATAACTCGAGATTGGAAAGACAAAATAGAAAAGATACTGTGAAACTATTGAGGTGATGGTGAAATGGCAAAGAAAGAGAAATATGGAGCAGAAAGAAATTACTTGAATCTGCCTGAGACAGGCAGGGAAAACAGGCAAAAGTCTGAGACAGGCAAGGAAAATGGGTGCCAACCTGGGACAGGCAAGGAAAATGGGTGCCAACCTGGGACAGGCAGGCACAACATGAGACAGCCTGGGACAGGCAGGCACAACATGAGACAGCCTGGGACAGGCAGGCACAACATGAGACAGCCTGGGACAGGCAGGCACAACATGAGACAGCCTGGGACAGGCAGGCACAACATGAGACAGCCTGGGACAGGCAGGCACAACATGAGACAGCCTGGGACAGGCAGGCACAACATGTGCCAGCCTGGGACAGGCAGGCACAACATGTGCCAGCCTGGGACAGGCAGGCACAACATGTGCCAACCTGGGACAGCCAGGCACAACATGAGACAGCCTGGGACAGGCAGGCACAACATGAGACAGCCTGGGACAGGCAGGCACAACATGAGACAGCCTGGGACAGGCAGGCACAACATGAGACAGCCTGGGACAGGCAGGCACAACATGAGACAGCCTGGGACAGGCAGGCACAACATGTGACAGCCTGGGACAGGCCGGCACAACATGATACAGCCTGGGACAGGCAGGCACAACATGAGACAGCCTGGGACAGGCAGGCACAACAGGCAAACAGCTTAGGACAGGCAGGCACAACAGGAAACATCATAGATGACATAGCGACAGAGGAAGAGATAAATAGTATGGGATCGAAAGCAAAGCCAGAAAAAGTTCTGGTAAAGCCAGAAAGAAACAGTGATGTGAAGGAAACATCTACACAAAGGATCACTTCCATGTTTGCCCCAATGACACACATTACTGATGCTGGGAGAGACCTCTCCTGAAATATAAAATCCATAACCCTCCCTATTACCAAAAATGTTTTAAATAATTGAGCATGTGTAATTCCATTGCAACACTACATGATAGAGCCAAGCCAGCCTGTAACACGCAGACATCCAAACACTACTCATTAAATTATTTTACAGTCCTTCTCCAAGACCTCTCCATTACATAGGTAGGATTCCGGTCATCGGCCACTATTCCCAAGTACACTTTGTAACATTAGACAAATGATGCTTCTACATGACACAAAGTCTAGTGGGCAACATCGGGAAAACACAGGGAGTGTGATGAGAATAACCCAAACTAGGAGATGCAAAGGAAAACAGAGAAGAGATGAAGAAACACAGAAAAGGAGTTAACTCTACGTCAGATATCTCAGCCGCCTCTCTGTCTCCTCAGCTTGTAGAGAATGTATATTTACCTGCATCCATATCTGCAAAGAACCAACGGGACAGGCAGTGAGGTAAAGAAGGAGCTTAGACAGTCAAAGACCAGGCGAGGATGCACCATGTACAAGATAGAGAGGCTGGAGGTTTCCTGGTACACCTCTTACATGACAGGGACAGTAGATTAACTCAAGACAGTAAGGAGGAATAAGAGACATTCTGATATATTACAAAGGGAAAATCACTCAAATGTAACTGAAAACTCTGACCAGCATTACTATAGGGAAAGGAAAAGGGTACACAGTTAAGAAAAGATATACTTTTTAATGATATTAATAGTACATGGACAATTTATACTAGACAAACATTTTATTTATACAATTGCTGCATCCCGCCTCATCTCAGGCCAAAAAAGCATTCGGTATACATTTGGAAGATGATGGATATGGGCTTAAAATGTATAGATGAGCTGGCCGTGCAAGTTTCTTGTGGATACAAATGTATCACCTTTTGTTACACAGCAATAGCATTGTACATCTACGAACGAAGAGGATGAAGTGCACAGAATACACATACCTTCTGGGGATTCCTCCTGAACATAAGTACCCGTCAGGTACCGATGTACCAACGCAGACTTCCCACTAGCTAGATTGCCCACAATGCCCTAGGAAAAAATACAGAGAAAATTTAAAGGCAATGCTGCTCAACACCACCAGGAAATGTTGAAGCTGAACTCCTAGCAGATATAAAACACACAAAAACAATGTAACTTTGTATTACGGTAATTCATTCATGTAGTGACAAGAACTTGATGATAGGAGGAGACAGGAAAGTGAGCAGAAGGATTCCCTCATCAGTCTGCCGGTACTCTTTCACAATTGAGGCTGCAGGCTGGAGCAGGAGAGTGATCACCACCATATTCTTTAGCGGTAAGCAGTGCTGTAAGATGGGGTGGTGTAAACAGTAAGTATGCAGGGTTTTCCCATTGGTGACTTGTGTGTACTGAGCTGCTTTTAAATAGAAACCTGCTTGCATGAGCATCTTGTATATTATATTTTCATACTTCTAATATTGGGTAAAAACCAAATACTGAGGTGTAAAAATTCCCTTTACTAATAACAGTCCCTTTCTGAATATCCACGGGCCTTCTCGTTTCCCGAGGGGTAATTGAGTGTCACTAACAAGGAAGCATGCAGTGCATGAGCACCAATCAATTGTCCAACAAGCAAAATACTTTCAGATCACACTAAACAAACCTCTAAAGGCACACGTCCAATCCCTAAAAACACAAGGGGATGACAGCCAGGAACCAGAGCCTGGGAGCAATAGAACAAAGGAAAAGCAAAGTATGACAGTCCAAGCTCAAAATGATTGTGAGCTTCGTGTACATGAAGCATGGACAAGTTTGTTTGTTGTACATAACCAGCAATCGGTGCTTTCAGTTAGAATTGCTTGGTTAAACTGGCGTTTTTGTTTTTTTTTACTTTAAATCAGTGACATTTGTAGAGAAAAAATCATCAATGTCAGTTTCTGGAATTACACATTTTGTTTAGGAGGCTTGTCAAAGCTGTTTAGCTGTTTAGGAGCCTTATTAAAGCTGAGTACCACCCAAAAGTGGAACTTCCGCTTTAAATACCGCTGACCCCCCTGACATGCCACATTTGGCATGCCATTTTTTTTTTTTTATGGGGAGAGCAGGTAGCTAGATTTGACAGGTACCCGCTCCCACTTCCGCTTGGGCCACCTAAGCGGCTCGAGCGGAAGTTCTCCTCTCCCCCTCTTCCCTCCCTGCAATCTTCTGGTACGTCACAGGTCCCAAAAAAATTGCATGGCCAATATTTAAGGCCCATACACACGTTCAGAAAATTGTACAAAAATAAAAAAAACACTTTAGAAGCGATCGTACAATAATTTGATCGTTAGTACACAGCTTTTGTCTCAAATCTGAACACGAAAAATGTTCTCATACGGTACCAAATTGTATGATTTTCATTTAATCAATACAGTTTTCCTCCGAAAATACAATACAAATACAATACGTTACATCACTTCCAAATTTTTATTCTGCTGTATGAGAATTTTGTTACTGTAGTAACCTCTTCATTTTTGATATGGAGACTAGCATTAAAAATAAATAAAATAAATAAATGTCCCCTCATTCCATTATAGTCAGATAGCATCCTTGATAAAGACCAAACTAGCTTGCTACCCACCACAACACTATTTCAGACAGCTTTAAGTCCAGTGAGGACAGATATATATAATATACAACCAGGGGCTGACTGGCAACTTTCGGCCTAGGAGGCAAGTACAAACCAGAGGCCCATGGTGCAGTGACTCAGCCCCCCTCCATCTCTCCCTCTTCCCGGCCTCCTCTTGACCTCCATTCCAGGCTGAAGCTCCGCTCTGGGTACTCTCTACTCACTGGCCAAATCTGGGTTCCCGACCTGGCCAGCAGCAGGCAGTTGGGGGGGAGCTGGAACAGCTCGGTCTTGGCTGCCTGGGGAAGGAGAGTCTCCAGTGGGGCATGTCAGACACAGTTTACACCATCCATGCTGGGGGGAGGCCTGTGCTCTGTCCTTGACTTCATCCCGCACTCAGTAGGTCTGCAGTGGGGACATTTTACTTCTCTTTACCAGGAATCCTTTAGGCATGTCTGTGGCAGAAGTGGTGCAGCCGTTTTAGGGGGCATCAGAGAAGCCCGGTGGGCAACTGCCCCCCTGCCCCTTGGCCCAGTCTTCCCCTCTATACAACCTGCTCACCACACCTACCTAAAAACGTTCCTATATACTACATTCAAAACACGATATCCACAAATCTATTGATATTCAGGAAAAGAGGTCGCAAATATTGATGAAACTGAGAATATTGATAAGATGGTGCATGGACCTCAGGACAACATCTAACGAGCATCCTCAGACCCCACAACCGCATTTCAGGGGATGAATTCAACTAAGCACTACGTGCCCTAATAGATGGAAATTCTGAATCAAAATCCACAATGTAGGGCTGAAACAACTAATCGACTAAATCGATAATGACAATCGTCAATTAGTTGTGCTGCATTCTTGACATTCCCCGACTGTCAGCGAGGTCCGTCTGCTCTGTGAAGCAGCAGTGTGCCCTCTCTGTCTCTCTCACAGCTCGGCACTTCCGTGACCTCCCCCCTCCCTCCTCCTTTCCTCTCTGCCTTCTTGCTGAGTCAGTGAGTGAGGGAGTGAGTCATATCGAGGTGAGGGAGAAGCAGCAAAACGTGAGTGCCAAGCTTAGTACTAGTTACAGTGTCCATTCCATGCAATGCAGCCCGCCAAAAAACAGAATTAAAGCTTATCCAGATAAAAGAGTGAATATTCCTTATAAAGTGCAATATTATAATAGAAAAATAAGTGATTATAAACGTCCATATAACACATATAGGTTGTCTTTCTTTTCTCCCTATTTCATATCTATGGCTGACATGGACGTTTTTATTCACTGATTTTTCTATTGTAATATTGTACCTTATAAGGAATATTAACTCTTTTATCTAGATAAGCATTTATTATATTATTTACAGTATATAGCAGCTTAATTAAAAAAAAAAAACGGAATTTTTGTAAAATCTTACCTGTAAAATTCCTTTCTCTGAGTCCTCCGACAGTCGCCGCCTCTTCATATTCGTCACATATGGGGTATTAGACTTTGCTCCGAAGGAGTAGCTAGGCAACAGAATATGTTAACAATAAAGCTTTAACATATCCCACCCTCAAGGGGTGGTCCCCTCAGTCAATACCCTCCTACTTCCTGCAACCATATCTCAGTTTTAGTGGAATAGCAGTAGAGTATACATTCAAACCCCAAAAGAGGGGCGGGGGCGGCGACTGTCGGAGGACTCAGAGAAAGGAATTTTACAGGTAAGATTTTACAAAAATTCCGTTTTCTCTTACGTCCTCCGACAGTCGCCGCCTCTTCATATTCGTCACATATGGGGACGTCCCAAAGCAGTGCAAACATGAGGGGTGGGAAACGCATCCGCGCCGAAAGGCAACGCAGTCTCCACATCAAAGAAAGGAACCTTACCAAAGGAAGGAAACCAGCTGGGCAACAGCAAGAATAAGTGCTCAACAGGAGCAACAACCCAGGAAAAGACAAAAAACCCAGGGGATACAAAAAACTATCCCAACAGCCAGGAGTCCCCACAAGGGACCCTAGGGAACAGCCGCACTAAGAACCTTGCGGCCAAAGGAAGCATCCGCCGATGCCTGAACATCTACTTTGTAGAATTTTGTGAAAGTGTGCACGGTCGACCAAGTCGCCGCCTTACACACCTGGGCTACAGAAGCCCCATGACGGCAGGCCCAAGACGTACTCAGAGATCTAGTAGAGTGCGCCTTCACAGGCACAGGGGGAACCTTCCCCTGCAAGGCATAGGCCTGTACAATGGTCTGCCTGATCCATTTGGCGATGGTAGAGGCCGAAGCCGCCATGCCCTTCCGAGGACCCTCTGGAAGAACAAACAAGGAGTCCGTCTTACGAAAAGACTCAGTCGATTTAAGGTAAACCCTTATCGCCCGAACAACATCCAGAGAGTGCAATCTCATCTCCTTTGGATGTTTAGGCTTCGTGCACAACGAAGGCAAAACAATATCCTCGTTAAGATGGAATTCCGAAACTCGTTTCGGCAGAAAAGAAGGATTAGGTCGCAAGACCACCTTATCCAAATGAACAACCAGGTAAGGAGACTTGCAGGACAAAGCCGCCAGTTCCGACACTCTGCGAGCCGAAGTGATCGCCACCAAAAAGGCGACCTTTTTGGACAACATAGACAACGAGATCTCCCTGATCTGTTCAAAAGGAGCACGTTGTAACACAGATAGAACGAGATTCAAGTCCCAAGGGGGCAAAGGATCCCTCCTAGGAGGAACCAGATGCCGCACACCCTGAATAAAGGTGCCAACCAAGGAGTTGGAAGCCACGGGACGTTGAAACAGAACGGCCAGTGCAGACACCTGACCCTTTATCGTAGCCAGCGCCAAACGCTGATCGACACCTGTCTGGAGGAAAGACAGCACACGGGAAACCGAGTACGTGCGGGGTGAAAACCCCCTGGACTCACACCAGGCAAAATATGCCTTCCAAGTACGGTAATAAACCTTCCCCGAGGAAGACTTCCTCGCGTTGATCAAAGTATGAACGACCTCTGGAGAGAGACCCTTCTCCTTCAGGACCTCGGTCTCAACAGCCAGGCCGTCAAAGCCAGCGACTGTAAAGCAGGATGGTAAATCGGTCCTTGAGACAGTAGATCGTCTCGAAGAGGCAGACGCCAAGGGGCGTCGACCGCCAGATTCACGAGGTCTGCGTACCAGGACCGGCGAGGCCAGTCCGGTGCCACAAGAATCACCGTGCTGCGTTCCGAGTGTAACCTGCGAAGGAACCTGGACAGCAACTGAATCGGTGGAAACGCGTACATCAGCCTGTACTGATGCCACGGGGCCACTAACGCGTCCGACGCGTCTGCCCGAGGGTCGCGCGTCCTTGCCACGAACCTCTTCACCTTGTAGTTGAGGCGAGACGCGAACAGGTCCACATCTGGAAGACCCCACTTCGCGCACAACATCTGGAAGACAGCCGGGTGGAGAGACCATTCCCCCTGATCCAGGGTCTGGCGACTCAGATAGTCCGCCTGCCAGTTCTCCACTCCCGGAATGTGAACCGCCGTTATCGCCGGGACATGAGTCTCGGCCCAAGATAGAATGTCGGCCACTTCTCGAGCCGCTCGGGCACTCCTGGTGCCCCCTTGGTGGTTGATGTAGGCCACCGCCGTGGCATTGTCCGTCTGCACCCGAACCGGGCAGCCCTGCAGCCGGTCCGTCCAGCGATGAAGACAGAGCCTTATCGCACGCAATTCCAGAATGTTGATCGGGAGGGAAGACTCCCCCTCCGACCAGGTCCCCTGGGCGGACAGAACGCCCAGAACACCACCCCAGCCCGACAGGCTGGCATCCGTGGTGATTACCGTCCACGAGATCGGACGAAACGACTTGCCCCCGGACACCAACGGGGACTGGAGCCACCACAGAAGGTTTTCCCTGGTGCGATGACTCAACGAGATCTGAAGATCCAGAGATTGAGGTCGCCCGTCCCACCTGGACAGGATCTCCGCTTGGAGACCCTGCGTGTGAAACTGCGCGAAAGGAATCGCCTCGAAGGCCGAGACCATCAATCCCAGACACCTCATACACGTCCGCAGAGACGAGTGTGGAACGTCCCTGAGGGACCTGACTTCCTCCTGAAGAGTCCTGAGTTTGTCTTCCGGCAGGAAGACCTTCGCCTGCACCGAGTCCAGTATCATTCCCAGATAGGGGAGACGGACTCAGTGTCGACTTTGGAACATTTATCGTCCAACCAAACTCCTGCAGAGTTTGCATTGTGACAGACAGGTCCTCCTCCAGACCCTGTCTGGTCGCAGACCGAACCAGAATGTCGTCCAGATACCCCAGGACAGAAATGCCCTGGGCCCTCAATAATGCCAGAACCGGTGCAAGCACCTTGGTGAAGACCCGCGGAGCCGAGGCGAGACCAAAGGGCAACGCCACGAACTGGTAGTGATCCTCCGCAATGGCAAATCGAAGGTATCTCTGATGACCCTCGAATATGGGGATGTGAAGGTACGCATCCTTCAAATCGATGGAGGCCATGAATTCCCCCGGAACGAGGGCAGCCACCACCGAGCGCAGGGATTCCATGCGGAACTTGCGAACCCGCACAGAGCGGTTCAGAGCCTTCAAGTCCAGAATCGGACGAACCTTGCCCTCCTTCCTGGGCACGGTGAACAGATTGGAATAAAACCCCCGAAATCTGTCCCGATGAGGCACCGGAACCACCACTCCCTGAGCCCTCAGGTCCCGCACCGCCAGGTGCAGATCCCGCAGGCGCTCTGGAGACAGTTGAAGATTTGAGGGAAAAAATCTGCTCTCCGGCCG
Source organism: Pelophylax lessonae (assembly GCF_965119305.1). Classification (NCBI taxonomy): domain Eukaryota; kingdom Metazoa; phylum Chordata; class Amphibia; order Anura; family Ranidae; genus Pelophylax; species Pelophylax lessonae. Next base: position 227,993,559 of record NC_138773.1, read on the forward strand.
AGAGAGAAACTCGATCTTGTAACCAGATCGAACGATTTCCAGAACCCATCTGTCCCGCACACGGGCCAACCAGGGCTGAAGAAAACCGAGCAAGCGTCCCCCCACCCCAAAACTGGGTGAGGGCGCCCCTTCAGGCCGAACTGTTATGGGCTGCAGGTCCGGATTGGCCGGACTTCTGTTTCCCAGACCAGGGCTTCTTCTGAGAGCCTTGGCCTTTGAACGGTTTGCCCTTGTAGTGCGGCCGAAAGGCACGAAAGGACCCCTGAGGGGGCCGAAAATTAGCATGCTTCTTCCCAGAAGCCCCCTTAGCCTTGGGGAAATGGGGCAAGAGAGTGCTCTTACCCCCGGTGATCCCCTTAATCAACACATCCAGGGACTCCCCAAAAAGGCGAGACCCATCATAAGGCAGATTGGCTAAGGTCTTACGTGAAGATTGGTCCACCGACCAACATTTCAACCAAACCAGACGGCGAGACAACACCGCCACGCTGTGCACACGTGCAGCCAACGGAATCAGGTCCAGGTCCGCATCACACAGATACATGACACCCTGGTGGATCTGATCCACCATATCCAGGGTCGCTGCCGAGGCCGAATCGGCCACTAGGACGCGCCTAAGCATCTGCGTCCAACTTGCGATCGCCTGGGCCGCCATGAGAGAAGCAAACAGAGCCTTAAGCATAGAACCCGTAACAGAATAAGTATGACGGGCAAGAGACTCCAGTCTCCTATCCGTGGCATCACGGAAAACAGGGGAACCCTCTGCAGGAATCGCAGTGGCTTTGTTCAAAACCGCAATTGCATGATCCACTGGCGGAGGCACACACCACCGTTCATCAGTGGCAGGCGAGAAAGGATAACGCAGCTTGAATTTACTTGGTACCGCAAAAGGCTTGCGCAGATCGCGCCATTGATCCTTAACAGCGCGCTGAAAATCAGCATTGCAGGGAAAAACCTGCGGCGTCCTGCGTTTCCTCTGCGTCCCATAAGCCGCCAAGGCAGCGGGGGGACACACTTCGTCCTGCAAACGTAGCGTCTGCTTAATGGAAGCAATCAACTCATCCATGATTGCAAGCTCTTCAGGCGAGCCAGGGGGAGAATTATCAACCCCCTCAACTTCAGCCTCTACCTCAGACCCCACTAGATCAAGAGAGGAGCGGGACCCCGATAAGGAGGTCCCTGCCAGAACAGCCCCATCACCTTCACCCTCAGAATCAGAGGACAGAGCAACTCTGGGCCGTTTAGTAGATTGAACAGCCACCAGCATTTGCACCTGGGCAGCAAGGCCAGCCACAATAGCGGCTAAATCCCCCCCTGGGGGGGAAACAGCGGTCCCCTGGCTTTCCACCAATACTGTAGGAAACTTGCCCTCCTGAGAATCCATTGCCCCTGTAATGCCAGACAACCAAGGGTTAACTGCCCCCTTTTAGCAAGCGCGGCAAGCGCAGCCCACCGCACCACACTCCGGCACAATGAGACCCCCACAGGGAATATACAAACTGAATACAGGCAATGGATAGCAAGAACAGAAGGATAAAACCTGAGGAGACCCCGCTGCTGCTGCTGCCTCGATCGGTGTTCCAGGAAAGAGGAAGTGATGCTGCCAGGGCGCTCTAAGTAAGCCTATGGAGGCTACAAGAAAATGGCCGCCGTGCATGTAAACCATGCGGCCGGAGCGGGCGCCGGTAAAATGGCGTCGTTTGGCGCCGAAAACGCCGCTCCACAGTGCATAAAAACACACACATTACATCCCAATATAAGGATACATGTTAGATCGCCGCAGCGATCGCTGTATATGCCCAAACATGCCAAGAAAAAACATGCCCCACAGCACACAGCTTCTCACACTGCCCAGCCTGACACACACAGTGTCATACAGCTCCCCCCCCCCCCTTGCAGCCCACAGCATGCAGCCGAGAGATAGGGAGACAAGCAGTGTGATTAAAGGCAGGTTACACAGTCCCAGACTGAGACCCTCCCAGACAGACAGGTCCCCACATAAATACACTTACCTCACATGGCGTGGGGAACCCGCACAGGCGAACAAGCCGCTGCACATGAGGCAGGGAGAGTCGCAATTCAAGACGCACACAATGGAGGTTAAGAAACCGCACAGCGTCCGGTGAGGTAGCCACCTCACCAATCATCCCTGCACCGAACAGGGATGGGTCGTTCACTGTGCCAGGAGCGTTACCTGGCTGAACGCTCGATGGCAGACTGGGAAGCCATTGACCCACGACCTGCGACCAGGGGGATCAGCCCGAGACCCAGTCCGCATGATCCTCTTCGTCCGAAGAACTAACTAATGCTGACAAAAATAACAGCTAAGTAAAGATAGAGAGAAAACTCAAACAAAATATTAAAAAGAAGAAAGAGTCTGGGACAGAAAGTCCCAGCACAGAGAGAGCCAGCCACTCCTGACAAGCTAGACATTAAAACTGAGATATGGTTGCAGGAAGTAGGAGGGTATTGACTGAGGGGACCACCCCTTGAGGGTGGGATATGTTAAAGCTTTATTGTTAACATATTCTGTTGCCTAGCTACTCCTTCGGAGCAAAGTCTAATACCCCATATGTGACGAATATGAAGAGGCGGCGACTGTCGGAGGACGTAAGAGAAAAAAAGTTTTGGTATAAGTGCCGGTTCACACTTGTGCGGTTTGCGAGATTGCATGTAATTCGGAGCGCACTGCTCCTAAATTACATGTGATCTCATGTGCGGATGCGAGTTCAGCCATACAGGAGTCTTTTTTTGAGCCGCCTCAGAATCGGATCGCACAGTGGTAAGTGGTTCACATTTGTGCGATCCGATTCTGTGCGAACTTGCAGATCGCACTGCAATATGCAATCGCAACTGGGTATGTCGTTAACTTTTAATTTGCGCCCCCTGCGTATCGCATATGGCAGTGTGAACTGCCAGATGTGCGGATGCGATGGCCTTAGTGCTGGTTCACATTTGTGCGATGCGGGAACGCTGCGAATATGCAGCGTGTTCCCGCATCCGCACATCTGGCAGTTCACACTGCAGGGGGTGCAAATTAAAAGTTAATGACACCCCCAGTTGCGATAGCATATTGCAGTGCGATCTGCAAGTTCGCACAGAATCAGATTGCACAAGTGTGAACCACTTACCACTGTGCGATCCGATTCTGAGGTGGCTCAAAAAAAGCCTCATGTGCGAGTTTGCTGTGGTTGCGCTGCAAATTCAGCCATACAATGTGTATAGATGAACTCGCATCCGCACATGAGATCGCATGTAATTTAGGAGAAGTGCGCTCCGAATTACATGCGATTTCGCAAACCGCACAAGTGTGAACCGGCACTAACACTCTGTTCATTATTATTTTAAATAAATGAAAAAAAAAAAAGGCATATTGAGTTTTTTTATGATTTTATCCGATTAATCGAAAAAAATAATCGGCAACTAATCGATTATTAAAATAATCGTTAGTTGCAGGCCTACCACAATGTAATCTATTTCAGAACTCAGGTTAAACATATTAAAACTACCGAAAACTGCCTCATTTCATAAATTTAGAATGGGAAATTTCTAACTACACTAAAAGACGTGTGTATATACTGCTAGTTGCCAGAACTGTAATAGTGAAAAATTGGAAACAGTCTACATTATCTTTAGATTTTGTCAAACATAAACTTAACCAGTTTGGCTTCAGAGCAATTTTTTTCTTTGAGGCATACATGTAAAGATCCTTATTTTTGACAATAAAATTACATAAACCCCCAGAACTATATATATATTTTCTGAAAGCAGATGGCCTGTAGAATAAAAAGGTGATAGCTGCAAATTTTTTTTTTTAACATGATTTTTGCGCAACTGTTTATTAAACGCAAATTTTCCGGAATAAAATATATTAAAATTAATTTTAGTGCAAAACCACACCAAATGGTTAAAATATAAACAATGATATTACATAGAGTAAATAGAGACCTAACATTCCATGTTTTAAAATTGCATACGCCCGCGATATCACAAAAAACTATAGTGCCGTCACCATAGGTGACGCATTAAAAGCTGTTACAGCTCATCAATTTAGAGTTAACTAGGAGCTCTTGTACTAGAATTATTGTTCTCACTCTGACGTTCACGGAGAAATGTCAGATGTGTGGTGCGACCATGGTTTACATACACATACCACCCTAAGCGTGCTTTTGAGCAGGTGTGCGGGGCAATAGGGGTTTTGGCAATTTTTATTTTATTTTATTATAATTTTATTTTTATTTCTTTTTTTTACTTTTTTTAGGTGACTGCTATCAAAATTAGTGTTCTCGCTCTGACGTTCATGGCGATATGTCACATGTGTGGTGTGACCGTGGTTTACATACATGAACGCACCCTGGGCATCCGTTTGAGCAGGTGTGCAGGCAACAAGGTTTTTGGCAATTTTTTTAAATTTTAATATATTTTATTTTTATTTATTTTTTCTACATTTTTCTTTTTTTTTGTTACGTGATTGCTATCACAAGGGGTTATTAAACCCCTATGTGATGGCATTGGACAGGTGTCCAGTACTCTTTATGGAGACATTAGGGGTCTAATAACCCCCAATGTCTCCCCTGCTCTTCACTCCATCTAACCAAGCACAGATCAGCTTGGTCAATGACAAATATACTTCTACAATATAAAATACCCAAAACTTGATTAAATGTAGGAACAGTGGATATGCTATTTCTTGATGGATCTTTGAGAACGGGGAGGTCTGAGCCCTTTTTTTCTTTACTTCTCTATCACAGGAGGTCTCATGCTAGAATTATTGCTGTCGCTCTGAAATCCGTGACAATACCTCACATGTGCACCGTTTACATATGCGTGCAAGAGTAATGTGTGCACGTAAGCACAGGGAGATGGGGGTGCTTCAGTTTTTGTTTTTTTTTATGATTATTTATTTTAGGATTATTTTTTTTTTTTTATACAAAAAGTTTTTTTTTTTTTTGCTTTTATATTTTGGATTTACTTTATTGGTATCACAAGGGATGAACAACATCCCTCGTGACAGCATGGACGGTGACAGGTCCTCTATATGAAGAGATCTGGGGTCTATTACATCCCAAATCTCTCCTCTGGCCTCCAATGCAGCCGATCAGACAGATCGGTCTGATTGGCTGCTTTCCTGGTGGCTGACAGCCAGGTAAACAAAGAAGCGGAAACCAGAAGTGACAACATACTAGTCACAGAGGGTCACACAGAGAGAGAGAGAGAGAGAGAGAAAGGAATAATGTCAGTTCCTCTCTCTCTCTGTTCTGTGCAGCCATCGCCCCCCGCCGCATCACTCCCGGGGTCCGTGATTGAACAGTACCACCCCCTTCCGCCACCTGCAGAAGTGATTGTGGTTTTTAGCCACTCAAATCACTTCTGCTACAAAATGGAATCGCCAGCTGTAAAACTTCATACCGGGCTGATGCCTGTAGGTGCAAGCATCATCCCGGTATACTCACTGCAAACCAAGGATGTCCATGGATGCTACGGGCGGGAAGTAGTTGAAGCATCCACAAAAACAGAAACACCGTAGGGAGCATCTGTGACTCTTTATTATTATAAACATGTGTATGATGACACATCCATTCCATATGACTGTAACTTTCTATGAAAATTTTCATGAACAGATTGCAATATTAAAAGATTTGCCCTTCTATTGCTACTGTGGTTATAATTCAGAAGCTTAGGTCCTCCATTACTCTCAGTCCCAATGACAGTGGTCACTAGGACAAACCGAGGGTATGGATCTTCCCAGTGGAGACACAGACAGCAATGCAAACATGACTGGAGTCCTAATCCCTCACCACTCTATATAAAAACTAAAGACAACATACAGCAATTGTGTTCTGTCCACACGTGTTTACTTTAACTGGCCCATAGTAGGTAAATGAGACTTACCGCTCCCAGAATTTAAGTGGAAGATGTGTCTACAGTACACCCCCTCCCTCCCTTACTAGGAGTGGACCTCACACCTCAGAACCCCCCAACTGATGAACTGTTAAGTGAGGTACACACTATAAGAAAAACGGAAGAGATCATTAGACTTTCGTATAGTGTGTGTATACAACTTTCGAAATTCCAACAAACATTTCTGAAGGGGAAAACAACTAAATTTTTCTTGTACGTGAACAGAATGATTTTTGTTTAAAGAGGAAGTAAACCCTAAAAAAAAAAAAAAAAAAAAAAAAAAAAGAGAAAAAAAAAAACCTGTAAAGACAAAGGCCTAATGAGCTAGTATGCATCACATACTTGTTCTAGATTGTAAGCTCTAACGAGCAGGGCCCTCTAGTTCCTCCTGTTTTGAACTGTATTGTAAATGTATTGTCTTCCTTCACATTGTAAAGCGCTGCGCAAACTGTTGGCGCTATATAAATCCTGTATAATAATAATAAAATACTAGCTCATTATGAAATACTTACCTTAAAACAAAGCCCTCGCAGTGCCGCCAGCTCAGCGACAGGGCGGCTGACATGTCCGGCCGCCTTGCTTCCTTGCTCGCGTCCTACGGCCATCTGATTGGCTGGCGGCACTGGGCTCTGAAGGAACGGCTCGGGTGGCCGTTCCTTCAGAGCGCATGCGCCGATGACGTCATCGGCTGCATGCACTGTAAATATCTCCTTAACGGTGCATGTTTAGGAGATATTTATAGCACCTATAGGTAAGCCTTACCTATAGGTAAATGTCAACAAAGTGGGTTTACAACCACTTTCAAGTGGTTGTAAAAAAAAAAAAAATCCTTTGTCGTATGAGAATTTTCATACATTAACATAGAGCAGGGGTCTTCAAACTATGTCCCTCCAGTTGTTCAGGAACTACAATTCCCATCATGCCTAGTCATGTCTGTGAATGTCGGAGTTTTACAATGCCTCATGGGATGTGTAGTTCGACAACAGCTGGAGGGCCGTAGTTTGAGGATCCCTGACATAGAGGAAAACCAGACAATCATTCAGCCGATATTCTTATAGTGTGTACTGAGCTTAAGAACTTCAACTGAGAACCTTTAAGGCTACAACTACGCAGAGAGCTATTCATCAGAACAAGGCAGGCCTTGGTAACCCAGCAAATATTACGGCAGTCCAGCTGCCTCAGGCCTCTACGGAGTGAGTTATTTGCTCTAACTTTTAGACTGTATGACTGGCTCAGAAATTCTGCAACATTATGTCAGGCTTTCCAACTACAAGTCATGAAATAGCGCAATAACCACTGTGCAACAGTGAGAATATGTAATTATTTACAGATGTAACAAGGGAACGTGTTACAAAAAAGAACACAGAAATAAAATTCAATAAACTTCTGGAAGGCTGACAAAATATTGTTCAACATTTAGGCTTCATTCACACTGGCCCTCCTGCATTTAGCTTTTCTAAGTCACTGGGAAGAATAAACAACATTTACGCCCCCCAGATCAGTTTTTCCAGCAGCTTTCAGCCTCTAAAAGCTTTACAGACTGCTGGCAGTGGGGCTGGACGATGCGCTTATGCCATCTATCCACATCTAAATCTCATGCATCGGGGGTAAAGCCCAGTGTGCATGAGGTTCTAGATCTCCTGCTTTAAGGCTCGGTTCACATATATGCGATACGGGAAGGCTGTGAATTCGCAGCCTGTTCCCGCATCGCACACACACCCCCGGCAGTTCACACTGCCATATGCGATACGCTGGGGGTGTCAATGTAATCTTAACGACACCCCCAGTTTGATCGCATATCGCAGTGCGATCGTGCAGTTCGCACAGGAGCGGATCGCACAAGTGTGAACCTCTGTGCGATCCGATCCTGATGCGGCTGCAAAAATGCCTCCTGTGCGTGTTTGCTCCGGGTGCGATGCGAATTTAGCCATACAAACTGTATGGCTAAACTCGCACCGCACAGCTGATCGCATGTAATGTCGGAGCAGTGCGCTCCGACATTACATGCGAACCCGGCACTCGCAGAAGTGTGAACCGGGGCTAAAACAGGTGTAGCCACCTTTGGATTTGCTAACCAGATCTTGGGACACACAGAATTAAATTACCTCTAAACCAACCTTTTTCAACCAGGGTGCCCAGGCACCCTTGTGTGCCTTGAGGTTTCTTCAGGGGTGTCTTGGAAAAATGCCTACAAATTGCCAAAAAATTGTATACAAGCTGGTTCGTTATCTTTTTTGCCTTATGGCAAGGTACTCCATCATGCTGGAAAAGGCATTGTTTGTCACCAAACAGTTTTTGGATGGTTGGGAGAAGTTGCTCTCGGAGGATCTTTTTGTACCATTCTTTATTCATGGCTGTGTTCTGCTGCAAAATTGTGAACGAGCCAACTCTCTTGGCTGAAATACTGTAACCGCTGACTTTTAATATAAGGACACTTACCTGTCCAGGGAGTCCGCAATGTCGGCACCCAAAGCCGACCCGTCCATCGGTTCCGGGTGCAAATGTGGGCCCCCTTACTAAGGGAAACAGGAAGTGAAGCCTTGCAGCTTCACAGTCTGTTTCCTACTGCGTATGTGCGAGTCGCGCTGCGCTTTCTGAATGGTCCCACTGTTTTCTGGGACCAGTGTGGGTCTCCCAGAAGACAGTGGAGGAAAGAAGGATGGGCCACAAATGATGTAGGTCATCGCAGCACCCTTACACAGGAGTGGGAGCAGGTACCTGTTTTTTACAGGTATCCATTCCCCCTTCTTCCCTGAAAGGTGCCAAATGTGGCACCGGAGAGGGGGGGGGGGGGTGGGGGAAGCAATAAAGCATACTTCTGGGTGGAACTCTGCTTTAAGCTTATTTTCATGGCAAAGAGGGACTTTGAAATTAACTGCAATTCATCTGATTACTCATCATAACATTCTGGAGTATATGCAAATTGCCATCATAACAACAGGCAGTAGACTTTGTGAAAATTAATATTTATATTCATCAAAACTTTTGGCCACAGCTGTACATTTTTAGGCACTTCGAAATGTTCTCTAACTACCGATAAATGCAGTTATGACAGTGCCAGTGTGAATGATGACTAACAGTTAAACAGATAACAGGAATAGATTTATGAACACACAGGGAAAGTCGGGTCAGAACTACACTTACTACGCAAGTCAAATTTCCACATCTAGGCTAACCTTGATGGAGTAGAAGGACAGCACAGATAAACTTTTATGACTCAAAGTTCATTTTAATTCGTAGTCTAATATGTATCTTATATACCCACACAGGGAATGCAGAAGACAATGAATATGTCTACCTTTGGCTAAATAGGTCTAAATATGAATATATTCTACCTAGAGGTAATGTGTTGTAAGAGTTTGAATATAAGAAAAAGTCGTCTGTAGATGCCTGACCATCACGCATTTTGTAGGATAACCCATGTGTGTCTATACCTGCCTCCACTTTTCTGTAAATGCTGTCCCTTCGACTTTTGAGTGTGAGAATTCATCTCATTCATCATAAACAGCATTTGAGAGAGTCAGGTACTGATACTGGGTGAAAAGATCTACATTCATCCCAAAGGTGTTCAGTAGAGTTGACGTAAGAGGTTTGTGCAAGCCTCTCGCGTTCCTTCACACAAATCAGTCAAACCACGTTTTTATGGACTGGGCTTTGTGCTAAAGGACATGGTGATGTTGGAACAGAAAACGGTTTCCCCAAACTGTAGCCACAAGTTTGAAAGAATTGTCTAAAATAAATTTGTATGAACATTACCCTTCACTGGAAAATGGCCAAATGGTTCAGAATTTTGCTGCCGGCTCAATGCATCTGATGCTCTAGGATGGCGGGTCTGCATGCCCAGATCACGATCAACGGTTGCTGAACCGGGGCATGAGCTTCCCATGCACATCAGAGGGTTCCGCAGGGCCACAGGTTAAGCCCCCTTGATATAATGTATGTGCAGGTGGGAAGATTATAGCTGGTATGATCAAGAAGTCATTAGACATTTAAATTTATAAAGTCGTTCATTACCAAATCCACATTTAATGTACACAGCACTCTTGGTACTCACCACTTTGAGCTCTGGAACAGCTCGGCTTAGTGTCCATTCCTGACTATTTACAAAGGCATCTGAAAAAAATGGAATATTAACAAACCATTAGATAAACAGTTCATTGCAACATAACCAATATACAAACAAAACTATAAATGTCACATACAGCAAAAAGAAACAAGACATTCATTGCACACCAGAGGTGTAAAAGGCCCAGCAGCTCCAAGCAAGGAGGCATTTCATGCATTTCTCTTCCTTCTATTCCATGCCCTAGTTTTGCTCCCATTTTTTTTCTTTAGAAACACACCAAATCAGCGCCAACCCCTTTGTGGTATGTATGAAAAAATGCAGAAATTCAAGAGCCTTGGAGTGCAGAGACATCAGAGAGATTCTTTAATCGAGAACATCAAGGTGAACTCTAAGTTATGCTGAATATTAAATATTAGACTATACAAGACCTCAGGCTCTGTTGTTGAACATTTAACTCCTAAAGTCCTATATCCGGGTAATGGCTAACACTTAGTATTGGGAACAAAAACAGAAGGCTGATGACTACACATGTCGTGGCTCATAAAAACAAATCTGAGAAGTCATACTCAAGACAGCATGGCGAAAAGTTAGACCTTTTTGAGTACCAGTTGTTGCTCCCCATCTTATACTCTCATACAGCCATGTGCATGTACAACTGGTAGAGCTGAAATGTGCTTCATCACGTCCAGTACGCTCAATGCTTGGTGGCATCCTCTCGCTGAAGCCACTGGAATATCCAAGTCTTGAATTTGTATTCTAATGCCCCGTACACACGCGTCGATAGTTGGCCGTGAATTTTCGGCCAACGTCCGATCTGCCGATTTTCGGCTTGGTAGTATGATGCTTTCGACATCCGACTCCGACTTTTCGGCCGAATAAAATCTGGTGTGCAGGCTATAAAATTTTTGTTGGCCGTCAACACAACGGCCGATTTTCCGTCAGTCAGTACAGATTTCAGCAGACAAAAATCTGATGAGCAAGACTGGGCATGCTCAGAGAAGAAAAAACACACGGAAAGTAAACCAGCACATGACATCACTTCTGAAGTTGATTTTTGTTGGCTGAGAAAATTTGTGTGCAGTCTAGGCACATTCCAACCAACACAACAACACTGGACAAAAGACGGCCGATCGGTCGGCCGATAATCGTTGCGTGTGTACGAGGCATTAGCTGAAGCATTTTTTCTTCATTTTTTTAATCAATAATGGGAAACCCTTTGTCAGAAATAATTAAAGTTGATGAGATGCAAACGCTGTCTGGATAACCGCATTATTAACAATTGTTACAGTTAGCCAGAGCACATTGCTGCCGCTTAGTGATCCTCAGGGAAAGCTGGATTTGGGCCAGATAACAAACATGATTTTATTATTATATTGTCATGAAGGAAAGACATGGGAAATGCCAGTAGGCTCAAACCCAGGGCAGGAGTCTTATGTCATAAGGCAGGCCAAACTGATTTAAAACAAGAAAGCAGAAGGGTTTCTCACTGCAGTCAGTCAATTATTACATTTTTTAAATATGTCATAGAAGCAGGAATGTAGTTGCTTTGGGCAACAAACCTTTTCCTCTCCTTTTTAATAAAGTGTGACTAAACCCACATCATAAAAAAAAAAAACTATCAAATGCAGTTCTACATGCTGTTCATACTCACTCAGTCACTATGAGATTCTGCAAAAAACCTGGTTGATCCTGCTGCTCTCTATCACCATTGTCCCCATTTCAGCTAGGGATTGTGAAGAGCAGTGTTGGCAACTCTGCAAAGTCTCACTTTTCAGTGAGATTCCATGCTTCGCATTTCCTCCCTATCACATCCGAGCAGCCCATGTTACATAGTTACATAGTTACATAGTAGGTGAGGTTGAATAAAGACAATAGTCCATCCAGTTCAACCTGTGTAGGTGTGCGTGGCTGTAATCATCTCTCATACCCGAATGTTCTGATCCTTGAGATGCACGTCCAATAGTCTTTTGAAAGCCACCATACTACCCGCAGAAACCACCTCTTGTGGTAGAGAATTCCACAATCCTGTAGCCCTAACAGTAAAGAACCCCCCACGTTGCCTGAGGTTAAAACGCTTCTCCTCTAATCGCATTGTATGCCCCCGAGTCCTCATGCATTCCCTTAGACTAAACAGCTTTTTTTCTAAGCTGAGATCCCCATTGAGATATTTAAAAATTGCTATCATGTCCCCCCTCAGGCGTCACTTCTCCAGGGAGAATAAATCAAGACTATAGAGTTACACATGTGAGCGTATACACAGTGGTAAATGACAGCCCATTACCTCCCTCCTCCCCACTAACCAGCTAAACACAATGGGGGCAGGATATTACATGTAGATTAATGGAGGCTTCACCTTCCTAATATTTTAAGACACAGGCTGGGGGGGGGGGGGGGTTTTGACAATAATAAAGATTTAATTTCAAAAATATATTTGTATGACAATTTAAAAAAAAAAAGGTTTATTGATATTTATTTTTACTCTGTATTCCAAAAGTTGTTTTTTGAATGTGACCAGCAGCAGAGGACTAGAAGCTACTCCTGCTTATGTTTCCCTCCAGACAGGCTGGGAAAGATCTGGGTCATGTGGCAGCTGTATTAGGAAAATGGTAATTAGCTATTTCTTAATAAACTACTTACAGTGTCATCATCCAAATACAGAAATAGAAAGGACAATATAAATTAAACAGTGCGTGTTTAGTACCACTTTAAGTCACTTACACAGTGCATTTTATGGAAGAGTTCCATTCTGAGCCTCTGCGTTCCACAGCCAAAACAGCCTGGATACAAAATATCCCCTTTTCCTTGGTTATTTCGTACACACCCACTAGGGACGGTAAAACTTTACCAGGACCCAAATCCACAGCTGGAGTAGCCATAGACTTCAGTATTTCCAAGCTGTCCAAAATCTGATCATAGCATCCTTCTTATTGGCCGCTATGCAGTTTTCCCAATAACTAGCTCAGCAACAAACGCTAAACAAAACAACCCTGCTCCTTACATCACATCACATCTGTACTGCAACTGATCAACAAAAATGAGATGAAATCTTTTAGCCATATAACAGTTTATATGAGCATGCTAGTATTAGTGACAATGGTTTTAGCACAAGCGTATATTGAAAAGAAAATTATTTTTGGGATGGTGGTGCAGTAAATTCAGCTCCATCTGATGGATCATTCATTGTGTCTGGGTCAGGCAGCAGCAGTCTCTTTTTCAGCGAAGTCTAACCCAGATATGGATGTGATATGATCTTTTCTGGAAAGCATACAAAGCATCCGCTACAAGAACATCCTGGCTGTGCAATAGATACCGTCCAACTCACGGCTCATCACAAGAAAATTCAGAAAACCACAAAACCCCAATCTTGTGAATTAAAACTCCAGAAAACAAAAGGATACTAAACAATCCTGGGGGGGGGGGAAGCAAAGCAAGCTCAAATATAAGCTGCCAATAACAACCAGAACAGACACAGAAAACCCAAAACGTAGGAGGAAGCCAACACATGGAGATAACACTGAGTAGCAGACTACAGTAAGGAGGAGAGTGAATATTTTCCTACAGGACAGACATGAACAGCTCATCAGATTCACAGACCTTTTAGCATGGTGAGATATCCGCTTTACAACTCCAGCCAACTAAAGAGTCCATCACAAGGATAGCTCAGACATCTTTTTGAATTCAACAGTTAAGTAGTTGAAGGTTCACCCAAGAGAACGCGACTGCTACTTTTAGTTATAACCAATAAAAAAAACAGAAGCTGGTGGTCATTTAACTCAACAGGAACCGGCCAAGATTCGAACCATGCATGAGCATACTGAATTAGGGCTGAACGATAGTCGATGGGATATAGACTATCGTTCTGCGGGCGTGGGCGATATTCATATCGCCGAAGACATGTTATTGTGCAGGCAGCCGACACAAACGAGTTTCCCCTTGCTTTCGGCTGTGATCGGAACTCCGCCTCTCCAGCCCGATGCAATCCAGCCCTCCCAGCTCTGCCTCTAGTCTCCAGCCGGGGGCGTGCACGGGGGCGGGATCAGGCTGTAATGTGTTGTAAATAGAGTCAATGGAGAGACAATGGGCGGAGCAGGGCCGAGTCATGGTCGGCTGGAGACTAGAGGCAGAGCTGGGATCACAGCCGAAAGCAAGGGGAAACTCGTCTCCGGTGAGGGAGGAGGAGCGCTGTGTCAGGTGTAGTACCTGTGATGAAAGGACGGTGACCCGGATCCTCCGATGTCCGCTATGGAGTTCGCAGAGCTGATCAAAACCCCCGGGTGGATAAGGTGGTCCTGTATCGACCCTTCCACCCGCCAGTGGGCGGGACACTGTGCCTGACGGGTCACCATCTGATCCTGAGCTCCAGACAGGACAACAGTGAGGAGCTGTGGCTGCTCCACTCATGTCGGACTGTGTTCTTCTACCTCCTACCACCACTGTGAGTCCCGACTCTGCCTAATCCACACTGGCAGTGTCTTCTGCATTCCACCCAGAGAAATATCGCAATATATATCATTGAAAACCAAATATCACAATGTACTTTTTTCCCCCCAATATCGTGCAGCCCTATACTAAATGTACCCAAGTACATCAAACGATCAACTTGGGTACAACCAGCCTGCTAGATTATACATGCGATAATTGCTAGCAGCTATTATAGCCGCTAGCAACAATCACTGTGTTCTCCCGGTGGGGACAACACCCCCCTCTCCACCCCACTAGGAGAACGCAATGGTTCAGTGGGGGGCACTGCCCCATCAACCCGTGGTTGCAGGAAAAAAATTGGCTCTGTCTATGGCCAGCTTTATTGGTTTTGTGGCCAATTCTCTTCCTTATCATGAAACTGATGAGCCTGCCTAAACAAGAGAAATGAGAATCTACATACAAACTGTGTTAATATTAAATGTATAGTGTGAGATTTCTTAATACCATAACTAAATTAGTCAGAATATTTTGCTTTTTATTTAGACTTTAGCTCTTTTTTTTTTTTTTTTTTTTGGTACAAAGTACAAAATCCTTGGATTTCAAACCAGCATTTAAACTCACCAAGACCTGCATGTAGCCCACAACAGCATTATGACCTGCCTGCCCTTGTAAAACTAGAAGGGACTTAATTTGCTTTTATGAACCCCTGGCGCATCAAAGCAAAGCCACAAATCCCTGGATATAAAGCTTCCTCATCACCAATCGCAGCCAGGACTGGTTTACCCAAGAGACCAAAGAAAAAGACATCAGAAAAGGGAGATCAATCTGGAAGGGTCACCTAGTAGTAATTTAGTTCCTTATCATTTTGCACACTGGCATAGGTTGAAAAACAGCTAAAAACCACACTCCATGTTCTAGAATGGGTAGATTGGGTGTCTACTCAACATCAGCAAGGGCAGAAATAAAATTAGAATCTTTGGGAAAACAGGGGGCTGATAGGAGGCAAACAGACAAAAGAAAGTGGAACAAAAACTTCCCTTTGATCCT
Organism: Pelophylax lessonae; assembly: GCF_965119305.1. NCBI lineage: Eukaryota > Metazoa > Chordata > Amphibia > Anura > Ranidae > Pelophylax > Pelophylax lessonae. The sequence goes on from NC_138773.1 coordinate 228,008,995, forward strand.
TTTATAGCATCATTGAGCAATATAAACATACACTAATTATCAAACATCAATGAGGTGTTTGACACACAGCACCACTCAAACCATCTGTGAGGGGGGGGGGGACACAGATCCAGATTACTGGGATTAAAATGTAAATACGGGATTGATTCCAGACATGTCGCTATGAGCAGAGGAACATAGAGAAATGCAAATCCTAAACAGAGAATAGAAATCACCAGAATTCATCTAGGTTACCAGCACAAAACAAAGGAGCCATGCAACGTCCCTGTGTCTGCACAAACGTCGCTGTTATCGCCAATACAGAATCCGGCTGGCTTATAAAAACTGCAGCAAAAAAAAAAAAAAATGGAGCAATTTTGCTTAAAGCAACAAATCGGCTTCTAGGTTTCATTTTCCCGACACCTACAGAAATTGCTTTCCGTAACTGACCTATTTTTCTTTTTTACTAATTTTTCAAAATGAGTTTCAAGGATTTCTTCAACATTATATACACAATACATAGAAGATTGATAAATCAGGTTTAAGATGTTTATTCAATTTTTGGCTAGCCCTGCTAATTGTTTTACAGGTATTATAAAAAAGCAAAAGAACTAAAAGCGTATTTTTCTTGGAGAAGATGCAGTTCCAAGCTTACATGTTGCCATGTATCTTCAATTTAACCAGCGCATATACCCAACATACTATGCAAGATTTTATTGTGCGTATTATTAAAGTGACTGTGTCATAAATTATTATAACTGTGCAAATTTAAAAGTGATCAAGTGACTTATGCAGGGTGTTCCCCTTACTGTCGTATCAATACTTATCAAACTTAATAAAAATATTTTAAAGTGCATATATTCCAATCCTGTAAAGTGCTGTATACCACTTCTTGAATACAAAAAATCATATGTATACCAGTCCTGTATACATAATTCTCAGAACAATATTATAAATTAATAAGGTGCATACACTTCAATCAATAAAGTGCTCAAGTGACTTATGCAGGGTGCTCCCCTTATTGTAATATCAATCCTTATCAAACTTAATAAGAATATTTTAAAGTGCATATATATTGTTCTGAGAATCTATGCACCTTATTAATTTATAATATTGTGCTGAGAATTTATGTATACAGGACTGGTATACATATGATTTTTGTATTCAAGAAGTGGTATACAGCACTTTACAGGATTGGAATATATGCACTTTAAAATATTTTTATTAAGTTTGATAAGTATTGATACGACAGTAAGGGGAACACCCTGCATAAGTCACTTGAGCACTTTTAAATTTGCACAGAGATAATAATTTATGACACAGTCACTTTAATAATACGCACAATAAAATCTTGCATAGTATGTTAGGTATATGTGCTGCTTAAATTAAAGATACACTTCAAGATATTATATATACTGTTTTCCACCCATTGGTGGAAATTTGTGGCAGCTGCAACCCTAAAGTTTCATATACACATAATTATCCACGTGGCGCAAGTTTTTTCTTAATATCCTTATTTATGTTGCCATAATGTTGGGGGATCTTGCAAGAGTTTGAAGCTTTGGCCCTGCAGCCTTCTGGACGCATGAAGTGTATCCCAGGCGTGAACAAGCCCCTAAGGTCCCTTTCACATGGGGCAGATCCGTTTTCACGGACTCCGCTGAGCAGGTGGATGGCAGGTTGGTCTCCGCTCACTGTGCAGAGATGGACCTGTCAGAGTCCAGTTCTCCTCTATGGGGAGATCGGATGAAAATGGACAGCCTATCCATTTACATCTGATCCCATTTGATCCGACCCACTGGACGAACATATCACCATACGTCTGTTTTCAGTGAATTTTGTCGAATGGGAAGTCAGCAGACACATGTCCACTGACATCCGCCTCATAGAGGCCAATGGGTGGCCCGATCGGGTCCGCCTGAATAACGGACAGGCGGAACAGATCGGTCCGATTGTGTGAAAGAGGCCTAAAGTGCAACTTAACCCATTGATTTTAACAGTTTCAAAAAACAGTTCCATTCATGGAATGCCAGGAATGCCAACGGTCACATATACTTCTACACTCAAACCATCAAATGTCTGGTGTTATAACTGATCACATGTAGAGCACCATGGCAGTTGCAGATCAAATAGAAGTGAACATGGATGATTCCTTAGCGGAAAAAGATTGGTGGGTTTATTTCTGCTTTAAAGTGAGAATAAATTCATGGATTTAATGGTTTCCCAAAACAGTTACATTCAAGGCATGCCAGGAACGATAAATGTCAAAGATGTTTGGGTTCTCAACCAAACCATCAAATGGCTGGTGCCATAAATGATCACATGTGCAGCACCATGGCAACTGTGGATCGAATAGAGGCTAAAATGGACGCTTTCCTTTAAAAGATAGGTGGGTTTAGTTTCCCTTTAAGCTAGCCATGGAGAGATTGAAATTCTGTCAGTTCGGCAGGGACCAGCCGAATCTCAAAGCTTCGACAAAAGATGGATGTTTGATCAACTTCTGTCACACGAACAAGTTGGAATACTTTTCTCGATCAGTGGCTGATCAGTGTACTGTGATAACAGTGGGTCCTGCTGTCATAATACAATATCACAGTGAGGGGGGATTCCTCCATCTATCTCATTTGTGTGGATGGAGGAATCGGTTTTATTTTTTTCTGGCCGACGACTGAATGAAAAATATAAAAAAAGCCGTGCATAGCTAACTTTAGAACGATGTGTATTACAGAAGTAAATTACTGTACAGTCATAGACTGAAATTCCTCGTCTGCAGCTTTGTTACCAAGAAAAGTATTAAGTTACTATTGTACTGCACAGACCGGTGATTCTCAAAGTCTCACAATCCACACGTCCCTTTTATCAGAGTCACAGGTGCTACAGGCCACCAAGCCCTTTATCTATACAGCCTTTCTTTTTCCTTCAGCCCAGCAGCTTTTTGTATCTTCTCAGCTGTTTTCTAACGGATTTTCAGCTTCTTGTTTCACTAGGATATTGTTGCTGAACGGTTGCTTTTTGGCACTCCCTCTCCATTAATCACTGCTTCCCAAGCCTCTACTCAATCAGTCTCTGTACCTTTTTCCAACATCTTTTATCCAATCCAGATGAAAATACCAGAAAATGCCTCCCATGGCTCATGGTATGGACACTTTGCTGAGTTTTTTCCGAGTAGTTAAGACATCCATCATGAGAATGGTGTCCCAGCTTCTTACAGAATGACATGTGGAAATATCATATATAAAACACCCTATGTAAGCAATGCGGTAACATTACTATGCCAGGCAGAATCAGGTCCATTTGCCACCAGCTGACATCTTCCCTCGGCGTCTCTTCCAGGTTCGGCGGCTCCTTGCGCTGTGAGTGGCCAGAGCCGTGGTGACGTCACTCCCGCGCATGCACACGGGAGTTCACTTTCCCGGCAAGGAGCTCTGAAGGTCCGCTGGACCTTCAGAGCGCATGCCCTGCTGGTGTCAGCGGCTGCATGCAGGGTGAATATCTCCTAAACCTTGCAGGTTAAGGAGATATTAATTTTACCTACAGTTAAGCCTGATTATAGGCTTGCCTGTAGGTAAAAGTTAAAAAGCGGGATACTACCGCTTAAACTCAGTGTAAATTGTGCACTTTGTTATTTTGTGAGTCAGTCATGACCACACTACATTTTGTTGTGCGGTTCCTGTGCAGTATATTTGCACTGTAGTGGATGCACAGTATGGTACTGTTCACATTAGGTGCATTGAACCTGAGGTGATCAATAAAGACTCAATACAAGGACATTAACAGTGCAAAGTGTGTTCCTGCTGAGAGCCTCAATTTATGTGCCACATCCCGATATGTAATGGAAAAAAGGGGGTTCCCCTGGGATTGGGACTTTTTAGGCACCAGTTGACGAATCTTAGACAAGTAATAAAATGTAAATATTTTAATGAAAAAAATGCGCAAAACAGAAAAAACATATGAACAAGCAAATATTGTATAAAAACAATTGCAAGCGCAAGTGTATGTGCAATATAACCAGAGAAAACTCAACCAAAGGACCAGGAGATCCGACGCGTTTCGGGGTTCTTTAAACTGACAGAGGATCAGAGAACTGCATGGACATCCTTCTCCCAGCAATGGATCGCACGTGCGATCCATTGCTGGGAGAAGGATGTCCATGCAGATCTCTGATCCTCTGTCAGTTTAAAGCAGTATGGACAGGCTCATGTCTGACCTATCCCGCTAAGCTAAGCTACCTTTGGACTCCAGCTGTTCTGAATCGGAAGCTTTAGAGGAGCAAAAGTCTATCTCTCCTCTCCCTACCTCCATCCTATGATGGCTGTATAACAGCCTAAGAAGAAAAAAACCTTTCAGGCATACGGTGACATTTGGATCGCAGCTTTCTTCCTGTTTTTAATTTTGCAAGCTCTAAACCTTTGTGTAAACCAACCATATAGGACACCAGCGTTATCCCTGACGAAGGGGTCTCAAGAACCCCGAAACGCGTCGGATCTCCTGGTCCTTTGGTTGAGTTTTCTCTGGTTATATTGCACATACTCTTGCGCTTGCAATTGTTTTTATACAATATTTGCTTGTTCATATGTTTTTTCTGTTTTGTGCATTTTTTCATTAAAATATTTACATTTTATTACTTGTCTAAGATTCGTCAACTGGTGCCTAAAAAGTCCCAATCCCAGGGGAACCCCCTTTTTTCCAATACAAGGACATTAAAAACTGTTCTCACCATATAATACAAGGCAATGCACAAAAACGCAGGTTATCGTGTGTCAACGCAACATTTCATTTATAATAAAAAGGAGAATCCTGGCTCTTGACGTGATTGTAAATAAAAACATTTAGGCCTCTTGCACATGATACTCCTGTTTGAGCATCTACTTTTTCAGACTTTTGTTTTCTTTGTATGTATTTACCAGCATTTTCGCATATATGCGCAGGAAATTATTCTCGCGCTCCTGTTCTGCACAATATGTAAATGGAAATTTGCGTGCATGAGATGTAAATTACTGACCAAAAAAGCAGATTTTTCTATTTATTTCTTTTTTTTTTTACTAAAGAATGCACGGCGCCTGTTTATGCACTTGTGTGCATAGGTACATTACAATTAAATGGCTGTATTTTAGCTCAGGGAAAAAAAAAAAAAAAACGGTACTAAGCTTTTTCAAGCTGCAGTGTGCAGGAGGTCTTAAAGCGCAGTTTAGCAATAAATGTAGCACAATGCATTAATGCATGTTAACCCCCCGCATATGTTCAAGCGTTTTTACAGCTGCAAAACTCCTCTCAAAACCCACTAGTTCTGGGGCGGGGTTTCCAGCCAGAAAATGCCCCCTGCCAAAAACTGCTGATAACAGCCTATGCGTGCATGAACACATAGGATAACATGCTGGGGAGTTTACCGGCTGCAGAAAAAACGTCTGACGCCAAAAGCAGCAGCTGGAAAATTGTCCAGTGTGCATGAGGCCTTAGACCAATGATGGTAAACCTTGGCACCCCTGATGTTTTGGAACTACATTTCCCATGATGCTCATGCACTCTACATCTGGGGCGCCAAGGTTCGCCATCACTGCCTTAGACCTATGTGCTGCTAGTATTCTCCCTAAGCTGATCGCAAGCAGATGTGTCTAGACCAGTTTTGGTAAAGTCCCCAGACAGCACTGCACATACAGGTAACTTCCTACTGTAACTAAACGGATACATTTTACAAAGTAGTTTGGTGCAGTAGGCTAGGTTCATACTATTGTGGCTTTGCAGGCCACGTTTGTGCGGACACGGCAGTCCATTCATTTGAAAGCGTTTTACGCAGGAAAAAGGTTCCTGCAGCATTTTGAAAAAACAGTGGCTGGGAAATCGCATGGTGCTTTTGCAACGTGCATTTCCCCTGCAGTTCCCATAGCTGCGCTGCGGTTTTAGATGCATGGGACTGCCATTAAGAATGAATAGCAGCCCACAGGTTTTCAAAGAGCAGCGTGTTTTGGCTGTGGGTGCGGAAATAGGTGCGATTCCTGTATTCCTGTTGTGCTGTTAGGGAGTGGAACACCCAGCACTGCATGAGGAATTTAGATATTTTCGGCACTTCAGCACTTTTTTGAAAATTATTAAGGACTTTCACTAGCTACACACTTTTCATATAATGTTGGACTATTAATTTGCACATTGAATGTACATGTTTGTTGCACTTTATATTTATTATTTTTAATTTAAGGTGGATTTAAGCTGTAGTATTTGTTACACATAAGTACGTTTGTGTCATCTATTACTATTGATACGTTGGTTGCATGATTAACAATATTAAGGTTTTGGTTATTGATCTTGTGCTTGAGCTGTGGTTTAAAATGATTTAGAATTTTCACTATGTGATGAACAGCGGCAGCAGATTTATATTATTAATAATAATATTTTTTTACGAGTGAGCACATATACACATAGCGCAGGTTTATTGCTTTTCTCCAAAGGTGCGATTCCTGCACCCGCAATAGTGTGAACCTAGGCTAACTGGTCAGAAAAACTAAATTATATCCTCACAGAAAATGTAGTAAAAGTAAAAAAACAAAACAAATCAATACCTAAAAAAATAAGGGCTCTTTCACACGGGCGTTCCGTATGTCCGTATATCACCCCATCCGTTTGCGGGTGATATACGGACATAATGCATGTCAATGGGATTGCGCATTTCAGTGGATGACCATCCGCTGACATCCGATTTGTGTCCTTTCAGTTCTGTTCCGTTTTTTAGAACGGAACAGAACCCTATTTTTCTTCCATTTAAAAAACGGAACGGATGCAAAATCGGATGTCAGCGGTATCATCCGCTGACATCCGCAATCCCCATAGACATGCATTATGTCCGTATATCATCCGCAAACGGATGGGATGATATGCGGACATACGGCGCGGATGACACAAGTGCCATCCGTGTCCGTGAAAAAAAAAGTGCCGCTGCGGAAGAAGAAATCGGAGCGGCCATGTGAAAGAGCCCTAAATCTAGTCCCTTTCCTCTATTTCTGATGCAATCCACATACAATAGGGATGAATGGTATAAGTATGTAAAACTTGCCTGACACCATTCAGAAACTCAATGGTCATGCAGAACTAGGAACGTAGTCAGAGAGTAAAATAAGAAGGGGTTAACTACAGTAATACCAACTGCAAAATGCCAAATAGCAGCAGGTTACACTGGAAATGTTCTATCTCTAGCCGCTCTCCTGTATTTACACAGCAAATACTGGAAGGCAGAATGAACAAGGCCATGCCTGGGTCCAGTTTATGGCTGGATCCTGACCTGGCCTCATCTGAGGGCAGAGATACAAGCGGGTCACAATTTGTGCAGAAACCTTTGACCAATGCACAGCAACATGACTGACTTTTACCGACTGGCTGCAGCGTGATGTGGAAACATATGGTGCTGCTTTTGGTCACACATGGGTCAATAAATGGTGTGACTTGGGCTGGGAAAATACAAAACAATTTTGGCCGGTAGAAATCTCAGAGGGGACACAGGAAATGCCGGGATGAGAACTGCGCTGCTTCCAATAAAACAGAGTGAAATTTTCCATACAACTTGCACATAAGTATTCCCTCACGTTGACACAAAGGTCTGCTATGTGGACCCTGTGGCAGGCTGGCAGCAAGCTGGATCTAGCAAAATACTAATTTGTTGTCACCAATACATTCAAAGAATTACAAAAACCAGCTTATACACGCAGAACAGTACCAAGTATTTTTTATTAGTCATCAATGGAGCGGATGTATAACAAGCAGAACCCTGGAGAAAAATGGAGATGGAGCAGCCAACCAATTTTTATCAGGAATTACTGGGAATTAGCAGATACGATTGGTGGCTATGGAAAATTGCTCCACTTGTCCTAAAGGTTTCTTGCTTTAGGGTATCCCAAAGGCAAAATGCAACAAAGATGGCTGCAGACAGGCAGATATTTCCCTAAATCAAGCTGTATCCAATCTAGAGGGAATGGTTAGAGTGTCGGAACCCCGCCTAATTCCTACCTCGCTGTGACAGCAGTGCCGATATAGAAGTCAGTACCAGAAGTAAAGGACTTGGTCAGCTTGCAGAAGATATTCCAACAAGCATCCCTGATAACCAGCCCCTCTACCCTTCCATCATTCCTCCTTAGGAGATTAGGGACCGTCCGCTGAAATCAACACTCAAAATTACATATAACCATGACGTGTCCTATCACATCGACCAGGGTGGTTTGTAGAATTCATGCGAAAAAAATTTCTCTAAAGACTTGCACCCTTTTAAACGTATGTCTCCAACAATCTTAGGCCCCTTTCCAACAAGCAGACCGTATGTTTCATCAGTTCAGTCACTTTTTTTTCGAAGAAAATACGGACAGTCCGTTTACATCCATTTTTTAATGGAAAAGAAATGGGGCTTTGATCCCTTCCAAAAAACGGATGTTGACAGAAGCAGATGTAAATGGAAGATCATATATTTACATCCATTTTTCTATCGAGATGCATTGATGGCCGTTTTTCATTCGTTAACAGAAGGATGAAAAATGGACCAATGGTCCGCATGTATGAAAGAGGCCTTAAAGCGGTAGTATCCCGCTTTTTTTCACTTAACTACAGGTAAGCCTATAATAGGGCTTACCTGTAGGTACAATTAATATCTCCTAAACCGGCACGGTTTAGGAGATATTTGCAGTGCATGCAGCCGCTCACGCGAGCGGCGCATGCGCTCTGAAGGTCCGGCGGACCTTCAGCTTCCCTTGCCGGGAGCTTGCCGGAAAATCACTCCCGCGCGCATGTCCAATTGTACATACCCCTGAAGAAGCCGCAAGGCGAAACACGTTGGGAGGAGCCCCATTTCCCGAATCCTTGGCTATTTTCTTGTCCAAGGTGATGTATATTGGGGCAGTACCCCCAAGTTTCCTTGTTGGGGGGCTTGTGTTATGGGTTACATTCTTTTCAATGTTTTGCAATGTTATATATTGATCTTAATCTTGTCTATATCTCCATTGATTGAAGTTTTTAACTTTATTCAATAAAGAACGTGTTTTACATATACAGTTGTAATTTCATGAGTACCTGACGGGGGAGTTCAACACCTATAAAGTCCAGTTTCTTTCTCTCTTTTGCCTAGTCTGTACAAATCAATGACAGGCTGAAAGGTGCAGTGGCTGGGTGTAAGCAGTTACATGCATCCAGAGCCGCTCATCTGTCATGTACGCATGAAACCACTTGGAGGTGCCTACAGTCGTGGCGCCCATCATTAAATATAGTTACATAGTAGGTGAGGTTGAATAAAGACAATAGTCCATCCAGTTGGTGTGTGTGGCTGTAATTATCTCACATAGCCCTGAATGTTCTGATCATTGAGATGTACATCTAAAAGTCTTTTGAAAGCCACCATACTTCCAGCAGGAACCACCTCTTGTGGTAGAGAATTCCACAATCTTGTAGCCCTAACAGTAAAGAACCCCCCAAGTTGCCCGAGGTTAAAACGCTTCTCCTCTAATCGCATTGTATGCCCTCGAGTCCTCATGCAATCCCTTCCACTGAATAGCTGTTTTTCTAAGCTGAGATCCCCATTGAGATATTTATAAATTGCTATCATGTCCCCCCTCAGGCGTCTCTTCTCAGGGAGAATACATCAAGCGATTGCAGACGCTCTTCATAATTAAGGTCCTCCAATCCCCCAATCAGTTTAGTTGCCCTTCTCTGGACTCTCTCCAGCTCCAACACATCTGTACAGGCTTCTGGCTGCAGTTGTACACTAACACCAAGTACAGAAATCTGCTGTGTGTGTCAGTGTACAGACCCCTATGCTCTTATGAATGAACCCTGAAGTTCACTTTAATGCAATGACTGCATCTTCATGAACTAACAGGCAACATGCTCAAATATAAGCCAATCTATAAAATGGCCGCATCCACTGAACGTGGGACTGAAGGTGCTATAAACATGACAACAAAAGTGAAAATAGCGCATTTTTTACATTCTCTAACACATGAGGTGTAAAATTTCCACAATGAGCTTTGCAACAAAGAAAGCTAAGCCAGCACATAAAAATTTCCAGGGTTCATAAAATAAAACAAAACCAAATGCTGACCTCGGGTACGTTACGTCAATTTTCCAAACAAGACCTGGCTGCATCTCTACTGATCAAGATGGCTCAGACCCAATCACCGAGCTAAAAAGTGATTTTCTAGGGGCTTTATCACAGACCGCCTAAATGCAAAATACATTGCTGAACCTAATTTCTGCATTCTCACAAAGGTAAGATACCAAGAGCTAAATAGAGGACAGGGACGAGAGTCATTTCCAGGCAAGTGTCACCATGTTATCTGCCTTCTCTGTATGTAGATAGTTCTGTCTATTCTGAAGCTTTTCCTATTGCTACAATTTTGTTTCCTGAACGTTAAATTGATTGTGAGTGCCGGTTCACATATATGTGATGGGGGAACCCTGCAAATCCACTGCAGGTTCCCTCATCGCATTCAAATCGCAGGCAATTCACACTGCCATATGCGAATTGCTGGGGGTGTCAATACAAAGCCAACGACACTCCCAGATCAGTTCGCATATCGCAGTGTGAACTGTCAGTTCGGACATGAATCTGATCACATAGGTGTGAACCACCATGCAATTTGATTCTGCTGCAGACCCAAAAAAGGGTCCTGTGCGTGTTGTGTCCGAATGCGATGCAAATTCAGCCATTGAATCTGTATCGCACAGACATCGCATGTGATTTTCAGAGCAGTGCGCTCCAAATCACATGCAATGTCTGTCATCGATGAACCGGGACGAAGCCCCCGTTCACACTGGGGCGACCTTTCAGGCGACCTGGTCGCCTTCCATAGAGAAGCTGCGGACCCGTTCTAATAGGAGCGACACAAGACGCTCCGACTTAGAAAAAGGGTCCGGAGCTTCTTTGGGGCGACCCGGAGCGACCTGCATAACTTCAATGTTATGAAGTCCGTGCCGGCCGCTCCGAGCAGCGTGCCGCGACCTATGAGGTCGCCCGGCAAAGTAGCGTCGCCCCAGTGTGAACGGGGCCTAAAGGTTTGTTATTTTGAAAAAAAAACCTAACATTTTACACTTACGGTACTTGCTCTGTGCAAGAATTTTGCACAAAGCAGCCCTGATCTTCCTCTTCTGGGGTGCCCCGGCGGTGCTCCTGGCTTCTCCTCTTCATTATGTGCCCACACAGAGAGCTGCTTCCAAGTGCGGCACCCATGCGGGCCCGCTCACGAGTCCCGATGCTGCGTCTGTTGACACAGACAGCAGGACTCAGCCCGGCCCCCCCACTCCCTTGTCACTGGATTTGATTGGCAGCAGCGGGAACCAATGGCACCTGCTACTATTAATCTATCCAATGAGGACCGAACAGCAGCTGGAGCTGCTGGGCTGGTGCTCATCGCTGTAACGATGAGGATCAGGTAAGAATAACAGGGGGTCTGGGGGACAGCTGCAGCACCAAAGGTTTTCAACCTATAGAATTTATTAAGGTGAAAACCCTTGAGACTTTACAATACCTACAATATCCTTTAAATACTGAAACATTGAGGTTTTTTTTGGCAAATGTGCAGCTTTACAAGTTTACCATATTGAAAGCCGGATTAAACTCAACATTACATTGCAGTTTTACCAATTCTTAGATGCAATGGCTGCATTAGTTTCCTTTTTTAGGCTTTTTTTCTATTTTTATCTGGTGATCTAGCCAGCAAGTTCGTTACTTTTCGCAAGCTCTCCAACAGAATGTATCAGTTTACATGGATGAGACAAACCACTTAAAGTGGAACTTCACCCAAAAGTTTGCCTCCTCCTCCCCTCCACTGCCACATTTGGCACTTTTTGGAAAGGAGGGTCAAGCGGGTACCTGGGTTTTGACAGGTACCCGCTCCTACTTTCGCACAGATCGCCGCGTTCATCCCCCTCTTCACCCCCGCAGTCTTCTGGGACACATCACAGGTCTCAAAAGACTGCGGGACCATTTACAAAGCACAGCTCGTGCATGCGCAGTACCAAACCGGCTGTGAAACCGGAAGGCTTCACTGCCGATTGAAGGCGAGGATATCAGTGGATCTCTGGACAGGTAAGAGTCCACATATTTAAGGTCAGCATCAACAGTTAACTTTTTCTTGGGGGGGGGGGGAACTGGAGCTCCTCTTTGGATGGGTGATTAAAATTATCAACTTTTATTTATGCAAAACCTTTATCCCAAAAGGAAAAAAGCCGATTATACAGTGTGGGCTGGAGTTTAACTTCCATTTGTTAGTGTTTCTACCTTTCACACAGGCTTTCTGCCCGGCAGACTCCGTTTTGCTCAGCGGGGATCGATCCGCCGATCCCCGCTGAGCAGTTGGATGACAGCTTCGTCTCCGCTTACTTTGCAGAGATGGAGCTGTCAGATCCCTGCTCTCCTCTATGGCCTCTTTCACACGGGCGGTGTGCCCGACGGAGTCCATTCTGCTCAGCGGGGGATGGATCCCCGCTGAGCTGGCAGATGACAGCTCCGTCTCCGCTCTGTGTGTGGAGACAAAGCTGTCAGGTCCCTGCTGTCCTCTATGGGGAGATTGGATGAGAACGGAACACCTGTCCATTCTCATTCGGACCCATCCGAACCAATCCTCCAGACGGATGGAAAATACGGTTTCTATCCGTCCGGATTTCACGGACAGGATCGGAGAGCAGCGGGTGTCAGCGGACATGTCACCGCTGACATCCGCTGCCCCATAGGGATAAATGGAGAATCCAATCAGGTCCGCCTGAGAAACTGACAGGAGGGACTGGATCACCCGTGTGAAAGGGGCCTATGGGAGATTGGATAATAACGGACCACCTGTCCGTTTCCATCTGCTCTGATCCTCCATACAGATGGAAAATAGGGTTACCATCCGGATTTCACAGACAGGATCGGATCGGATAGCAGTGGGTGTCAGTGGAGATGTCACTGCTGACATCCTCTGCTCTATAGGGGTGCATGGAGTATCCGATCAGGTCTGCCTGAAAAACTGACAGGCAGACCTGATCGTAAAGCCCGTGTGAAAGTAGATTTTACACAACAACCACACAAAACATTGTATTCTATGTGTATATAATGCCTTGTTTCCACTGAGTGGTACGGTACGGTTCGGAACGGTACACCTTGTGTTTCCACTGCCAATAGTGTAGCTCCACCCTGTTGGTACGGTACTAATGTGCTTGGTACCCCAACGAAAGGGTCCCAAAAAAGTGGTACAGTGCGGTTCTGAATTAGGGTACCATTCATAATGGAAACGGCATAAATAGCGTACCGTACCAGAAAGCTTAGTGGAAACGAGCCATTAGAGCAACAATCCAAAATTGAATACTAAAGTTCTATACATTATCATAACAATCAAATGGAATCTATAACAAAATGAATCGTCTCCATGATGGCATTACGAATGCTCTCAAACAATTATTCTAAATTTTGTATGAACGTTTTGTATGAAGCTTTAGTTTACATTTTCATTTCTATGTTTCACACTCACAGCATTAAGTCTGAGAGGTGGAGGAATTGCACTTTAATCATGCTTAAAAATAATCACGTTGAATGTTTCATGTATACCTATACTGTACATATATATGCAGTTCGGTGTCTTCTACACACACTGCAGAATGAAATCTCTGGCTGATTTTGTGGCTCTAAGAGAAGTTAACCCTGCGGGTACAAACAGAGCCCAAGTACCGTGCTGGGATATGATATCATATCACTTGTACAGGTACTTGGCACAGAAAGAGTTATTATTCGCTGGGAGGGGGAACAGAGCTGCCCCCAGTGACCTGTCTGACAGGAGGGGCAATAATCTAGAGCTGTCACTTGCAAACACTGAGCTCCCATGTGTTGCCCAGACAAAAGCCAGAAGCAGCAAATATAAGAATGGAAACACAGTGAGTGAGTTACCCCCCCTTCATTCCCCACCACCTCCCCCTCCAGGGTATATGCCGCTAGAAGCAGGATCTGACAATGCTTACAGCTGCAGCGTCCAACCTGGGGCCACTCATTAATTAACCCTCCCGCACTGATCCCCAGGGCTCGCTCTGTCAGAACAGCACATGTACAGATCTCCATGACATCAGCTGATCTCCATGACATCAACATAGAAGAGATTACACCGAGTCCCACACAAGGAGCTGTCTGATTGGAACCATAGGCTGATATAAAACCGCAGCAAGGAACTAGTAGGAGAGCAAAGACAATCCTACAACATGAAGTCAATGCACTATTTAGCATGTAGATCATCGGAAAAAAGCCACACAAATACAATGAGATATAAGTAGGATGAAGACACAGAATGTAATGCCTATAATTGGTGCACACCTGGGGAATAAGATCAGACAATGACAGACTGTGACTTTTACAGAAGATACTCCATAGATAAATGGTATGCAACAGCCAAGAGCAGGCAATAAATGCTCATCTTTTAGCATTAAGCTGTAGTGTAACTAATGAAATATGATTTCTCATAACATTAAAGTGGTTGTAAACCTAAGACATGAAATATGAACAAAGCATATCCCTCTATAGTGTGTAGTTGTCTCAATTAGGATCACCAAGTGTCATTTAGGTCTGCTGCTTTGCTCCTCTGCTATCAGCATGAATCACTTGTGACAAGTTTTCCTGACACCAAGAGAAAAAAGGTGACAGGGGAGGGACTTCCTGCTGATTGACAGCCTTTAGCTCTGTTCCTGTGTGATTTGGGAGGGGAGGAAGTTGTCTCTTCCCTCCAATCTGCTCTCTCCTCACTCTGCAGAGTGTAATGTCAGCTCTCCGTCCCCTTTTTCTGAACTGTCAGACAAGCTTTAAAGTTCAGCACTTTGAACAGATGTAGAGAAAAAGGTGCTGCATATAAACAGGTACAACTTATGTAGAAGGATCTGTTTAATCTCTGTGTATCACCTGTGGCCAGTCACTTCACTAGGCATAGGAAAGGGTTTACAATCACTAAGTCATGGAGGCTCTATGCCAGGGATCCTCAAACTACGGCCCTCCAGCTGTTGCCGAACTACGCATCCCATGAGGCATTGTAAAACTCTGACATTCACAGACATGACTAGGCATGATGGGAATTGTAGTTCCTGAACAACTGGAGGGCCATAGTTTGGAGATCCCAGCTCTACGCCTTTGTAAGCGGCTTACAATCAAACTGTCTAGCATGAGTCTTTGAGGTCGCAGCAGTGTGAACTGAGCCTGACCGTTAAGTCGTGTTGCTTGCGACTTTTGTGATTTAACATTGCAGTCTATGGTACTTAAGTCGCAAGCTGCAGAAAAGTAGCAGAGGAACCTTTTTTTGTCGCTGCGAATTGAGTGACACCGATCAAGACAACACCCATTGAAATGAATGTGTTTGGACTTGTCGTGGGACTTGATCTGTTGCAAGTTGCATCACAAGTCGCAGTAGTGTGAACCAGGACTCAGGGCTCCTTGGCTGGAGACTCCTTGAACAACTAACACCCCCCCCCCCCCACCAACACCCGACTGTCGTCATTATACACTTCTTTTGTAGAACTGTAATTAGGAGCTTTAGGGATGCTCTCATGCATCTGCATACAGTTAATATCGAGGTCTCAAAGCTGGCGATCAAAAAATTCCTATCCTGAATGCGATTCTTCCGCATTCAAAAGAGGGAGGTTGAACCTCCCCTAACTGCAGCAGCTATTAAACTCTTGTAAAAACCTATGCATACACTGACACATAGGCTTTCATGGAGTGGAGTTTGGGAGTTTAGAAGCTGTAGTGTACATGAGCCCTTGTACACAAATTCAGCTGCTGGTGGTGAAAATCAGGATAAGATACAAATAAAGTGCAGAGATTGCCAGGTGGATGGAGAATCCCAAGATTACAGAACAGCAGGCAGATGATTAGGAGCTAGCAGGTACCGGCAACAATAAAAGTTTACACAATTGGATGGTCTGGTGTACTCCTACATCTTCAGGATAGAGAACTAAAGCATCAAGCAGATATGTATTCTGGTGTGAAACTTTTGCTTAAACAAAGCGTACCTTTCAAGACCAATATAAAATGTGCAACTGGGGCAGACAAAACACTTGTACACTTGTGCGACTCCAATTTTGCACAACTTAGGAGTGAAACTTTGATGCAACCAGTGATAATGGACAACTGTTCCATTGAATAACATTCAGGTACAACTTTCATGCAACTTTTGAGGGTGAACATTGAAGTCTTTGGCCCTCAAGTTGCATGAAATTCAGACCAAAGTAGTGCATGAACTACTTTGAAGTCGCAGCAACTTTAAAGCGGAGTTCCGCTCCCCCCTCCAAAAATTAAAACTCAGCAGCTACACATACTGTAGCTGCTGACTTTTAATATTAGGACACTTACCTATCCTGGAATCCAGAGTTGTCGGCACCGCAGCTGATGTTTCCATCGGCTGTCAGGTGCTGCCGCTGACATTGCCGATGAGGGAACCCGGCAGTCAAGCCTTGCGGCATCACCGGGTCCCTACTTCTCATGCGCGAAGCGCGCTGGGCTTGGTAATTGGCCAGGAAGCAGAGGAAGTAGGGGGCCAAAGCTCTGACGTATATCGCTCCCCCCTAAAAGGTGCCAAATGCGGCACCGGAGGGGGGGGGGAGACAGATAGACAGACGGGGGGACAGGGTATCTGTCGAAAACAGGTACCCGCTCCCCCCTGAAAGGTGCCTAATGTGGCACCGGAGGGGGGGGGGGGATAGATAGATAGATAGAGATAGATAGATAGATAGATAGATAGATAGATAGATAGATAGATAGATAGATAGATAGATAGATAGATAGATAGATAGATAGATAGATAGATAGATAGATAGATAGATAGATAGATAGATAGATAGATAGATAGATAGATAGATAGATAGATAGATAGATAGATAGATAGGAGTGGAACTCCGTTTTAAGTCACACATATATGGGTGGCTATCATTGGAAAACATGGAGAGTGACTTGTCATGTGACTTTGATGTCCAAAGTTGCATGACCAGTCGCACAAGTGTGAATGGAGCCTAAAGCTCCGTACACACGATCAGATTATTGAACGATCTGTTGTCCGTTTTTTGTGGCATGCTAGTCTGATGTGGAAAGCGAAGAGATTATTTTCATACGAATTTTCCAATACGACAGAATTCTACTTCAGAAGTGAAGTCATGTGTTGGATTGTTTTGTATGTGTTCTTTCGTCTCTGAGCATGCCTAGTCTTGCTCTTAAGATTTTTTTTCCATCGAAATCTGTACTGATGAGATGAAAATTGGACGTTGTTTTGACGGACAACAAAAATTTTATAGCCTGCACATCAGGATTTTGTCAGCCGAAAAGTCAGAGTTGGTTGTCGAAAGCACCATACTAACAATCCGAAAATCGACAAATCGGTCGTCGGACGAATTTTCCCTACAGATTTTCTTATCGTGTGTACGGGCCTTTAGTCTTCTAAATTCAACATAAAAGAAAGGACTGGACGGGACTGGCTGAAACAGACGACGACGACAGTTAAACTTCCAATAACATTGATAACTATGGCCAACCGTCAGGAATAAATAAGCAACTGGGCATAATATGTGCCAGGTAACATCTGGGCTGACAGACTGTATATAGAAGCAGTCTAGACAAAGTCAGAACTCTACCTGGAGAAACAAAGGGCAATTTGTATCATGCCAGACAAATTATTAAACTATGTAATAAGAAAATAGAAAGTAAACACAGACATATGCTGAATGGGAGACAGACTGCGAGCAGATGTCTTTATAAATGTGATCTGAACATTAAAGATGCACACACTGACATACAGTAACATTATCACAGTGCATGGCTGTGACGTCAGCAGGCAGCAGTGTGTCCGTACAGCCGGGAGGGTTGTGCACACACAATGCATTCCTGAAATACCTCCACAGGATTGGCAGAGCCAAGAATCCACCTTCTTCTGATACAGGCACCTGATTCTTCACCCCTAGGAGACAAAGAGCATGCTAAACCTGCAACTCTGGACCAAACAATGGCTACTAATGTGTTTACCTTCACATTCCTAGGCTGTAGTATTCGGAGAGTCACCAAAAACAAAAAGTGCATGGCACAAAGTGCCTAAAAGGATCAAAAGCTGTTAAATAAACACCCTGGTGTTTGCACCTGCACTGCTTACACAAAAGACCATTACTGAAAAGAAATAGGAAAAGGAGCTTAGAAGTTCATCCAAAGTGAAAAACTAGAGGTTTCATGTCTTTTTAAAGGGACAGTGTCCCAAGAGAGGTATGGGGGGGTCCTCTCTTGGGAAATGCTTGTTGTCTTGGCTGTGTCCAACTTAAAGCGGAGTTCCAGCCATTTACTCACCTGTCCAACGGTCCAGCGATGCGGCCGCCGGAAGCCTCGATCCTCTCCCTCGGCATCACTGCTGTGGGCACCCGGCTGTTACAGTTTGCGGCTTCACAGCCGGGTACCCACTGCGCATGCGCGAGTCGCGCTGCGCGCCGTGATTGGCCGGCAATCTTCTGGGACCTCTGACGTGTCCCAGAAGATTGCAGGGAGGGAGGGGGAGAGGAGAACTTCCGCTCAGGGCGCCGTGGCGCTCCGAGCGGAAGTGGGAGCGGGTACCTGTCAAAACTAGGTACCCGCTCCCCCCCCCCCAAAAAATGACATGCCAAATGTGGCATGTCGGGGGGTCAGGACTCCCTAAAGCGGAAGTTCCACTTTTGGGTGGAACTCCGCTTTAAAGCAAAGTTTTGCCTGAATAAAAAAAAAAAAATATGCTAGCAGGAAGGATTTCTACTACAGAAAAGATGTACTATGTCAATAAAAACTCCTTATCTACCAGTGTGCAATCATTGGGCCTCATGCACACTGAACAATATCAAAACGCCAGTGGAAATCTGTAGCTGTAGGAGTTTTTCAGATTTTTTGCAGTAGCATTTCTTAGCGTTTTTTTTTTTTTTTAAGCTGTAGCATTTTTTAGCAAAACTTTACTCCCACTAAAGCTTATGGCTGAAAAACATTGATAAACGCAGAATAGCTACGTTTTTCAGCGTTTTTTGGCACTTGCAAGGGAGCTCTTGGGACCTTGTATGACTGGGGTAGAGGTACATGTAGTGCGATTTAGTATAGCTTTAGTGCCGGTTCACATTGGTGTGATTTGGGAACCCTGCAAATCCACTGCGGGTTCCCGCATCGCACCGGACTCGCAGGCAGTTCACAATGCTATATACGAACTGCTGGGGGTGTCAATACAAAGTTAACAACCCCCGCCAGATTAGTTTGCATATTGCAGTGCGAACTGTCAGTTCGGACATGAATCGGATTGCATAAGTGTGAACACCCATGTGATCCGATTCTGGTGCGGGCCAAAAAAAGGGTCCTGTGCAAATTTGGTCCGAATGCGATGCGAATTCTGCCATGCAATCTGCATGGCTGAATTTGCATTGCACAGATATCACATGTGATTTGCACAGCAGTGCGCTGCGAATCACATGCAATGTCTGACATCACACATGTGTGAACCGCACTTCGGTACTTTTGAGTCACAGACTCGGAACCAAGCTAAAAGTGTTAGAATTCCTTATCTAAAGTGGGGTACACACTAGTAGAAAATCTGCCAAAAATTCCCATCCAAGGTAAAATCGTATGATTTTCAGCAAGTGTGTACACAACTTTCAGCAGCCGATCCCGACATTTTCAATGAATAAAAACGGAGGGACAAACACCAAAATTTTTATCGTCCGTCCCCAGACAACCAATTTTCGTTTAATGTGTATGCAGTACGTCTGCAAAAAATCGGATACGAAAGACCGCGCATGATCTGAAGCTGCTGACGACCTGGAAGTCTAGGAACAAATGTACCAATAAAAAAAAAAAAAAAAAAAAAAAATCGGACGAGAAATTTCGTGAACATTATGCACTGTCAACTAAAAACGGTTATGAACGCTGAGCATGAGAGAGAAAAATCGGAGGATATTTTGTCCGATTTTCGTCAAGTGTGTATGAGCCTTAAGAGACTCAACACACTGAAGCCAAGGCATCAGCATGGCAGCCAGGGAATAAATATCTCCAGCTTCATGAGCCTCACATGACAATGTCCCTTAAGGCCCCGTTCACATAGGGGCGATCCGACTTCGGGAGGCGACCTCCCAGGTCGCGGTGTGAGCAGCGCGCCGCGACCTCGGAGCGGCCGCCACGGACTTCATAACATTGAAGTCTATGGCGGTCGCCTCCGGGTTGCCCCAAAGAAGCTCCGGACCCTTTTTCTAAGTCGGAGCGACTTGTGTCGCTCCTATTAGAATGGGTCCATAGCTTCTGTATGGGAGGCGACCTACGGCGACCTGTGAGGCGACCAGGTTGCCTCACAGGTCGCCTCAGTGTGAACCGGAACTTAATCACATTCACCATGGAGGAAGAAAGTAACACATAATAACTTGACTTTCCTCGCCAGTTTTTATAGATCTGCTCCAGGAAGTACATTAGAAAACTAAAGTGGTAAAATTATGCATTCCCAGTACAAAAACAATTCTAAGAATTTAGAAAAAGAAAAAAGGATTTGTGTCACAGAGAGTACAGTATGAGTGGAGTGCATTCCATGCCGTGATTGTGACAAGGATTAGTGCTTATTTCATGAATGACGAGATCACGGCCATTCTGTACATCCAGTCCAAGGAAGCTCAGTAGAAGACTTCATACAAAATTATACATCATCTCTCTCTATGTATTTTTGGTGCATGGATTTTTCATGGCCTGCAATGAGTTTTAGGCCTTCCACAGTACAATTTACTTATTTTAAATACAAAAAAAAAAAAGCACAACTCTGCAAATAAGGTAAATACACCAAAACATACTTTATAACAAAATAAAACACTCACCTCATTACACTAAGCTCCGGTTCACATATGAGTGACGCTGCTTGCAGGGGCGACCTCCAAGATCGCGGTGCGAGCAGCACATTGAACATTGAACATTCATAACATTCATAACATTGAAGTCTATGGCGGTCGCCTCCTGGTCGCCCCAAAGAAGCTCCGGACCCTATCTGCCAACAATGTAAAGCACTGCCTAGGTGCAGGTACAAAAAGGGGTCTTCTATTTGTTTAGAAAGTCAGGATCATTGCCTCTCTCTGACTTTTAAATTTGTCACATAGCCCCAACTTGTCTGACTTTTTTTTTTTTTTTTTTTTTTTTTTTTAGGGCTTCATGTAGACGGGACGTTTGAAAACCTCTTCTGAACGCTAGAACTTGACAGCTAGTAACCGACAGTTAAAAACATCCATCTTGCCACTTTTACATGCCGCGTTTAGCGGCATGTGCGTTAAGAAGGGTTTTTCTCTCTCTCTTTTTCATTGAAGACGCCTATAAATGAAAATGATTATAAACACGAGTCACCGCATTTAGATGCTATTACAAGCATTTGGCATTTCAGATGGCACTAAACTACCGCCCTGAACGTGATTTTTTGCTTTCAGAAAAATGCTTCAAACCTCAACTGTTTCTAAACTACTATAAACGCTTGAGTGTACAATGAATGTACCCATAAGATTACAGGAGAGTTCAGGGGCTGCTTAAAAAAAAAAAAAAAATGCCCAACTGTTCCTTAACATCCGTTTTCCAGCTGCAGTGTACATGAGGCCTAAGGGCCCTTTCACACATACGGACCTTTCATTTCATCAGTTCAGTCATGTCAAAGTGGATGAAGTATTCATCAGTTTTTCATCCATTTTTTATCCAATTTTTGTCCGTTTTTTTACGTTTACTACCAATGCAAAAACAGATGAAAAACGCCCATTTGTCAGTTTACATTTTTACATTTGTTTTTTGTCTGATCCGTTTAAAAAAAAAAAAAAAATAGGACTTTCATCCGTTCAAAAAAACAGGTATTGACGGAAGCGGATGAAAACGGATGTAAATGGATGATCATCCGCTGTCATCCGTTTTTCCATAGGAATACATTGATGTCCGTTTTTCATCTGTCAATGGATGGATGAAAAATGGACAAAGTCGGTATGTGTGAAAGGGCCTAAGGCGGACCATTCAGATCTGCCTGTCAGTTTTTAAGGCAGATCTGAACGGATGCCCCAGACATGTCCGCTGACATCTGATCCGTCAAATCTGGATGGATGGAAACCCTATTTTCGGATCGGATGGGATCAGATGAGAACAGACAGACGGTCCGTTCCCATCCAATTCCCCCATAGAGTTGAATGGGGACCTGACAGCTGTGTCTCTGCACACAGCACGGAGACAGAGCTGCCATCCGCCTGCTCAGCGGGGGATCGGTGAATCGATACCCCGCTGAGAAAAACTGAGTTCGCCGACGGAACGCCATGTGTGAAAGGGGACTTAGGGTGAACTAACACTGTATACCTCCCATGCAGCCAATCCAGCAGCCCAGGGATCTGAAATCCACGCTCTTCTCCCTCTTCTCTGTGCAGCGCTTTTCTAGGTGAGCTTGCCAAGCAGAATTCCACATTATGGCAACATGTTCCTTAGGGGCCAAAATGTTTCATTTTTTTTAAGCGGTCGGTGTCTACCTTTAAATCACAAAAATAATTCCACCAGAAATAAATCTTCCAAAAAGGCGATTTGCTTCATACATCTAATCACATATGGAGGGATGTCTGAAGTACAAGCTGGTTCTCTACACTTCACTTTATTATGTAAGGCCCCAGTTACAACTCAGCTTGAAGCTCCAAAACGCTGGAGGAGAAAAAAAAAAAAACATTATCCTCCATGAAGATGGTTCACTTCTCCACTCCAAGTCACCTGAAGCTCAAAAAAGTTCTGAAGCTTTTTGGTGCATTTTTATTCCGATAGAAATGAAAAGCACTATATGTGCGTTTTTGTGCGATTTTCTGCTCAAATACTAAAAAAGGAAAACAAAATAGTAATAATATAGAAATAAATAGATGTAACATAAATACACAAATATCTAAAAATCATCATAAAGAAATATGTAAAAATAAATAATTAACCTTGAACCTAAAAAAAAGAAAATTAATAATGATAATAAAATAAAAAAGAAAATAAATAATAAATTTATATTTTTTTTATTTATTTTGTGATCAAGTATTTTTTTTTTTAATTTTGTGGTCAGGTTTTTTTTTATAAGGGTTATGGGTTTATAATTATTACAACAATGTAATAATAAATATTTTTTATTTTTGTGTATTTATTTTACATTTTAGTCATTTGTTTCATTAATATTATTATTATTAGTAGTAGTAATATTAACACCCTAACAAAAAATAAATAAATCATAAGACAATAAATAAAATATGTACCCCTAACCCTAACCCCCATCCCCTATTCCTAACCTAACATTAACTCTAACTGTCCGTTCAC
Source organism: Pelophylax lessonae (assembly GCF_965119305.1). Lineage (NCBI taxonomy): Eukaryota > Metazoa > Chordata > Amphibia > Anura > Ranidae > Pelophylax > Pelophylax lessonae. The sequence continues at coordinate 228,032,255 of NC_138773.1, forward strand.
ACTACTGCGGCAGGACTTCGGGGGGCGACCTGTGAAGTCGCGTGCACCGCGACTTTGGCGCGACTTGCACGGACTTCACATAATTTAAGTCAATGCAAGTCGCTCCGATGTCGCCCCGAAGTAGTACAGGAACTATTTTCTAAGTCGGAGCGACTTAAGTCGCCTGACAAGTCGCGGAAGTGTGAACCGGGACTTACCCTAACAAAAGGAAAAACTTTATAATAAGCAAATAATAATAAAAAAAGAAATAAAAGCTGATGGAAAAGCTATAAAAGCTGAAAAACCTAGCAACACATAATGCAACAGTTGATAGTTTTCACTATTAGCTAATAAAAAGTAAAAAAAGCCAAAGCTCAAAAACGCTGTATAAAAACGTGCATCAAAATGTGCCAAAATCGTGCATAAAAATGCGCTCAAAGATGCTACGCTCCGGTGTGAATGCAGCCTAAAGCACAAGCCATCCTCAGGCAAAGACCAAGCTATCAGAATGATATCTGAACCTGGTATCCCCCACCCTTCTTGTTATAGGAATGGAAATCTATTCCAGACATTGTCCCACTTTAAAACCTTCAGCCATTATAAGCAGAAGACTTCGATCCATTACTGAATGGTGAAGCTCACAGGAGATAGCGAAGTCTTCAATGTCTCCATCCTGACCACAAACTACGACCCAGCCTCATATCTACAGTATCAATGAATGGTTACTGCTTACATAACATGATACTTAACACCCGAAACAATTCAGCGGAATCCCAGCAATTGGCTTTCATTGTGCACAAGGGATTAAAAAGGCGAGGGCAGGGCGAGAAGAAGTGATGAGGACTAACTGTTATTGACTTGAATGTCAGTTGATGCAAATTGAGCTTATATACCTGACAGTTCTCATAGTTCACCAGGAACTCTCCCCCAGGCACTAAACAGCCAACCATTTGTATTGTTACACTTAATGAGATACAATGAGATCATGGACACCAGACAGTCCACATCAAGAGAGGCCTGAATAGTCAGCAGATCCCTACTGATAACAGTTCATTAAATATAGATCCTCTATTATTAGACAGTATCACCGGGTTACATATAGTAAGATGTCATCCTAATTCCATAGGAACCATTTATTTCCATTGCCTCGGATATCTCAGCAGAGCCAACTGCTCAGCCTCAGACATAAACATTATCCTATTGGCAGACATTTCTACCCAGCCATACAAGCCATGGCACAGCAGAAAGTCTGCACAGATATTGTCCCATATGTCATCAGACCATGACAGCTTTCACTGCAACGTAACATGGAGAACATCCAACAACATCCACAGACAATGTGAGCCGAGCTGGAGAATTCACAAGATGTACCACATGTCTGTATGGAGGATTCCAAAACTGACACTTCCAGAAACTGCCCAAGGGAGGACGAAGGGTTAACTGCAACACAATATTACCCGTCCAAAGGACAGAACACCTAAAGCGGTATTAAACCCAAATCAAAAATGTGATATATTGCAGCTTATCAACCCTTAGATGTGGTGGCTGCATGCATTCGTTTACGTTTTAGGTTATCCCCCCCCCCCCCTGTTTTCACCTGGTGATCTGGCCAGTAACAGACCTCCTTAGCGTGCCCCCACTCTGACTGAAGGAGCACAGGGGCACCTTTAAACAGCAGCCTTGATAAATTGGTTCTAAGAGCTTACGTGTTTTTTATCTTCATGCATTCCAGGCATGAAGGTAAAATAAAAAAAAAAACCTTCTCTGTGCAGGCAGCCCCCCCCCCCCCCCATACTTACCTGATCCCCATTGCAATCCAGGGATGTGCATAAGAGCCTTGGCTCCTCCTTCTCATTGGCAGGCAACCACCCCCAATACTTACCTGACCCCCATTACAATCCAGGGATGTGCATAAGAGCCTTGGCTCCTCCTTCTCATTGGCAGGCAACCACCCCCAATACTTACCTGACCCGCATTACAATCCAGGGATGTGCACAAGAGCCTTGGCTCCTCCTTCTCATTAAAATATACATATAAAACCCGCGCCCTTATAGCAGCGAACTCATACAGCTGGATGTATACAAAAATTGATGAGAAAGGAGTCGCGCTTAGTAGAACAGTCAATAAATCCCATAGAAGAAAAACAGCAATGACTGGGAATCACATCACAGCCACATTCAGCCTTGATGGGTATACAGTTCATGAGAATGCGGGGTCATATCACCCAGGTGTATGTTGCAGACAGACGCTTGTGAAAACCTTCACCACATATAGCCTCTTACCAGAGAGAGACGGGGCATACACGGTAAGTAGTTAGAGGACTACTTCGCCTGTATCCAGCAAGTCAGCTCCGGTACGAATCCAATCATCCGGTGTTCACCAATGTAAAGGATGTGCTGGCACTTTAAGGACCCGCTCTCAGAGTGTAATGTGGAAAAAGACAAAAGCGGCCCATAGCGTGATACTGTCTAGATATTTATTTGGTAGAAAAAGGTATTGCACTCACCCAAATACAATAGCATCAAGCCTCTAGCCACATCATGGGCAGTAGAACGGTGTAGGGTACTTCCGAGTTCCGGGTATGACGGAGTGACGCTCGTTCCGCTCCTCCCCGAAGCTTTTCGTCGGATGGACGTTCTCAAGGGGGCGTGAGCGAGCGTCGGTGTCATACTACATATAAAGACACCTAATGAGGCCAATAGCATACAGCTGTCAAAACGGGTGGGACAGGAAACACCGGAAGTGACCTCAGCGCTTCAAACCTGGAGCGCAAACAACTAAAGATACCCGGAAGTGATAAGTGCAGGGGCGCAAATTAACACAAACTGCAAAATATAAAGTTCATATGGCTGCAAAACGTAGCCAGGGAAGCAAAATTGAATAAAATCACCCCTTTAACCCGAAACACCGGAAAGACCCCCCCAATCCAAGCATCATAATGGGCTGAGGCATAATGGTTAAAAAAATTGATAAAAGATAGAAATTACATAACTTTTAAACAACCATATAACATGTAATGATAAAAAACAATCATCTAAACATTCAACTCAATTATTACAAAGCTATAATAAAAAAGTATAAAAATAAAAATAAAATGGAAAATAAAATTAAAAATCCAGCCATGAAACACACCCTTAAGAAGAAAAGGTAATGGATGTAAACAAAATTGGATACTCAAGGACACTAGCTATTATTCAAAAACGCATTGACGTCCCATTCGATATTCAGGCCAAAGGGCCTGTATACCTTGAGACGGTATATCCATTTTGTTTCAAGTCGTGACACCTCTCTCCTGATATGACACCATTGGAGAGGGTGTCATATCAGGAGAGAGGTGTCACGACTTGAAACAAAATGGATATACCGTCTCAAGGTATACAGGCCCTTTGGCCTGAATATCGAATGGGACGTCAATGCGTTTTTGAATAATAGCTAGTGTCCTTGAGTATCCAATTTTGTTTACATCCATTACCTTTTCTTCTTAAGGGTGTGTTTCATGGCTGGATTTTTAATTTTATTTTCCATTTTATTTTTATTTTTATACTTTTTTATTATAGCTTTGTAATAATTGAGTTGAATGTTTAGATGATTGTTTTTTATCATTACATGTTATATGGTTGTTTAAAAGTTATGTAATTTCTATCTTTTATCAATTTTTTTAACCATTATGCCTCAGCCCATTATGATGCTTGGATTGGGGGGGTCTTTCCGGTGTTTCGGGTTAAAGGGGTGATTTTATTCAATTTTGCTTCCCTGGCTACGTTTTGCAGCCATATGAACTTTATATTTTGCAGTTGGTGTGTTCATTTGCGCCCCTGCACTTATCACTTCCGGGTATCTTTAGTTGTTTGCGCTCCAGGTTTGAAGCGCTGAGGTCACTTCCGGTGTTTCCTGTCCCACCCGTTTTGACAGCTGTATGCTATTGGCCTCATTAGGTGTCTTTATATGTAGTATGACACCGACGCTCGCTCACGCCCCCTTGAGAACGTCCATCCGACGAAAAGCTTCGGGGAGGAGCGGAACGAGCGTCACTCCGTCATACCCGGAACTCGGAAGTACCCTACACCGTTCTACTGCCCATGATGTGGCTAGAGGCTTGATGCTATTGTATTTGGGTGAGTGCAATACCTTTTTCTACCAAATAAATATCTAGACAGTATCACGCTATGGGCCGCTTTTGTCTTTTTCCACATTACACTCTGAGAGCGGGTCCTTAAAGTGCCAGCACATCCTTTACATTGGTGAACACCGGATGATTGGATTCGTACCGGAGCTGACTTGCTGGATACAGGCGAAGTAGTCCTCTAACTACTTACCGTGTATGCCCCGTCTCTCTCTGGTAAGAGGCTATATGTGGTGAAGGTTTTCACAAGCGTCTGTCTGCAACATACACCTGGGTGATATGACCCCGCATTCTCATGAACTGTATACCCATCAAGGCTGAATGTGGCTGTGATGTGATTCCCAGTCATTGCTGTTTTTCTTCTATGGGATTTATTGACTGTTCTACTAAGCGCGACTCCTTCCTCCTTCTCATTGGCAGGCAACCACCCCCCAATACTTACCTGATCCCCATTGCAATCCAGGGATGTGCACAAGAGCCTTGGCTCCTCCTTCTCATTGGCAGGCAACCACCCCCAATACTTACCTGACCCCCATTACAATCCAGGGATGTGCACAAGAGCCTTAGCTCTTCCTTCTCATTGGCAGGCAACCCCCCCCCCCCCAATACACAATGTTAACAGGCGCTTGATCACATATCGAACCAAAAGTCCATGGAGTTAAAAGTCATTAATGGCAAAGGGGGAGAAAAAGTCCACCATGTAGGGCAGCCATCCAGAAACCAAAAGCCAGGGGTTCCACAGGGCTAAAACAAAGACAAACAGAGGCGCCTCTAAGTGTAGACTTTATGCAACAGGTTTAATGAATAAAATTACGCACTCACGTTAGTAAGCATATATTCATGCCCATAAAACAAGGTTCCAGTGTGGAGAAGTGTACATCATCCGGTCATGGACATCCGTCCTGCTGGAGCCGAAATCCTTTCGCCGTGGCCGGCTTGTATGGCAAGGTTAGAACCAGGAAGTAGGCTCGGTGTATTTTCTTGACAGCGAGGCTTGGTGGATAGTCGAACCTGGATGATGTCATATGCATGCGACGCGTTTCCGAGTGTGCTTGCTGCCTGGGGGAGGGCAGCCGCGCTCCCTTCTTCACGGCAAGTATATGTATGTATGTATACTTGCCGTGGATCAGGAACGCCCTGGACCCCTGCTATGACCTGCTTCTGCACACAGTGTGAACCCAGCCCTAGACCCTGGATGTCCCATTAAAGAGAACTGGTCACCTAAAAAAACTTTTTGTCCCCTATGTGATGGAAAAAAGTTAAATAAAAAAAAAAACCATATATATATATATCTTCTTTAATTTAATTGTAAAAAATTAAAGTACATAAACCCCACTCCCACATATACAAACTTAAACGTAAACGCACACATCAATAAATAATGATTGCGATAGACATTAAATACCGCCATGTAAGCCGGAACAGTAGCACTCATTCTAGCAGCAGACCTCCTTTGTAACACTAAACTGATGACCTATAAAGCATTTCCTATGGAAAATATGGGGCACTGAATTTTATCACAATTTCACGGGTGCACGCATATTTTAAGGTTTCACATGTTGGGTATCTATTTATTTTGTAAAATGACCTTTTAGTGCAATCTTTGCAGTAATATTGTTGCAGAAAATTGCTTTCAGAAATTATATAATGTTGTGGGGTTTTATGTAATCTTCATGCCTTTTTTTTTTTTTTTTTTTAAACGTGAAAAAAATGGATCTGGCTGTGAAAAGGTTAAAGGATAAGTTCTTCTTCAGAAACATGGTACATGTTCCACTCGTAAGCTTTGTTAGTCAATAAAAACGACCCTGGTATAGGGACCTCCATTCTTTCTTAGGCCCCTTTCACACTATCCGTCCGTTGGACGGATTCCGTTTTTCTCAGCGGGGGATCGAGCCGCTGGTCCCCCGCTGAGCAGCAGGAGGACAGCTGTGTCTCCGCGCTGTGTGCGGAGACACAACTGTCAGTTCCCCATACATCTCTATGGGGGAAATCGGATGGGAACGGGCCGTCGGTCGGTTCTCATCCGATCCGATGGACGGATGGAAAATAGGGTTTCCATCCGTCCAGATTTGACGGATCGGATGTCAGCGGACATGTCTCCACTGCCATCTGATGCCCCATAGGAATGCATGGGGGGGACCTTTCAGATCTGCCAAAAAAAGGACAGGCGGATCTGAACGGTTGAAAGGGGCCTTAGGCCCCTTTCACACATACGGTCCGTTCAGTTCATCAGTTCAGTCACGTCAAAATGTATCAGTTTTCCATCCGTTTTTCATCAGTTGTTATCCGTTTTTCATCCGTTTTTCATCCATTTTTCATCCGTTGTCATCCAATTTTCATCCAATTTTCATCCGATCCGTTTTTTTGACGGATGAAAAATAGGGCATTCATCCGTTCATAAAAACGGACATTGACGGAAGCGGATGAAAACAGATGTTAACTGATGATCATCCGTTTTTACATAGAGATACATTGATGTCCGTTTTTCATCCGTCAACGGATGGATGAAAAACGGACAAACGGTCAGCAAGTGTGAAAGAGGCCTTAAGGCCCCTTTCACACTTGTGCGACTTGAAAGTCACACGATTTTGACACCACTTTAACTGGACTTGAAGCAATGCCTGTGTAAGCTTGAGGTCTATGGACTTGTCATGCGACTTTCCAGTCCCAAGTCACAGGGCAAGTCGCACAAGTGTGAACGGGGCCCTAATCATTCTTCTACACATTTCACCCCACTGCCGCCATGATCCAACTGCCTGTCAAATATGGCTGAACGGTTGATCAAAGACATATGTTATTCAAACCTGCAGAGCATAATGCATCAACGTGTTCCAGCACATGACTGAAGTGTGGAGGGGGGGAGGGGGGATATATGATGTATTTCTAATGTACGGAACTGGTTTCTGACTAGACATGAGAAGGTTGGCAGCATGAAAAGCATCCTGCAGTCCTGACACAGGTCAGTGCAAACCGTAAACAGGCCGTCACTCGTCACGCCGACAATGAGAGTTATATATAAACTTTTCTATATCTGTGCCTGACACCGACTATGTGCGAATCTGCTGCCTGTGGAGGTGTCAGAAAAGGGATATTATCAGCAATATGTCACACCTCGCGTGTCAAATTCAGACACTTCTTCAAAGTGCAGGAAAGTGGGAGAATCGGAGACATTGCCAACGCAGGGCTGGCACAGGAATATGAATGAAGGGTCCTGCAGAGGCATCTCAGCCATCCAACACCTATAGAACATCATTCTTATTACATGAGCTCTAAGGTTTTACAGATCCAAAAATCAAACATTCTGCAGAAAATTAACCTCCAAAATCAATAAAACGATGTACAAAACTGTAAAATATACATTCTTTGCTGTCAACCTAGGAGTCTCTCTACAAAAATGTCTCTTAAAGTGGATGTAACCCCTCACATATACCCAGTGAAGTGAACAGACTCCGAAGATACACAAATCTCCCTACATACATTTTACATGTATATCTGCAGTTTTCAGCTTTCTAGACTCTTTAGAAAGTGCACATCATGTTACATATGTTTCCTCCTGTTCCAGCACTGGGTGTGGAGTCTTGGCATACACTGTGTGCGAGCTGATTGGAGGAAAGGCACCCCCCCCCTCCACATAGGCAGAGGAATGAAGAAAATTGCAGAGCTGTGCTGTGAATAGACCAGCTCTCTGCTCATCTCTAAGTCACTTCCCCGACACAAATTTCCAGCTGCTTTTATCTCCTGTGTCAGAGAGCTTGTCAGAATTTATAATGCTAACAATAGAGGAACGGAGCAGCAGAAAGACACAGGACTTCTTCTATCCTCTGCTCCAGCGATCACAGGTTCTCTGATGGAATCAGGTCCAATACAGAGCCCATAACCCTGCACTGGATGTGAGAACACTGAGGAACAGTCCACTAGGGCAGTAGAGGAGAGCGCCAGCTACTGGAGTAGAGAGGGAATGGGTAATTCTGCTTTTTTTCACTCCCCAGACCTTTACGAGCATTTAACTCTTTGCAGTTCAGGGGCAATGGGGACTTGTGTATCCCCTCTACCCTGTGGTACCTGCTATGCCGATCCCACAGATAGGCAAATGGAGCCCAGGATACATAGTGTGGGGCACGTTAGCCATGTATGTAGAAGTAATCTGGTCCTGCACTTGGAACTGCATGTCCTGGGTGTGGGCAATATAAATTGTGCATCCCTGCAACAGTGACTGGGCTGACAATAGCCAGGGAGGGTGGTCAAGCCCTGCCTTAATGCATTGTATGATTAAAGATAAAAAACTGTTCTGCTCTCCCCCCAGCGCACCCCCCCTCCCCCCTCCCCCCCATACTTACCTGAGCCCATTGAGCAGCGGCTCCCTTGACCCTCTCCTGCCTCATGGGCTCACAGACTGCAGCGGGTGCCATTGGCTTCTGCTGCTAACAAAGCCAATGAAGAGATAGCAAGGTGGTGGAGCCCAGCCGTGCTCTGTGAGTCAATGGACACATAGCGCAGCTCACGAGTGAGCCCGCATGAGTGACCCGAAAGAAAGCAGCTTGCTATGGGATACTCAATAGGGGGGAGGAGCCAGGAACACCAGCAGGGGACTCCAGAAGAGAAGGAGGAAAACCATTGCACAGAGCATGTAGGTGTGACATGTTTGTTATAAGATTTGAAGGTTTACAATCACTTGAACGTACCAATGTAGTCTCTCAGAATGAACACCAATGTCTGCCTGGTGGCCTCTGATGGCCATCGGCTCTTCAGCCCTCCAGACTGTGGAATAAAGGTGTATTTCTTTTTATGAAGGTGTATTCAATGAATGCACTTTATTTGATCAAGGCTGAGATAACCGCAGATCTTCAGGTACTTCTATCTATTCTATCTGCATTTCTGCCAAGGACACGGGCACCCAGATACAGCTCTATAGTTGGCAAAAGGTAACGCTGTCCCAAAGAGCATACAATCTTCTGTCTACCAGTCCAGGAAGAAAATGAACACACAACTATGTACACAAGATATCTTTGGAATTGCATTCATTTCAAGAATACAAAACTACTAAATCACCAGAATACAGACTTTCAGAACAGAATCTCACAAAGCATGATAAAAGTAGAAATGCTCCAACAAATCCGGACTCTCTGCACAGATCACCTCTTGCCAAATACCTTTAACTTCAGTTCACTCACCATTTAGGTCAACTAAATTTCACAGGGGTCATAGGCTTCATTTATTCATTGACTCTCCACTCTGGCTTAACTTTTCTCCCTGAACTCCCCCATGGACAAACACGGGAGCGAGCGAGCGGCTTGCTATGGCACTCAGTGGGGGAGGGGGGGCCAGGAGCACTGGTGGGCACTCTAAAAAAAAGGATGATTGAGGCTGCTCTGTGCTAAGCCATGCCACAGAGCAAGTATAAAATAATAATTAAATAGGGGTTTACAATCACTTTTATGTATTCAAGCCTGTTCACACATTTTACTGCACTGGAAGAATGCAGGTTATTGCAAGGACACATAGAAAACAATTATCTTCTATGTCACAGGTGTCAAACACAAGGCCCGTGGGCCGAATGCGGCCCCCCAGGCCATTTCATGTGGCCCTCGCACCTCTCCTGCAGCTGCAGCACCCCCCTTGTCTCTGCCCCCACCTTGTCTTTGTAATCAACAGCAGAGAGGACAGAACTCCTTTGCCAGATCCTGCACTCCTCTGTGCAGCTGTAGAAAGGCGCCCCCCCCCAGGACATGGGGTGCTCTGGACATCTAATCCTACAGATATAACCGGCCCTTTGAGGGCAACCATAATGCTGATATGGCCCGCGATGAAATGGAGTTTGACACCCCTGTTCTATGTGTTCTGTTCACATCACAACACAGGTGTCATGTGCAGTGCTTTGCATTAAAATGCATTTTTACACGATGCAATGTACATATATGCACAGCAATGTAATGCAAACCTAAAAAAGCTTTTTATTATTTTGTCCCTTACAAGGGCCCACAGCAATTTAACGCGCGTAAAAATGTGTCAACGCACATCAAAAATGCATGCCAATGGAGGGCAATGCACATTCCTTTTTCAAGCATTTTAATGCACATTTACAGGTAAACAGGCCCATAAATTGTTACTAAACCCACATTAGTAAAATCAGTCTGTATATGCAGTAAAGCATCCTCCGCATTGTGTAAAAAGGCTGTTTGATCCTGTCTTCTTTGATCCTTCTCTTCTTCCACTGTCCCCTTAACCATCCTGATAAAAAATAGCCTTTGGGGTTACTCTGCACATGCTCAGTTTGGTGTGTTTTGTTTTTTCTTGAGAGAGTGCATGTCAGCACTGGGCCAATCAGCACTGTCCAAACAGAGGGTCAGGGGTGCTACAGCCTCATGGGACAGGAAGAGTGGAATGAAAACTCCTTCTACAAGCTTTAACCAGACACTGATAGAAGTCACAAGACTGCTATATACTGCTGATGAGAAAAGGTATTTGGCAGTTCATATATACTAAAATAATTGCATTTCCATGTTCTGTGTACTGTAGGAGATCGGCTATATTGAATACAGGGTCCTGGGTTTAGTAACACTTCAAGGTTCCAAGGGGCAGAGTATTGTTATGGTCCGTCGAGTTTTGATTGCCACATTGCTCCCTGATGTTCAGACCACCGTAATAAGTATTACCTTAGCGGTAATAGGGATTCGGTTATGGTTCAGTGCTCACTATTCATAATAATGTCTTCAGAATGATGCTTTATCACCTGTATCAATCCACAATACCATTTTATAAGTTTTTAAAATCTCCAATAAAAAAAAAAAAAAAAAAATATATTAATTTAAAGCACCCACTTTCATTCTGCTAAATATAAAGCCGTTTTCAGTTCAAAGGTTTTTGCAATATGTCAGGCCTCTGCAATAACCCAATTCTGAGATGCAATTTCTGAATTCAAGCAAAAGAATGTTGCAGAACAACTGGAATGACTTTTGTTTAACACCTTCTCTACACAGATACATAAAATACTGGAATGTTTTTTACCTTCATGTAGGGCAGGGGACTCCAAAGGGCCAATTTACTGTCCTTCAGACTTTAGGGGGGCCAGACTGGGGCCATAGGAAGTAGAAAATGTCCTGGGACCGTGGGAATAAACAATGCCCCATCTTAGGTGTCAGTGAGAGGAATTGTGGCCCATCAATGGTGCCAATGGGTGGGAAGAATTATGCGCCATCGTTGGTGCCACTGGGAAGAACTGTGCCCCATCGTTGGGGTCATTAGGAGTAATTGTGCCCCTTTGTTAGTGTCAGAGGGTAAAATATTGCCCCAAGGGACATTTAGGGGAAAGCAAAGGGCCTCATCTGGCCCCCTGGCCGCAGATTGGAGATGTAGGGAATGCATTAAGGCAGGGCTCGACAATCCCCGGGCGCCAGGTCGCATTTGCGACTAGAATTAGCGACCTGGCGCCTGGGGGTGCCCTGCAGAAGGTGTCCTGTCATTTTTGCCCGGACTTCCGCACACGGAGTGCACGGACTTCCGGGCCGTCCGAAAATCGAGGCCCCGGCTTTTCGGCCTACTTGAGATGACAGGCTTCCAATGGGGAACTGGCGCCCTCTTGTGGAGGCCGGGAGTAATGACTGTTTCCACTGCCTTTTTGTTCTCAATTCATTCATTACCATCTCCCTGTCCAGTTAGTTACCTTTGACAGGGAGTGTGGTTATTATTATTTAATTTATTTTTTAAATGTAAAAAAAAAAAATATATTTTTTTCTTTTTTTTTTTAATTATTAAAAAAATAAAAAAAAATTCTTTTTTTTCCAATTATTAAAAAAAAAAATATATATATATATAAATATATATCTATATAAATATATATCTATATAAATATATATCTATATATATATATATCTCTCTCTCTATATATATATATATATCTCCTTTTTTTTTTTTCTCGTCGCCATGCCACAGCCGAAGGCCCCTTTCACACAGGCTGTCTGATCAGGTCCGCCTGTCAGTTTTTCAGGCAGACCTGATCGGACCCTTGATTCTCCTCTATGGAGCAGTAATCTGCCGCCATCTGATCCTGTCCACCAAAAGCAGACGGATGGATCGGATCAGATGGCATCGGATGGAAAGAGACAGACAGTCTGTTTTCATCCAATTGTGCTAGAGGAGAGTGGGGTTCTAGTCGTATTTATGTGTAAATTTAGTATCCGTTTTATTAAATAAAGCTTGGTTGTTAGTTTAAAAAAAAAAAAAAACTGGCTCCTAACTTTTTTAGCTGGCTCCTAGATTTCAGGAAAATTTGTCAAGCCCTGCATTAAGGTACAAAATGTTTCCACTTCAGAACGACTTTAAAGTGGACTAAAAAAAAAAAAAAAACTGCATGCATGTCTATGCTGCAATAAAACGTGCTTGCCTTTTTGCAATTTTCTTTAGAACATACACTGAGCTGCACTTGTGTAGTTCAATGTTCATCCTCAGCATACCCTGGAATAAATGCAAGAGTAATGCCATTCTGGCCTGGCCAATCAAAATGTTTGAAAGTCTGGAACTCAGAAATAGTCGGGGAAAACATGTCAGTGCCAGTAAGGGAGTATTGTTCCACTTTAGGAAAAATCAAGCAGTAGGAAAGTGGTGACAGAGGTTCTAACCCTTCACCATTAAAGAAAACATTTGAACATTTTTCATGTTATTTGGGGGTTCCTATGACAAAGTGTTGCGGTGAAAGCTAATAAAACGCTAGAAGCAAAAAGGAACAAGAAAAGACTGCTGTCTGGCAACAGTGCATGGAAGGAAACTAAAAAAGGTGTTCTGGATTAGAAAGAAAATATTTGAGAGAAAGGCAACATAGAGATATGAAGATCGATGGATCTGCACAGGAGAACATAATGCACTATAATATATGGCCTCAGAAGACGCTCTCCAATCTCCAGACTGTTCATATCTTAATCTCCATATAAATTTTCTTCTCTCCCAGCACAGTAAATTCCTCACAAGCCATCAAACAAGGACGTGCCTTATAAATACTAATAGAGTCGCAGTATCCGTTAAATCTCTCCCTGTGCGTGTGCTTTTGGCGTCTCATTCACAAATTATCTTTCCAACTAAAATGTTGTCTTTTAGCCTCAGTTCAAACTATAAACCGCATGTGAATCGCATAGGAACCGCACCGCATTCTGATTTAACTCACATGAAATTCAGTGCAGTGTGATCCGAGCCAATTCATTTTGAATGGGCCCAATGTGCTCCACATCATGCTAAACGTGCATGCAGCAATTTTAGAACTGCACCAGATCCCCCGCTGGCAAACACACTGCGTTTGTGACCAGCGTTTGGGTAGTCGATAAGATTGCACTGACACCCGAAGAATATCATTAGGACAGTGTGATTTAAATGAGCACAGATTGCGGTGTTTCCCGAAACGCGCTTAGTATGAACCGAAACAAGCTCATCATCTACTTAGCACTAGACAGGACAATTCCTGGTCACCAGGTCAACATAACAACTGAAAAACAAAAAACACCTTTCTGGACACCAGATTATTAAAGCAGAGTTCCACCCTAAAAACTATTTTTGCATGTCCGCTAGCTTAGATGAACCTGAAAAAGAATTGGATAATTGAACATTTTTTTTGTTTCACTTACCTTGTTATTAATGAAGATATACTTATCTTCCTTCGTCTTCCTCCCTCTGCGGCCACTCTTCCTCCTTGCATTGACTCCTGGGAGATGAGCGTCATCGATCCCAGGAGTCAATGCGCCAGCACCGGAGTCACTCGTCACTTCCAGTGCATGCGCATCATTCCCTGCTGAACAGCTTCTGGGCATGCGCAGAAACTGTTCAGGGATGACGCGCCTGCACCGGAAGTGACAAACAGGGCATTCTGGTACTCCGACATCACCGAAGAGGATGCTCCGGCTTCAGCTGCCCACACCTGAGATGGCAGCGCTGGACAAGACATTTTCAAGGTAAGTATTTCTTCTTACAGGTAAGTGAAACGGGACAGTTCAGAGGCTATCGTTGCTTGCATTCACTAGCCCTGACTGTCCCGGGGGTATTTTTAGCTTAAAATTTTTTTTTAGCCTGGAACTCCGCTTTAAGAGCCATAGCCATTGGGAAGGCTGGCACTGAAATACTGGGGCTAACGTTGGGAAAACCGCACTGCGTGAGAAGTTAGCCACTATTGTGACTGCACTTACAGCTGGCGCTGTATGAGACAGATTTGAAGGTGTGGGGGAGAGGAGACCTTAGCTAAGTCTGCCTGTCGCAACACCGGCTGTCAATAGAGTTGCGTTCTCACACAATGCCGGCTTTACCTAGCGATATTACTCAGAGGTTGGTTGAAGGATATCGCAAACTACCAATAAAGCCCCACCAATTACTGCTTCAACAAAGAGGTTGTTTTAAGATTTAGCGTATGAATATCGTTTGCGCACCAGAGAGGTCAATTTTGGGCCAATTATTCTTTTGTCCTTTTCACCCAACTATAGCCCTGGCATATAGCATCCACTTCCCCACCAGTAACAGCTGTCTCAGCATGTTGGGGTAAACCCCCTTGCCCACACATTGTTGTGTAGTGCCGGCTCCTGGGCTTTTTATGCTGGCTTCTAGTTGTGGGTGAGGTTTGTCCTGGCCTAAATGAAGTCATTCCCTGCTCCATCTAAAAGTTAAAAAAATGAATTTAGATATCCTTGTTCACAATGGCAATAATATTATACTCATCAGTAGGGGTGCTATAAAAGATAGAAAATATAATCAAACCCTCAAATCCTACTTCTGACTACATTCAGGGAAAAAAGTGCTGAAATGGTGGAGGATTTGCTTTACAAGTAGAATCCATGTATCCAAAACAACCAGCATGCAACTGGAGAGGGTTCTATTTGGGGTAAACAATGGTCGGGTCACAGGGGAACTAGTAGTAGACAAGCACACAACAACAAGAATAAAATAACAGCACATGATGGTAAAAAAAATAAATAATTCTGGCTGCACAGCTTTTATTACTGTGCAAACACCATACTTGCTGCTATCTAGAAAACATAATCTGGAGAGTAGCCAAGTAAAGTGATAATAAAGCCTTGATTTTATTTATTTTTTTAAATAACAAACATGTTACACCCTCATGCTCTGTGCAGTGATTTTGCACAGAGCAGCCCATATCCTCTTCTTCTTGGGTCCCTCAACGACGCTCCTGGCCCCCCTTCCTGCCCCCACAGCAAGCAGCTTGTTATGTGGGGACCCGAGCCGAGCCACTGCTGTGTGTGGCCATTTAATCATGGAGCCATGGCTCAGCCCCGCCCCCTCTCTCTCCTCATAGGCTCACTGAGTTTGATTGACAGCAGCGGGTGCCAATGGCTTTCTCAGCCAAATCGGAGGGAGAGTCCCTAGACCCCATAGCTCTCGTGCAACATCGATGGATTCAGATGGGACTCAGGTAAGTATTAGGGGGGCTGAAGCACACAGGTGTTTTTTTTTTAGAATATATATAATTATATATATATATATTATTTTTTTTTTTATAGAATGCATTGAGATAAAAAAAAACGTAACAACGTTCTGCCTTTAGAATGACTTAAAGACTGCATTCCAATGGACTATAAAATAGGCAGGATTTTAAAGGATGTATAGTACCAATCGGCATAGTATATATACATCGCATTGGGGTGGCATGGCGTCTCATGCTGTGTTCACATGTACCAGGCAAATGCTGGCCAGAATACTCCAGATGTTGGGTGTACCCTTTATGAATGGAGCCTCAGACAGGAACTACTAAGAGAGGCTCATTCTTGCCTTTGTTGCTACAGATTTCAGTATATGTGTATTAGAGCTGCACGATTAATCGTAACAGAATCGAGATCGCGATTCACTCCCCCTGACGATCTTAACATGACACTTGCTCGATTCTTTACATGGCTATGAGGGAGCAGCTGTCAAAAAAAAAAAAAAAGCCTCCCGCAAAAGCCTATCAGCATTAGTCTCCCACTGAACTGTAAACACAAATGATTATATTGTATCTTTTCTTTCCCTCTGCCGGAGGAAGGAAGTTTAACCTCTTAAAGACTAAACCTTTTTCCTACACTTGTTGCTTGCAAGTTAAATCAGTTTATTTTTCCTAGAAAAGTAGTTAGAACCCCCCAAACATTTATATATTTTATTTTTTAGCAGAGACCCTGCAGAATAAAATGGTGATTGTTGTAAATTTTTATGTCACACTGTATTTGCACAGCAGTCTTTCAAACGCAATTAATACACTTTAATGAATAAAAAAATAAAAAAAATAAAACAAAACCGTAAAGTTATCCCAATTTTTTTTATAATGTAAAAGATGTTACACAGAGAATCGTGATCTTTATTCCAAGCAAAAAAATCGTGATTCTCATTTTGGCCAGAATCGTGCAGCTCTAATGTGTATGTATATGTGTATTATATGTGTATGTATTTTATATGTATGGTAGGTGTTAATGAACAGATGTTGGAAGTTTCACATCTTGCACAAGAAGCTATATTACCACGTGATTCAGAGCTCTATGGCTATAGCATGTTTATCTAATCTGAATCTATATCTATATAATAAATATTGGCTCACGCACACTGACACAAGGTGTACGGCATGCAAGAGAATTGGGAACCTTCCACAGCTGCTGAGTACAGCCTCCCATAGAAACAATTATAGGATAAAGCTGTAAGTGGGTATATGTCTGTACTTGGGTAAGCACAGATGTTCAACCCTGAATACAGAATGTCTACTGCCAGGGTTATACATCCATGTGCCTGTTTACCTGTGTAATCCTGCAATTTCTTTCTATGGGCGGCTGTACACAGCAGCTATGTTTCCTGGGAAAGATTTCTTGCAGGTTCTTTTAGTTCTGGCATGTTGTACGACCACCTTGCAGCTGTGTTCATGAGCTATTTATGATTATACATAAAACAGCGATAATAGTTCACATATATGCATCACATTCAAATCGCAGGCAGTTCACACTGCCATATGCGAATCACTGGGTACGAACCACCATGCGATCCAATTTTGCCGCGGACCCAAAAAAGGGTCCTGTGCGTTTTGTGTCCGAATGCGATGCAAATTCAGCCATACAATCTGTATAGCTGAATTCGCATCGCACAGACATCACATGTGATTTTCAGAGCAGTGCTCTCCGAATCACATGCAATGTCTGTCATCGCTTAGTGTGTATAGTGTGAACCGGGACTTCTACACATACACCAAAAAGATCACGTACTCTGCAAATCAGCAGAGGCGCTTGTACCCCACCCATTATGGCTGCTGTCACAGAACTCCACCTTAAAGTGGTTGTAAAGACAGAAGGTTGCATTCTATGCATGAATGTAAAATACCTTCTGTGTGCTGCTTCCCCCACAGCCCCCCTAAAACTCACCTGAGCCCCCTCTTGATCCTCTGCCCCAGGTCTCTTAAGCAAGGATGGGAGAAGCAACACCACTCCAGGGGATCTGATCACTTGGCTGAGGACGAGGTGTCAGTCCAATCTGCAAACTGGCTAACTTGAAGAAATATGAAAGGAGATGAACGCACTCCAATCTTCAGAAAAAGAAGTAGCTTTATTCCATAAAATCCACATCAGACATCAAGTGAACACGATATATGGGGACAAAAGCAGCATGCTGAAGATTGGAATGCTGTCATCTCCTTTGCATGTCCCGGGTCACTCTCTCTTTACTGGCTGATCATAACCAGTAAGCTGATGAGGAGAAAAGGGGGGGGGGGGGGGGCGACGAGCCATGACTCTTTGTGTCTTATGGATGCAAAGAGCGTGGCTGGGGAGCGAGCATATCCCTCTATAGTGTGTGCATGGCTCTATCCACAGCACATTTCTGTTTGCTGCTTTGTTCCTCTTGTACCAGCACGAGTTTTCGTGACACCAAGAGTGATGGTGACAGGGGAGGAGCTCCAGCACACAGCCCGTGATTGACAGCCTCAGCTTTGTTCCTGTGTGAAGAAGTAAAGAGGTAGACAGAAACATATAAAAATAAGGCCTACAGTTGGCCTCGCTGGAATCATCAAAGAGTGAATAAAGTGCAAAACTGCGACCCAGGCTGCATACAGAACCAACTTGGAAATTACTACACTAGTAAACCGTAAAAATACATACTGACCATCATAAGATCCCTAGTAGGGGAAAAAAAATGGCCGACATTCGGCCTGTGTGTATGTCGGTCTGTCCGAAAGAAGCCAGCCGTTTGGCCAGCTTCTGTAGGACGTGCATGCTGGAAAACAGACTCCTGATCAGCCAATGGCAGAGAGCGCTGATCAGAGAGTTCTGGTGGTGGGGGGGGCATCCCCCTGTCAGGACACAATAGGTCAGCAGGAGAGATCGCTGTACTAACATTGGATTGTTGGTATAGCGGCTCCGACCAAAAGTGGCAGTTTTTTTCCATTCAACCCAGTATAGTGTGTAGTGGGCTTTAGAAGCCTGGGCAGATTTCTCAGTGTAGGACACCATGATGAGTGCATATTGTGTATACAGCACAGGCACATCAACACAAACATAACTAAGGTCAAAGTACAAGAATGCGGCTGAAGTTCTATCCCTATGCAAACAGAAGACATGTGCTCGTAGTGAAACGGTTATTCTGGAACGGCAACAAAACCTAAAGAGACTTTGGTACTGCTGATATAAAAACGCTACCATGTTACATAGATCTTTTTTGAGCTGCATTAGCACAGGAGGCACACCAACACCTACAAGCAAGATGGGCAATACACGAACACGAATGAGCTGGTCATACATGGATCAAAATGTCTTCTATTCAGCAGGGACCGGACTAATTTCAATCCATGTATGGCCACTGTGGCTGAACAGAGGTCAACCCATCGATCGACTTCTGTTCAACCGTCCTGTTATAAAATTTCCATTCGATCAGCACTGCAGATTATAGACTATCCATGTATTCTGACTGTAGGGAAGTCCTCCCACTGTCAGAATACACAGACTCAGGGGGAGGATTCGCCTATCCACCTCGAATGTATGAATGGAGATATCGGGTCAGTTTTTTGGTTTAATCCATTAGCCTTAGGGTCCTTTCATACGAGCGGTGCGCTTGGCAGACTCCATTTTTCTCAGCGGGGATCAATCCGCCGATCCCCGCTGCGCAGGCAGATGACATGTCTGTCTCGGATTACTTTGCAGAGACAGACCTGTCAGATCCCTGCTCTCCTTGATGTGAGATCATCCAATCCTTTCCGATCCGATCCTCCAGACGGTCAGAAAATAGGGTTTCCATCCGGATTTCACAGACAGAATCAGATCGGAGAGCAGCGGGTGTCAGCAGAGATGCCTCCGCTGACATCCGCTGTTCCATAGAGGTACATGGAGCATCCGATCAGGTCCACCTGGAAAACTGACACACGGACCGGATCGGAAAGCCCGTGTGAAAGGGGCCTTATACTACTCATTTTATTTCAAGATATTCTTCTCATCAAAACATTAACTTCAAATACATACAGTAAACTTTTATTCAGCCCACGTTCACATTGGTCCGATTTAACATGCAATTTGACATGTCAAATCGGAGGCAATTGCCGGCAATAGCACTGTCCGAATCGCTGCGACGCTAACTTTGCGATTCCCAAAAGTAGTTTCTGTACTACATTTGGTGATTTGAGGGGGAGATTTCCATAGACCTCTGTGCAGGATGTCTGTCAAATCGCCCCCGAAGACAGACTGAAATGCCGGCTTGAAATCGTGGGAGTTCAGCTGAACTCGCATGATTTCAAAAACTGCCTCAGTGCTCAAAGAAGTTCAGGATTACAAAAAAAAAACACATTTATTCTCACCTAGGTGGATGCAGCATCAATCTGATGCCACATCTGTCACCCGCCGGTGAACAAACATTGCTGATCACTCAGTTCTCCCCCTCCACTCTGAGCAGAGAGCCATGACCATCGATCTCCAGCTCTCTGCTCTCTCCTCCAGCGCTCACTAAAGCACTGGGCTGTGGAGGGGGCAGAAGGTGCAGACTGGATCACTGAGAGACTGAGCCAGGTGCCGGTCCAGGAATCTGGGTGGATCTCTACCATACAGTAAGATTTTTTCCTGAGCCTGGACTGGTTGAGTGACGTCACCTGACAGCAGGCTTTAAATGCACGTGCACTTACAGAAATTAAAAAAAAGTGCATTGTATTTTATAAATGAGCTTGCAAAGCATTGCAACTGCAACTAGTAGACCACGTGTGCAATGCCAGGCTCCTGCAGCCTGCTCCATGCCCGTACCGAGCTATGGCATTTCAGGTGGAGAGCTGGAGGAAGTGTTAATAGACTAGGAGTGCGGTAATCACTGCACTTGTGTTCTGTCGAAAACTACAAGTCTGTTTGCCGTGGTGACAGACCAGACTTGTAGTTGATTCAGTCACAGATTTCTGTAAATAAATGACGCAACTTAATGGGCGGAGCAAAGAAGAAAACCCACATTATGTCAGGACTTGTAGTTGATTCAGTCACAGATTTCTGTAAATAAATGACGCAACTTTATGGTCGGAGCAAAGACAAAAACCCACACTATGTCAACAGATTTCATGGCATTTCAGGTGGAGAGCTGGAAGTGTTAATAGACTAGGAGTGCGGTAATCACCACACTTGTGTTCTGTCGAAAACTACAAGTCTGTTTGCCGTGGTGACAGACCGGACTTGTAGTTGATTCGGTCACAGATGTCTGTAAATAAATGACGCAACTTTATGGGCGGAGCAAAGAAGAAAATCCCCACTATGTCAGACGAGAGGCTGTTTTGGGGGTTTTCTTGGCACCACGTTACACTCTTAATATAGGTGTAACAAGTAACATGGTTTAAAAGGTGGAACTGGCCTTTAATTCATTATAACGATTGAAGTGTTTTATCTCTACTTACAACACCTCCATGTTATGCCCTACTCAATATGCACTTCATAGGACTTGTGAATCAAATAAATAAACTCAATTTAAAAAGCATGCATAAAAGAGCTGGTCCACACCAGAACGCAGTACAGGAAAGGCGCGTTGTGGTAATATGCACTGCCCTTGCATCTGCTGCAGGTACCAACAGGGCTGCCATTAGGGGGGTACAGCCCATACACATATAGGGGGCCCGGGCATCCTGAGGGGCCCCAAACAGGGTAGGGTTGCCACCTGTCCTCGCAATACCATTCATTGTAAGCTCCGCCGTTCCCTTGCAGACTGACTCTATGTGGGGGGTCCTGCCCCTCACACACAGCTGTAGGCCCCGCCCGCCCCTTGTCTCCAGCTGTTTACACCTGGACAGGAAGGGTGGCATTTACAAGAACCATTCACCTTTATTTTCCTGGGATGAAGGAGATGGGACTGGAGAGGGAGGAGGACATGGTAGACAGGCCCTGGGGAATGTTGGTGGTCAGGCCCAGGGGGGCCCAGACCTAAAACTGTGTAAGGGGCCCCAAAATTTTTGATGGCTGCCCTGGGTACCAATGTATTGTTAACAACCCAAACGTGGACCAAGTCGCATGGTACCGCACTATCATGTGGTTTAGTGCTGCACATTTTGCAAATCACGCGTTCCAGTGCGATTCCGGTGTGAGCCGGCCCCCAAGTTCATCTCAAGCAATAAGGGCTCGTGCACACAGGTGAACAATACTCGGCACATAATTCAGAGCCATATTAATTAGGGATTTGAATGCAATGGGCCTAATCGCACTGCTCTCTTTTGGTCTGTGGCACTTGTTTGTATGAGTACAGCGTAAATTAATTCTATGCATCACTGCCAAATGGATTTAGGGCTGACATGCAAACAGCAACAACATATGGGCAGCGGTGGCAGTGCAGATGAAGAGTGACTGAAGGCCAGTCATTCAATGCAAGGGCCACTGCTGCATGGATGTCTCATTCAAGGCCAACATGTAGGCATCAATAATGCAATCAGCAATGGTGGCAGAGCTGCATAACCTCTCTACCCATACAGATATACCCTAAACAGGTGCATGTCAGGACAGTTCAGATGCAGGATGGACACTTTTTATGCAGGATCTTGCTGCCAGCCTGTGTAGATCAACAAGGCCATGTGCTTGAGGCCTAAAGTGGGGTACACACTATAAGAAAATCAGGCGAACGATCGTCCGATTTTCCTCGTTCTTTCATAGAAAGTCGGAACCGATGAACGAACATTCTTACCAAAATCCTCGTACGACAAACTTTTTTTTTTTCCGTTGTTTATGGTTTCTGATCATGCTTTCTTATTTTTCTTATACAAAAGTCGGAAGAAAACGGTACACATTAAAACGAAAATCGTTTGTTTTTTTTCCGTACAAGAAAAATGTTGGCGTTTGTCCCTCTGAATCGCCTGTGGAAAGTTGTGTACACACTATACTAAAATTCTTTGGATGAAAATGGTCGCCCGATTTTCTTATAGTGTGTACAGCCTTAACTTTTACCGCACTCCTAGTCTATTAAGGGCTCTTTCACACAGTCTGCCTCCGTAGGCGGATCCGTGCTGCTCAGCGGGGATCGATCCGCCGATCCCCGCTAAGCCGGCGGGTGAAAGCTCCATCTCCGCTTGCAGTGCGGAGAGGGAGGTGTCACAGCCCCCGCTGCTCTCTATGGGGAATCGGATGAGAGCGGACCGCCTGTCTGCTCTTATCCGATCCGATCCCTGAACGGATGGAAAAATAGGGTTTCCATCCGTCCAGATTTCACGGACAGGATCGGATACGGTTGGCAGCGGGTGTCAGCGGAGATGTCTCCGCTGACATCCACTGCCCCATAGAGCTGCATGGGGGATCCGATCAGATCTGCCTAAAAAACTGACATGTGGATCTGATCGGATCGCCCGTGTGAAAGAGCCCTAACACATCCTCCAGCTCTCCACCTGAAATGCCATACCTCGGTATGGGCATAGAGCAGGCTGCAGGAGCCTGGCATTGCACACATGGTCTACTAGTTGCAGTTGCAATGCTTTGCAAGCTCATTCAACTTTTACTAGCTGATGTATGGAAAGAGAACCGACCAAAACATTTTACTGCCTATAACCAATCAGTTTTCCGGTATCATTTTTGCAATGCCGAGTTCAAAATGAAACAAGCATTCTGACTGGTTGTTAAAGACAACAGGAAATGTTTTTGTAAGCGCACCTTTCATACAAATGTTACCATACACAGCACTGACCACACAAGGGGGGGATTGGTTTTATGGCCAACACTTCTCATGCAAGGTTGCCTGTCAATAACTACAAACTGCATTTCAGCCATTACTGGGGCTCCAGTATCCCTGTCATTCACCTCATTTTATTACACTTCTCACCCCAGCAGCAATGTGTAGTTGTTGTGCTTATCACTTGTATGTTTACCCACACTGATATCACTGATTACCTGAACGCTCTGCTCCACACAATCCTCCCAAGCTTTGTTAGCAGAATCTCTTTCCAACAAAATATTTCAGAAATTTCGGCATTAATATTTAACAAGGCCATTTTTTTATGCCACATATTGAATCATAAATTCCTGCATCCCCAGAGGCACCATAACTCTGCCTGGTGCCATGACTGCTGCAAGGCTGGGGCTCCTACAAGGCATCTGGAGCTCCGTCCACAAACTACAGCTCTCTGCAAGAACACAGAGCAAGCCTGCCTTTTATCATTCCCGGATTCCATGGAAGTCACAATGCCCCAGACTACAGGCTTGGAAATTAAATCTGAAACGGCCACAGCAAATTATTAATTGTCACTTTTCAGGTACATGCAGATGGCCATAATGAAAACTAATAGTCATTTAAGTTGGATCTTACTGACAAAAGCTGGGAAAAAAAGATTCTGCGTAAAAAATGCATGAAAAGATCCACACCGTCTTTAGTTGTGTAACATTCTAATAAATTTACATGTATGTATGTATGTATGTGTATGTATGTATGCATGCATGCATGTAGGTGTATGTATGTATGTATGTATGTATGTATGTATGTATATGTATGTGTGTGTATGTATGTGTGTATGTATGTATGCATGCATGTAGGTGTATGTATGTATGCATGTGTGTGTATGTATGTATGTATGTGTGTATGTATGTATGTCTGCATGTGTGTGTGTGTGTAGGTGTATGTATGTATGTAGGTGTATGTATGTATGCATGTAGGTGTATGTATGTATGTATGTAGGTGTATGTATGTATGCATGTAGGTGTATGTATGTATGTAGGTGTATGTGTGTATGTATGTATGTATGTAGGTAGGTGTATGTATGTATGTATGTTTGTGTGTATGTATGTAGGAGTATGTATGTACGTACGTATGTATGTATGTACTGCAGTTCAGGGAAGGGTTGCACACTATGTACTGCAGCTAAGTGAAGGGTTGCACACACTATGTACTGCAGCTCAGGGAAGGGTTGCACACTATGTACTGCAGCTCAGGGAAGGGTTGCACACACTATGTACTGCAGCTCAGTGAAGGGTTGCACACACTATGTACTGCAGCTCAGGGAAGTGTCACACACACTATGTACTGCAGCTCAGGGAAGGGTCGCACACTATGTACTGCAGCTCAGGGAAGGGTCACACACACTATGTACTGCAGCTCAGGGAAGGATCACACACACTATGTACTGCAGCTCAGGGAAGGATCACACACACTATGTACTGCAGCTCAGGGAAGGGTCACACACACTATGTACTGCAGCTCAGGGAAGGGTCGCACACACTATGTACTGCAGCTCAGGGAATGGTTGCACACTATGTACTGCAGCTCAGTGAAGGGTCACACACACTATGTACTGCAGCTCAGGGAAGGGTCGCACACACTATGTACTGCAGCTCAGGGAAGGGTCACACACACTATGTACTGCAGCTCAGGGAAGGGTCACACACACTATGTACTGCAGCTCAGGGAAGGGTCGCACACACTATGTACTGCAGCTCAGGGAAGGGTCGCACACACTATGTACTGCAGCTCAGGGAAGGGTCGCACACTATGTACTGCAGCTCAGGGAAGGATCACACACACTATGTACTGCAGCTCAGGGAAGGGTCACACACACTATGTACTGCAGCTCAGGGAAGGGTCACACACACTATGTACTGCAGCTCAGGGAAGGGTCGCACACACTATGTACTGCAGCTCAGGGAAGGGTCACACACACTATGTACTGCAGCTCAGGGAAGGATCACACACACTATGTACTGCAGCTCAGGGGAGGGTCACACACACTATGTACTGCAGCTCAGGGAAGGATCACACACACTATGTACTGCAGCTCAGTGAAGGGTCACACACACTATGTACTGCAGCTCAGGGAAGGGTCGCACACTATGTACTGCAGCTCAGGGAAGGGTCACACACACTATGTACTGCAGCTCAGGGAAGGGTCGCACACTATGTACTGCAGCTCAGGGAAGGGTCGCACACACTATGTACTGCAGCTCAGGGAAGGGTCACACACACTATGTACTGCAGCTCAGGGAAGGGTCACACACACTATGTACTGCAGCTCAGGGAAGGGTCGCACACTATGTACTGCAGCTCAGGGAAGGGTCGCACACACTATGTACTGCAGCTCAGGGAAGGGTCACACACACTATGTACTGCAGCTCAGGGAATGGTCGCACACACTATGTACTGCAGCTCAGGGAATGGTCGCACACACTATGTACTGCAGCTCAGGGAAGGGTCGCACACACTATGTACTGCAGCTCAGGGAAGGGTCACACACACTATGTACTGCAGCTCAGGGAAGGGTCACACACACTATGTACTGCAGCTCAGGGAAGGGTTGCACACTATGTACTGCAGCTCAGGGAAGGGTCACACACACTATGTACTGCAGCTCAGGGAAGGGTTGCACACTATGGTAACATCCCATGTATTCAGCCACACGTGGCAAATAATGCATTTCTCTAGCTGTAATCTAAAAAATTGATATCTATATAGTAATATAAGATAAAAGTAAGGGTATGGCTCCTTCACTTTGGATGAACACTGGGATGCTTGGCATCATTTGGGACATTTCCATACTGTATACAGAACACAAAAGGACACCATTTACTGAACGCACAATCGGGGTGCAGAACAAGTCGCTCATACAAATCACACCAATGACAGCCTGTCACTATATGCTTTCCTTTCCCAGGAAAAATAAAAATCGGACTTCGCTGTGTACAAACAGCTGGCAGTACCATCGCTGACATGCGATTGATTCAAGTGAATGGTGTCTTGTTGCAGCAGAGTTCAATGTACGCGGCTGGGGCGCGGGCTTACAGGGTTAAAGTTGGCGGTAAGGAGGCGACATATGGTCCCCCAGCCACCTGTCAAACACCCCCTCAGCCAGGGCTGTAAACAAGCCCAAAGTAAAACAAAATTTAGCAGATGAGATAAATGTTCCAAAACCTGCAATCTTCTAAACACTTGTATACACATAATGCTGAGCCAGGGAGACTTCCATGGAAACTAAACAAAATATCATTTTCTGCAGGGTCATGCGTGTCGGAATCGCACCGTGTGCCAGGGATAGGCTGACAGATTGCCTGGAGCACAGGAGAACCTAAAGCCTGCCTGAAAGTGGTAAATGACAGGTTCCTTCACACCAACCCACACACTCATCACTTTCTATATACCCCCGTGTTCATCCAGTGTATATACATGCAGAGCATCGCAACTCAGCTCACATGGGGTGAACAAGGCCTTGGGGGAGATTTACTAAAACCAGAGAGTGCAAAATCTGGTGCAGCTCTGAATAGAAACCAATCAGCTTCCAGGTTTTAACCCCCGTTTACATCAGGCCAATTTGACATGTCAAAAGGAGCCTATTGCCAGCAACAGCACCATCCGAATCTGTGCGGCGCCACACCGATTCCCAAAAGTAGTTCCTGCACTACCTTTGGCAACTTCGGGGAAAATTCAATAGACATGTGTGCAGGAACCCACACAGATGTCTTTCAAATCGCCCCCAAAGTCAGACTGAAATGCCGGTTCAGCTGAACTTGCACGCATTCAGTCACGGTTCACACATATGCAATGCGGGAACCCTGGGATTCTCCCGTATCGCACTTATCGCACGCAGTTCACACTGCCATATGCGAATCGCTGGGGTTGTCAATACAAAGTTAACGAAACCCGCAGATCAGTTCACATATCACAGTGCAAACGGTCAGTTCAGACATGAATGGGATCACATAGGAGTGAACACCCATGCGATTCAATTCTGGTGCAGACCCAAAAAAGGGTCCTGTGTGAGTTTGGTCCAAATGCAATGCAAATTTAGCCATACATACTGTATTGGCTGAATTCCCATCGCACAGACATCGAATGTGATTTGCAGAGCAGTGTGCTGTGAATCACATGCGATGTCTGTCATTGCATATGTGTGAACTGGCTCCTAGTGTGAACCAAGGCTGATTGTCTAATCCTAATTGAACACGTGGAAGTTAGAAGCTGATTGGTTACCATGCACAGCTGCACCAGATTCAAAGTATTCGAGTTTAATGGCTGTACACACGATCCGAAGATCGGACGGCAGATTGTCTGGTTTTTTTTTTTGTACGCTGGTCGCATATCAAAAATGAAAAGTTACGAAAATTTTCCTACGATAGAATAAAAAAAATGGGAAGTGATGTAATGTGTAATATTGTATTGGTATTGCATTTTTGAATGACAACTGTAGTGATTAAATGAAAATCGTATGATCTGGTATCATACGAGAAATATTTTGGTCCTTGTCCCATTAGATAATATCAAATGAAATGCCATGATTGGCTGAAAATCATACCGCACTAAGTCGCACAGGAATCGCACAGGTGTAAACCAGTTCAAATCTATGCATGTGGGGGTTGATGTGTTTTTGTGGAGCATTTTCCAGTGCATTTTTATGCACTTTTTTTATGTTATTTCGGAAGTGTTGATGTTGCTAGGTGGTGTCTGTTGTCATGCAGTAAAATGCAACAAAAATGATGCATTTTTCTTGCATTTTTTATGCCATTCCATTGAAGTCTGTGGAGTCAAAAACACCATGCTGTATGCAATAACAACAAATGTCCCTGCACCGTTCTACATGCCCTGGCATTGATCCTGTGTATATCTATACAGCTCACCCGACATGGGGTGAGCAAGGCCTTAGAGACAGACCCTCTAACCTGCCATCAAATGCCCCAGCATGGTGGCAGAATATACAGGGCAGAAGCAGCCAAAGAAGTGTAACGCATTTTGCCAAAAAATCCTTGTAATGATGCAAAAATCGCACTGCAAGAAACTCAATATATGCAAACAAGACGCATAGGAAATAAGGTTGTAGGGCGTTTATATGGATCTTCAAATGCACTAAAAACGCATAGTATGAAACTAGCCTTAGTAAATGAATGTTTAATCACTGAAGGAGACACATCTGCTGGAGAAGGCGCCTAGTCCAGCTGGCTGGTGCTGTGTGATGAGAGTACAAAAGGCATTTAGAGTGAATAAGGAACACAGCTGGCTGTTCTAGTATTCTCCGTATACTGCAGGAAAGAGGGACATATCTAGCAGGTGCAGCCTGATGTCATGATATTGGTCATACCATCACAGGGTAATCAGACAATGTCATGATACTGGTCATACCATCACAGGGTAATCAGACAATGTCATGATACTGGTCATACATCACAGGGTAATCAGACAATGTCATGATACTGGTCATACCATCACAGGGTAAACAGACAATGTCATGATACTGGTCATACCATCACAGGGTAAACAGACAATGTCATGATACTAGTCATAACATCACAGGGTAATCAGACATTGTGGAAGGAAGATCATCACAACATCCTCCAGCCATTCACAAGCAGGGGGGGAGGGGAGGGAGAGAGAGGGGGGGAAGAGGGGGGGAAGAGGGGGAGAGAGAGGGGGGGAAGAGGGGGAGAGAGAGGGGGGGAAGAGGGGGAGAGAGAGGGGGGGGGAAGAGGGGGAGAGAGAGGGGGGGGGAGAGGGGGAGAGAGAGGGGGGAAGAGGGGGAGAGAGAGGGGGAGGGAGAGGGGGGGAGAAGAGGGGGGGAGAAGAGGGGGAGGGAGAGAGGGGGGGAGAAGAGGGGGAGGAAGGGGGGAAGAAGGGGGAGGAAGAGGGGGAAGAAGGGGGGGAGAAGGGGGGGGGGAGAAGAGGGGGAGGAAGGGGGGGAGAGGGGGAGGAAGGGGGGGAGAGGGGGAGGAAGGGGGAGAGAAAGGGGAGGAAGGGGGAGAGAAAGGGGGGAGAGAGAGGGGGAGGAAGGGGTGAGAGAAAGGGGGGAGAGGGGGAGAGAGAGGGGGAGGAAGGGGGGAGAGAAAGGGGGGAGAGGGGGAGAGAGAGGGGGAGAGGGAGAGGGGGAGAGAGAGGGGGAGAGGGAGAGGGGGAGAGAGAGGGGGAAAGAAAAGTGGGAGGGGGGAGGAGAAGAGGGGGAGGAGAGGGGGAGGAGACGAGGGGGAGGAGACGAGGGGGAGGAGACGAGGGGGTGGAGACGAGGGGGTGGAGACGAGGAGGAGGGGAAGAGGAGGAGGGGGAGTGGAAGAGGGGGAGTGGAAGAGGGGGAGTGGAGGAGGGGGAGTGGAGGAGGGGAAGAGGAGGAGGGGGAGTGGAGGAGGGGAAGAGGAGGAGGGGGAGTGGAGGAGGGGAAGAGGAGGAGGGGGAGTGGAGGAGGGGGAGGAGAGATCAGTAAAAACTATTATCTGCAAAAATGTTTCTAAATGAAAACGCTAATGAACGCCAGTAACCGCGGCATGTAAAAGTGGTCAAATTGAAGTTTTTTACTTTGTTTACTAGCTGTCAAGTTCCAGTGTCCAGAAGAGGGTTTCAAACATCCAGTGTACATGAGGCCTAATGCTGGCCATACACTATATGAAAAATGGTTCAAACTCATTTTCCAAAATTGAACACTCGGCCATGAGAGCAGATGATTGTGCCATCATGTAATGACCAATAAATCACTCAATGGACATAAATGAATCCTTTTTTGGTTGTTTTGTCACATATACCTAGTGCAAACAGTTTGGATGGGAAACACATTAACCTTTCAAGTTATCGTTCGGCAAAAAATTTCCAAACTTGTCCTTTCTTTTTTTCAGCTCAAAAACCGATTACCGATTTGTGCCCATTAACTGTCCGAAAAACAAACGAACTGTCCAAATGATGGAATTTCGGCCGATTTTTTGTATAATGTATGTATGGCCAAGCATAACAGAGGTTCTTCTAACCATTCCCCATTTAATCCAAAACTAAAGAAAAGTTTTTGGATGACGTTGGGCTTGGATTTCATGTTCCAGCCAACAGTTATGTTTCAACATCAGCACCGCCCTTCCACTGGGGAAGGCTGCACATTATGTGGACTTTATCCCAAACAGCCAAAAGTCTTCCAGTTAGTAAATTACCAGAGGTCACACAGGATGTTTTCCACCAATATTAAACCTCAGTGCCCATTCCTCTGGAATTCTTAGAATTACACAGCCATATGCATACATATGTTCTTATTCTTTAGTCCCAAGTTTCTGGTATAATGTATACATTGTGAGGATGACAGCAGCAAGAAATAGAATAAATCACATCATAATACGGGATGGGGAAAATATGCCAGGCAAGACGACACATGCTTAGCTGCACTCAGCGGAACATAAACCTAATACAACCATAGAACATACTGACCTCATAGAACTAATAGAAAGCAAAGTATGAGTAGAGTCAACATACACGCTGGATTTGTTTGCTTAACTCGCTTGTCCAATAGCCATGACTGATTAACCTTACCCCCCAATACGATGCTGGGATCTGCCCACACAAGACACTGCTTCCTATCTGCTAGGTAATATACACATCAAAGCCAGATACTAAAAATGCCAGATAAGATGGGCAGAATGCAGCGTTTGCTAAAAATTAAAAAATCCCGCATTAATAAAATGATAAAAGATAATTGCAACTACAAACATTGGGAGTGATTTACTAAAACTGGAGAGTGCAAAATCTGGCGCAGCTCTGCATAGGAACCAATCAGCTTCCAGGGTTTATTGTCAAAGTTTAATTGAAAAAATTGAACTTAGAAGCTGATTGGTTACCATGAACAGCTGCACCAGATTTTGTGCTCTCCGGTCTTAGGCTCCTTTCACACTATCCGTCCGTCGGACGGATTCGGTTTTTCTCAGCGGCGGATCGAGCCGCCGATCCCCCGCTGAGCAGGAGGATGACAGCTGTGTCTCCGCGCTGTGTGCTGAGACACAGCTGTCAGTTCCCCATGCATCTCTATGGGGGAAATCGGATGGGAACGGACAGTCGGTCCTTTCTCATCCGATCCCATCCGCTGGACGGATGGAAAATAGGGTTTCCATCCGTCCAGATTTGACGGATCAGATTGGGTCGGATGTCAGCGGACATGTCTCCGCTGCCATCCGATGCCCCCATTCAGATCCGCCTGTTCGTTTTTTTGGCGGATCTGAACGGTCCGCCTGTGTGAAAGTGGCCTTAGGGTCCTTTCACACGAACGATCCGATCGTGTGAATGATCGGATCCTCCATGCATCCCTATGGGGGCAGCGGATGTCAGCGGTGACATGTCCGCTGACACCCGCTGCCATCCGCATCTGATCCTGTCCATGAAATCTGGACGGATAGAAACCCTATTTTCCATCCGTCCAGGGGATCGGATCGGATGAGAGCAGACATGCGGTCCGCTCTCATCCGATTCCCCATAGAGAGCAGCGGGGCTCTGACACCTCCCTCTCTGCACACAGAGCTGTCATCCGCCTGCTCAGCTGGGATCGGCGGATCAATCCCCACTGAGCAGAGAACAGTCCACAACAGAATGCGAACCGTGTGAAAGAAGCCTTAAGCTGGATATACACTATACAACTTTTGTTGTCAGATTTCCTTTAGATTTACCTTTTCTATGTAGTGCAAGGGCCTGCCTGAGTGTAAGCAAATTGAAAGTGTTTAGGTTTGACCTCATATTATATGGTTTTGGTAAGTCTGAAGGAAAAAATCTAAAGAAAATTGTATAGTGCGTAAGGCCCTTTAGGCTCTCTGGTCTTAGGCCCCTTTCACATGGGCTTTCCAATCCGGTCCGCCTGTCAGTTTTTCAGGCGGAACTGATCGGATGCTCTATGCACCCCTATGGAGCAGCGGATGTCAGCCCTGAAATGTCTGCTGACACCCGCTGCTATCCAATCCGATCCTGTCCATGAAATCCAGATGGATGGAAACCCTATTTTCTATCTGTCTGGAGGATTGGATCGGATGAAAATGGACAGGCGGTCCGTTTTCATCAGATCTCTCATAGAGGAGAGTGGGGATCTGACAGGTCTGTGTCTGCAAAGTAAGCGGAGATGGACCTGTCATCTGCCTGCTCAGCTGGGATCGGCGGATCGATCCCTGCTGAGCAAAGTGGAGTCTGCTGGGTGGAAAACCCACGTGAAAGGATCCTTCGTAACTCTTCCCCAGAGTGTCACAGCTGCAAAGTAAAGGCTCCTTCATTGTTTACATTCCTGCCCTAGGTGTGTCCGGAGGGACGCACCTACCATTATGGGGCGAGGGGAACTAAAGAACGGTGTGGTGATGCCCTGATATTCGTATCAGGGCAATCTGTGAAGCCCTCTGCTGTAATAGATACAACTAGAAGTCTTCCTATTCAAACCTCCCTGTGAATGGATGAGGAAATGGGGCAGGAGGAGTCATGCACACTAAAGTCAAACAGGACAGTCCAGGGAGAAGCACCCCACGGGTGTTAGGGAAGGTGATCACGTTTCATGTTACACCCTAAATATAAGGTTAACCTGAAACATGGATCCACAGGTGGATCATAGTAAGATAACGTAGACACTACTTTCCAATTTAAAGCTGTATTATACCCCAAAGAAAACATTTATTTTTTTGCAGCTTACCAATTCTTAGATGTGAGGGCTGCATTTGTTTTCTTTTTAGGCTTTCTTTCTACTATTTTCATCGGTGATCCACTCAGTTAGTCAGGTCTGTTGTATTTCAAAAGAACAAGCTCTCCAGCAGAATGTATCAGTTACAGGGATGAGACAAATCATTTAGCACTAGCAGGGGTGCTTACAATGATCAGCTTTTATTTATGTAAAACCTTTATACCAAAAGGAAAAACACTATTTGCTGTAACTGCTTATAAAGTATTAGCTGGAGTTTAGCTTTAATGTGTATTTAAATTTGCTAGTACAGCTACCGCTCCCCAGACAGACAAAAGCCTAAGGGTCCTTTTACATGGGCTTTCCGCCCGGCGGACTCCGTTTCGCTCAGCGAGGATTGATCTGCCGATCCCCGCTGAGCAGGCGGATGACAGGCCCGTCTCCACTTACTTTGCAGAGACTGACCTGTCAGATCCCCTGCTCTCCTCTATGGGAGATCAGGTGAAAATGGACCATCTGTTCATTTTCATTCGATCCGATCCTCCAGACGGATAGAAAATAGGGCTTCCATCCATCTGGATTTAACGGACAGGATCGGATTTGTCACAGCTACATCCGCTGCTCCAGAGGGGTGTATGGAGCATCAGGTCCGCCTGAAAAAACACAGGCGGACCGGTTCGGAAAGCCCTTGTGAAAGGGGCCTAAGAAAAGAAAACAAATGTAGCCACCACATATAATGATTGGTAAGTTGCAATATATCACATTTTTGGTTTTGGGTTTTATTTTATTTTATTACAGGTACTTATACGCAGCACTTTACATATATATTATACATCAGTTCTTGGGTTTAATGCAGCTTTAACCCAGTTCAGACAGGGGCGACGCAACTTGCTGGGGCGACCTGTGAAGTCGCGGTGCACAGCGTGCACCGCGACTTCGGCGCGACATGCACGGACTTCATATCATTGAAGTCAATGCAAGTCGCCTCCAGGTCGCCCCAAAGTAGTACAGGACCCTTTTTCTAAGTCGGAGCGACTTGTGTCGCTCCTATTAGAACGGGTCCTGTGCTAATCAATGGCAGGTGACCCACCGCGACTTGTCAGGCGACCAAGTCGCCTGACAAGTCGCGCTAGTGTGAATGGGGTCTTAAGAGCTTAGTTACACTTGTATTTGCCTTGTGAAGACTGATCCACTCTGTATCACTTTTCAGAGAGTGTTTGACAGACGGTGAGGAGGCGTTATGTGCCTACCACACCACTTTTTCTAAAGCCTGCACCACAGTGCCACAATCGCATCATCGCAGGAGGGTGCAATTTGAATGTATTGCATACGGCGTGCAATACCTGACAGAACATGACAAGGGGGATCATCTTTGCCATGCTGTGATGCAAAGCCTGTCATTGACTGCACTTACAGCTCCCGGGGAGTGGGAGATCGGTCAAAAACGTGGCTTGACTGCCAAGTATAAACTAGATCTTAGGCTCCGTTCACACTGGTGCCATTTCTGATGCAACTTGAGTCATACAGAGTTGCATGACAATGGAAATCACATTGTTTTAAATGGTGCATGTTCACATCAGTGCAACACAGCATGCATAATCGCACTGAAAGCCGGATCAATATCAGGTCGCAGGAGTGTGAACCGAGCCTTAAAGGGCAAGTTCACATTTAATGTAGCCTTTTCTTCCTAGCCCCACACCATCAGGTATACTGTATATAAACATCCCTCTTGTGCATCGTCAATGTATCCTGCCCACAGCTTTACAGCTCCGGTCACTGCGGCTGTGAAGGTCCTACATTCAGATGATGGTAGATCTAGTGGCAGTTATGGAAAGCTCTGTAATGTTGAAGACATTTCATATCTTATCCAAGCAGCTTCTTCAGTTGTAATGCGTGGCAGGAAAATATCTGGCATCTACATCCAAACAGGTAGCACATCTGCCCACCATACATGTGCTCACGCGTCCTCTCCCCCCCAGGGAATAAAGAAAGTTCTGGCCACATGCACTTGGAAATAGCTGCATATGGGAAGCCAACTTCAACAGAAGCATTCTCTCTGTTCTTGGGAGTCTCAGGCTGTTTAGGTTTGTTAGTGCCAATCACTGCCCCAGGTACAAAAACTACACAAACCCAGCATAGAGGCCTGTAGACCTGTCTAGCTCTGGGGAGCCAAAGCAGTCAGGTGTGTGAGGGGCATACATATGATTGGGAGGATGTGAAGGGTACTAAATGCATGGAAACTGAACTTAGATTTTATATGTAATTTCGTGGCCATTAGGGAGCAGTCTGCCATGATAAATCATCACCTGCCAAATTCCCAATGTATGGCATAAAGATGCATTGGGAGCCACCAACACTATTCTGGGTCCAAACACTGTAGACATTTATTCAACATGGCAGCCCCCATAATGAAAGTGGTATTCCAATAATCCAGACTGACTTGGTGAAAACATCAGGTTATCACTTTAAGAAATTAATAATAGATATACTGCTGATGGACACATAGGATAACATGCTGGGGAGCAGAAAAAAAAAAAAAACGTCTGACGCCAAAAACAGCCGCTGTAAAAACGTCCAGTGTGCATGAGGCCTTAAGCAAAACATATGATGGATGATACGTTGGCACAGGAAACCAACTTTACCAGATCTTCTGAATTGTGGATGCATGCCCTTGGACGCATCAAAGGCTTCTGACATGGCGGTTTTGCTCTGTAACAGATTCCCTTTAAGAGCTGTAGATTAATTATAATTAGCTGTTTATTTGCAGCAGTATGGCTTTATACCAGCTACTGTTCTCTGGCATTAGCACTTCTGCAAAGGCAGCTAAAAGATGCTGGACGCAGTATCCTTCTGCATCGTTCAGCCACGTCCGGAAGTCTGCTTTATGTCCCAATATCTCACTGCATCCTGCCTTACTTCTAGCACCATCCTTTCACAGGTACTTTTTTAAAGTAAGCAGAAATATATTAAAATTTGTAAAGAGAAGCAACGTAAATGATTATTATTCAGACCAGTCCACTATATCAAGGTGTTAAAATATGTCCCGTATCCTGACTGTGTGATGCCAATCTGTCCTGGGATTGAAGCTTGTCACTTCTTTGTTAGCTAAAGGGTGTAGGTAATTATTTCAGCAAGCCATACACTTGCACATGACGCTTCCTAGCCAGAAAATAAAATCAGGTGTGGAAAATGATTGCAGTATTAAATCGTTAGTAAAGTCTAATTTTATATTTGTATCTACAGGTAAACTTACATTTAAGCACTGTTTAGGAGATTTCCACATTGGCAATAACCCGATGACATCACTTGCGCATGCGTAGTGATGCTCTAACCCGATGACATCACTTGCGCATGCGTAGTGATGCTCTAACCCAATGACATCACTTGCGCATGCATAGTGATGCTCTGCATTGAGGGCAAACAGAGTGTGGAATGCAGAACACTATGACATTCAAATGGCCGGAGGGAACCGGAACCTAGAAGGAAGACTGGGTAAAGATGGAAGCTCCGGCAGCGATGACAGCACGCCGCTGGAGGGCTTCAGTTGAAAGTCTTCCATAATGCACTATTAGGCGGTGCATACTAGAAAATGATGGCATTAAAGTGGTTCTAAAGGCTGAAATTTTCTTTTTTTTTTTACCTTAATGCATTCCCTGCATTAAGGTAAAACACCTTCTGCACTAAGCTCCCCTCCCCAGCCCCCACTATACTTACCTGAGCCTAACCTCGAATCAGTGATGTGCACGTGAGCAGTGGCTCTCTCCCTCCTCATTGGTTTAGAGACAGCAGCAAGAGTCATTGGCTCCCACTGCTGTCAATCACTGAGTGAGGAAGGAGCGGGGTCGGGGCCCGAGCTGTGAACTGTTTGTCTATGGACACACAGAGCCAGCCAGGGAGCAAACCCGCACGAGTGCCCCCATAACAAGTGGCTTGCTATGATGGGCCCTTGGCAGAGGAGCCACCGGTAGCGCCAGCTAGGGGACCCCATAAGAGGAGGATCAGGGCTGCGTTGTGTAAAACCATCGCACAGAGCAGGTAACTATAACAGGTCATTAAAAAAAATAGCATTTACAATCACTTTAACCTATGGTACACATATGTAAATCCTAAGATCATGTGTGTGCGCATAAGCGCACACCACCACGCTGCCACTGATGTGCATTGCAACATTTACTTTGTTTTGTGCAAACTTTATTTAAATGTCACAAAGGAGTTTATTTACTAAAGCTGAAGAGTGCGAAATCAGGCTTACTTCTGCATCCAAACCAATCAGATTCCAGGTTTTATTGGCAAAGTCTAACTAAGTAAGCTGAGGTTAGAAGATTATTGGTTTCTATGCAGAAGTGAGCCGTGATTTTGCACTCTCCAGCTTTAGTAAATAAACCCCAAGTGGCATTCCAATAAGTTCCAATGACCGCAAGATGGAATGCAGTGCTGAAAAGAGGCATTGCATGCTGCACTTTAGTTCCAACACACAGCAACTCCGAGTAACATGATATGACGGGGGTTCTTGTCCTGTCTATGTATTGGGACCCATTCAGACCAGATATGCAGGGCTGCCCAATGCATCCAGTGCCAAGGGGCCTTAATTGTGTATGCACTGAGCTGTACATTTATGTCTGCAAAGAGTTTAACTAAAAAACTACCTCCTTGTCCTCGGCACTGGTGCCAACTGCCCAATCATGTGACTTCAAGTGGTATAATCCTGGGACATGCATAAAGCATACCTGTGTATGTAACATGCAAGGATATAACCAAAAACCTGAATTACGGAGAAATAAACCGCCAGATTCTCGGTTAGCCAAGGCCTGGGAACTTCATATCAGAAAGACATTTCAGAGAGAGAACAATAAATGTGTATTCTGTGCATGGCGCTGGCTACTAAGAGGTACAATTCAATTCAGACCAGCTTGTGAACTTCATAAAGATGATAAAAATGTTCCCTGCACAGCAGCAGTGAAGTTTCAAGGAATTCCACAAGCACCTGGAGCTCAGCTTATTAATCCCAGGCTGCCTGAACTCTGAAAGCCGATCCCCAACCATTCCCAGGGCTGTCACATCTCACCGGAGCTCTGCGTGTACCTTCATGTCAAGTCACCACCTAATCTTTCCACCGCTCTACAAACCTTGGCCACAGCCAGCTTTCTAAATGTAGGTCTAGGTTCAGGAATATGAAGGTCCATCAGTAAATACATCCGCCGGGAACCTCCTAGCATTTCAGCTGAACAATGCCAGCATGTAAAAAGCTTGCCAGGTGCAGGTATGGTGGAATATAGGAAAGAACAACTCACACAGAACTACTAAAATCAATGTATTCAGTAAATTACCACTTTAACTTGAAGCTTACAATAGGAGAAAAGCTCATTTGCAGTCTAGGACTTGATACCCAAGTTGTGTCTGTGCCTTTCTCCATCCTACAATGCATGGACGGACGCCTACTCAGCTAAACCCCCGTACACATGATCAGATTATCGAACGATCTCTCGTCCGTTTTTTGTGGCATGTTAGTCTCATGTGGAAAGTGAAGAGGTTATTTTCATACGAATTTTCCCGTACGACAGAATTCTACTTCAGAAGTCATGTCATGTGTTGGATTGCTTTGTATGTGTTTCGTCTCTGAGCATGCCTAGTCTTGCTCTTAAAGCGGAGTTCCACCCAAAAGTGGAACTTCCGCTTTAGGTATTCTAACCCCCTGACATGCCACATTTGGCATGTAATTTTTTTTTTGGGGGGGGGGGGGGGGGAGTTTTGGGGGGTACCTAGTTTTGACAGGTACCCGCTCCCACTTCCGCTCGGAGCGCCGCGGCGCCCTGAGTGGAAGTTCTCCTCTCCCCCTCCCTCCCTGCAATCTTCTGGGACATGTCAGAGGTCCCTGAAGATTGCCGGCCAATCAAGATGCGCAGCGCGACTCGCGCATGCGCAGTGGGTACCCGGCTGTGAAGCCGCAAACTGTCACAGCCGGGTGCCCACAGCAGTGATGCCGGCGCCGAGGGAGAGGATCGAGGCTTCGGGCGGCCGCATCGTTGGACAGGTGAGTGAAATGACTCCGCTTTAAGATTTTTTTCCGTTGAAATCTGTACTAATGAGACGAAAATCGGACGTTGTATTACGGACAACAAAAATTATATAGCCTGCACATCAGGATTTTGTCAGCCGAAAAGTCGGTGTTGGCTGTCGAAAGCACCATACTAACAATCCGAAAATCGGCAGATTGGTCGTCGGACCGAATTTCCCTTCAGATTTTCTTATGTGTACGGGCCTTTAGTCAGGATGGAGAGAAATAGTGGCTACATTGGTTTTCCAAATCTAAATCTTTACACAGGCAACTAAACGTTATGTAGCAAAGCAATGCTATGAAATAGGCTTTCTTTTCCACAAAAAGGGCTCTTTTATTTTTATATTTAGTTTGGGTCTTCTGTGTTCATGACACACGCATGGTAACATAAGTAGATGTAAATGGAACCATATACAGGTGCATCCCATAAAATTAGAATATCACAAAACGTTAATTTAATTCAGTAAATCTATTCAAAAAGTAAAACTCATATTTAAATAGATGTGTTATACACAGAGTGATACATTTCAAGCATTTTTCTTTTAATTTTTATGATTATTGCTTACAGCTAGGCCCCTTTCACACAGGGAGTCCGTAAGGCGGACTCCGTTTTTCTCAGCAGCGGATCGATCCGCCGATCCCCCGCTGAGCAGACGGATGACAGCTGTGTGCGGAGACAGAGCTGTCAGGTCCCCATGCATCTCTATGGAGGGAAATCAGATGGGAACGGACCGTCTGTCCGTTCTCATCCGATCTGATCCGCCAGACGGATGGAAAGTAGGGTTTCCATCTGTCCGGTTTTGACGGATCGGATGTCAGCGGACATGTCTCCGCTGACATCAGATGCCCATAGGGATGCAGATCCCCCCAAAAAACTGACAGGCGGATCTGAACGGACTCCGTGTGTGAAAGGGGCCTTAGTGAAAACCAAAAAGTCAGTATATCAGAAAAGGAGAATATTACTGAAGACTAAAAAAAATAAAATAAAAGGATTTTTAATACAGAAATGTTGGCTAACTGAAAAGTATGCACTCAATACTCCTTTTGCATGAATTACTGCATCAATGCGGCGTGGCATGGAGGTAATCAGCATGTGGCACTGCTGGGGTGTTATGGAAGCCCAGGTTGCTTTGTGGCCTTCAGCTCATCTACATTGTTGGGTCTGGTATCTCATCTTCCTTTTGACAATACCCCACAGATTCTCTATGGGGTTTAGGTCAGGCTAGTTTGCTGTCAAATCAAGCACAGTGATACCATGAAAAGTACTAGCTATTGGTACGGGGCGGTGCCAAGTCCTGCTGGAAAATGAAATCAGCATCTCCATAAAGCTGGTCAGCAGAGGGAAGCATGAAGTGCTCTAGAATTTCCCGGTAGAGGGCTGAGCTGACTTCGGACTTGATAAAACAGAGTGGACCAACACCAGCAGATGACATGGCTCCTCAATTCATCGCTGACTGTGGATGTGATTGGACCTCATACAACTCAGATTCTGTGCCTCTCCACTCTTCCTCCAGACTCCCGGACCTTGATTTCCAAATTAAATGCAAAATTTTCTACAGTCCATGATGACTTTGGGAGCCATGTCCATTTTTTCCTTAATGCATTAAGGTCCACTGTGTTTTATCAAATCCAAAGTCAGCGCAGCCCTCTACCAAGAAATTCTAGAGAACTTAGTGCCACAGGCTGATCGCCTCCATGCCACGCCGCATTGATGCAGTAATTCAAGCAAAAGGAGCCCCAACTAAGTATTGAGTGCATTCTATACTGTACATGGACATACTTTTCATTAAGCCAATATTTCTGTATCAAAAATACCTTTTTTTTTGTTTGGTCTTATGTAATATTCTAATTTTCTGAGATATTTAATTTTGGGTTTTTAACCAGCTGTAAGCCCTAATCATCAAAATAAATCCCTGATATATATCACTCTGTGCGTAACACATCTTTATAGAATATAGGAGTTTCATTTTTTGAATTGAATTACGGAAATAAACTTTTTGATGATATTCTAATTTTATGAGACGCACCTGTAGTTCCCCTTCACCTTTCACACAAATCTGAACCACATACATGAACCAGCCCCACCGACAAGAATAGAATTTCTACTTCAATGCATTTTAATGCAGCAAAATACATGTGTTTTGCTGCATCGCAGCAGACAGGTGTGAATAGGCCCTGAAAGGCAAATCGCACACCCCATCCCAATATTACCACAGGCACTGGCTACACCCTTATTGACATATACAAGGAGAACAAGTCTTCAATCTCCACCTTGCATCTTCCAGATAGAAAGCTTAAAAAATCGTACTATATATACAGTATGTCTGCAGCAGAAAAATCCAATTCACAATTTCAAAGCCGCACCACTGTGAACCAGGCCTAAGACCTAATCTGACAATATTCAGGTTGTGTATTGGGGGGAAGGCAGCAGCCCCCCCCCCCCCCCCCCCAGAGCTAATCAATGTTAGTCTGGATGTTGAGCAGGAAGGACAGAGTTTAAAATGATTGTATAAAGACAAGTCTTAGCCCACACACTACCCCAGACTGTGATGAACCTTATCCTAATGTGTATGGGCACTTTGGTGTATGGATGGTAACATTTCCACACCTCAAAGCATTTCTAGAAAAAGCTAAGGGAAACAAAGCAAAATAACCAAAGTTCACCTTTTAAATAAAATGGACCAAGCAGTCCAGGGGCCCCAACAGGATAATATACACTGTGTGTAATTCTGAGAAATAATAATTCATGTACCGGCCATACCTGTAGGCCATTTTCCGCACCCCAATGCCTGGCAGAAAAACTCAGAGTAGTCATTCTCCCATCCTGGTAAGTTGCCAGGATGAAGCATACCTTGACCGCTCTTCCCCGACATCACAGGTGCGAGAACTCTTCCAAGCTGAAAAGCTGTACATGCCCAGCACACTCTCTCCCCCCCTGTAGTAGCAGCAGCTGAGCTCAGTGTTGCTGTGCACTCTCTCTCCCCCTGTAGTAGCAGCAGCTGAGCTCAGTGTTGCTGTGCACTCTCTCTCTCCCCCTGTAGTAGCAGCAGCTGAGCTCAGTGTTGCTGTGCTCTCTCTCTCCCCCTGTAGTAGCAGCAGCTGAGCTCAGTGTTGCTGTGCACTCTCTCACACTCTGCTGCATCAGGAGGGCAGCGTGCACTGGGCATGTGCAGCTTTTGGAATAGGAAGAGTTCTCACACCTATGATGCTGACAACGAGCAATCAAGAAATGCCAAGGCCTAGAAACTAACCAGGACAGAGAAAGGATAACAATATGGAAGTTTTTTCTGGAAATTATAGAAGGCAAATTTTTCAAAAATGCAGAATTTATCTTCACCCACTGGGGCCCCCTAACTGCACAGTGCATCTTCACCCATTGCGGCCCCCTAACTGCACAGTGCATCTTCACCCATTGCGGCCCCCTAACTGCACAGTGCATCTTCACCCATTGCGGCCCCCTAACTGCACAGTGCATCTTCACCCACTGGGGCCCCCTAACTGCACAGTGTATCTTCACCCACTGGAGCCCCCTAACTGCACAGTGCATCTTCACCCATTGCGGCCCCCTAACTGCACAGTGCATCTTCCCCCACTGGGGCCCCCTAACCGCACAGTGCATCTTCCCCCAATGGGGCCCCCTAACTGCACAGTGCATCTTCCCCCACTGGGCCCCTAACTGCATAGTGCATCTTCACCCACTGGGGCCCCCTAACTACACAGTGCATCTTTACCCACTGGGCCCCCCTAACTACACAGTGCATCTTTACCCACTGGGCCCCCCTAACTACACAGTGTATCTTCCCCCACTAGGACCCCCTTAACTGCACAGTGCATCTTCACCCACTGGGGCCCCCTAACAGCACAGTGTATCTTCACCCACTGGGGCCCCCTTACTGCACAGTGCATCTTCACCCACTGGGGCCCCCTAACTGCACAGTGCATCTTCACCCACTGGGGCCCCCTAACAGCACAGTGTATCTTCACCCACTGGGGCCCCCTTACTGCACAGTGCATCTTCACCCACTGGGGCCCCCTAACTGCACAGTGCATCTTCACCCACTGGGGCCCCCTAACTGCACAGTGCATCTTCACCCACTGGGGCCCCCTAACTGCACAGTACATCTTCACCCACTGGGGCCCCCTAACCGCACAGTGCATCTTCCCCCACTGGGGCCCCCTAACCGCACAGTGCATCTTCCCCCACTGGGGCCCCCTAA
This sequence comes from Pelophylax lessonae, assembly GCF_965119305.1. Lineage (NCBI taxonomy): Eukaryota > Metazoa > Chordata > Amphibia > Anura > Ranidae > Pelophylax > Pelophylax lessonae. The sequence goes on from NC_138773.1 coordinate 228,075,397, forward strand.
CCGCACAGTACATCTTCACCCACTGGGGCCCCCTAACCGCACAGTGCATCTTCCCCCACTGGGGCCCCCTAACCGCACAGTGCATCTTCACCCACTGGGGCCCCCTAACTGCACAGTACATCTTCACCCACTGGGGCCCCCTAACCGCACAGTGCATCTTCACCCACTGGGGCCCCCTAACCGCACAGTACATCTTCACCCACTGGGGCCCCCTAACCGCACAGTACATCTTCACCCACTGGGGCCCCCTAACTGCACAGTGCATCTTCACCCACTGGGGCCCCTAACTGCAGTCGTTTTATTCAAAACCCTTTAGGTGCCAGAATAGAGTTTATGATGGCAGTTATGTAACTTGGGGCAACGTGAGTAAAACATTCCGCACAGAGAAGCGTGCTCCCTGAATCTAGGTCCAGGCATTACTGCATGAGGATAATACTACGTATCAGTCATTCGTGTGATGAGATGATATTACAAGGGCCAAGATCGTTCATTTACCCCCCCCCCCCAGGTCAAAACAGGATTAATGAAATTCTTAAACATTAATAGATTATTCTACAGAGCCAGCGAATCCTTCTATTGGAAGGACAATGCAGATTGCATGGAACAATGGAAGGATATTCTATGACCAGGCCATGACATTGTGTGAGTGGGTATAAGAGTGCAGAACACACACGACAAATGCTGCCCAGGGTGACCCAGTAACCCACATTAGAACAAAAACTGCCTCCTTCCATCCTGAGGGGACACCGACATAAGAAAAGACAGCAGACTTCTCCAGAGCCCAAGCATCAGCCAAATACCTGCATTGCACAACTGGCCACACAGCCAAATTCTACAAACATCCCCAACTCCACCGAACAAATCACACCGTGCCAATCTGCAACAAACGTATCGCCAGCACCCAAACCTCCATAATACATGTCACATCCCCATTCTCCACAGGTCACTGACAGCTGTCACAGGCCATTGCTGGGAGAGGGATTGTGCAATACAAGCAATGGAGCAAGCTGCAGGAGATACAACAATGAACATCGTGTGTCTTCACATCTACCTCTAGAATCATGACACTGCCATCTCATCAAACATCTGTACAATGACATTCTAATGGGCTTAGCCAATAAGGTGCAGCAACCAATCACAATTCATCATACACTTCAATTAACATAAATCTGATTGATAACTAGAAGAGTCTGTGCTAAGAACTTCATATCTCCAAGGGTCACCATCTGACCATACACGCTCTCTTCAACCTTGGATCTAAGAAAACTATGTAATACAAGGACCTACCTAATCTATCCAATCAGACAGGCCCTTGTACTACATAGCTGTTGGTAGACCAAAAAGGGATTGCAACATGCAAGCTCACCACACACTTTACAATCTCATTGTACAGTCTCCCTTAGATTTACCAACAACAATGTAATGCAAAGGCCTGCCTGAATGGATAGGTTAGGCCAGTCCTTATATTACATTGTTTCGGTAAATCTAAAGGAGGTTGTACAGAGTGTACAGTCTGATTGTAACGTGTATGGTGAGTTTAGGTGGATTAAGCCTCAATCTTCTCATACCGGAGGAACTTTTGAAATAACTTTCTCTGGAGAACCTGTGCTAAAATGATTCTATGATCTAATACTATTATCAATGAGTTGTAGAAAGAAATCTCCCCATTACAAATGGTCCCTCCACTCCAGGGTTTCTCCAGAGGTTGCTAGGGGTTCCTTTGAGCAATTTCTGCCTCTCCGATACGTTTCCACTGACACCATGGGGAAGATTTACTAAAACTGGGGTACACAGAATGTGGGGCAGCTGTGCATGGTAGTAAATCTCCTCCATTGATCTGTTTTATCTATCTGTAAGGGGGTAATTCTTCCCAATGACCACAAGTGTAAGGAGAAATCTACACGAATGTATCATGAGGTGTACAGAAGAGTCATTTTTAGTAGGGGTTCCCTGAGAACAGAAACTTTTTCAAGGGTTACTCTGTATTGAAAAGCTTGAGAAAAGCTGCTCTACACTAATGGTCACAAGAAAACTTGCCCCTTCCCTCAATGGTCAGAAGAAAACTTGCCCCTTCCATCAATGGTCAGAGGAAAACTTGCCCCTTCCCTCAATGGTCAGAGGAAAAAAATTGTTCCTTCCCTCAATGGTCAGAGGAAAAATTGCCCCTCCCCTCAATGGTCAGAGGAAAAACTGCCTCTTCCCTCAATGGCCATTAGAAAAATTGCCCCTTCCCTCAATGGCCAGAAGAAAAATTGCCCCTTCCCTCAATGGCCAGAAGAAAAATTGCCCCTTCCCTCAATGGTCAGAGGAAAAATTGCACCTTCCCTCAATGGTCAGAGGAAAAACGCCCCTTCCCTCAATGGTCAGAGGAAAAACGCCCCTTTCCTCAATGGTCAGAGGAAAAGATGCCCCTTCCCTCAATGGTCAGAGGAAAAATTGCCCCTTCCCTCAATGGTCAAAGGAAAAAAGTGCCCCTTCCCTCAATGGTCAAAGGAAAAAATTGCCCCTTCCCTCAACGGCCAGAGACAAAATTGCCCCTTCCCTCAATGGTCAGAGGAAAAATTGCCCCTTACATTGACAGTAAGAGGAAAATCCCCCCGTAGTTGGTTGTCAGTGTAGACAGGAGGTCAGTCCACCAATGCTCACTAGTCAAGGAACCCCTACAATCTGTGAAGGTTCCCGGGATTCCTCCGGACCCTGGTGAAGTAGCAGATCACGTATGAGCCTGTGAGGGTAAGAGGAGAGATCCAAAGTAGTGCCTCTCCTACCATGACATGAACTCAACCCACCATGACTCCTCTCCTCTGGTAGGACAGACCATGTGTTCTCCTGTATGCTGCAGATCCACCATTGCCCCCTCCCTCCCCCTCATCACCTGGAATACAACACCTGTCAGGCACACAGGGGTTGTGAAGGAAGACACCTGGACTCCCAACCGTCACCCTGTCACAAAGATGTCAGTGTGCTCCCAGACAGGTCCGCTTATTTCTTATAGCTGGGCCCTCAGATGCACAGGGGGGTATAAAGCACCTTTGTAGGGGGATCCATTGACGCTCTCGGAGCTGGACTGGATGTTGTCAGCGGCGGGTCTTTTGAGGCTGCTGAAGTAACCCCTGGACCTGGAAAGTCCGGTTCTAGGTGAGCGGCCCCCGGGCCCAACGAATGACACAGGGGCCCCGTCCTTTCTGGAGAAGATCCCACTGAAGAACCTGAGCAGCCTCCTCTCCTGTCCTCTCCTGTCCATCTCCATCTGCTCGGACAGCTTGGTGAGGTCGCTGTTGTCCAGGGTCCGGTTCTTGCTCTTGCTGCGCTCCCACCTCTCCAGGTCGCTGAGGGGGTCGCTCTTATTCAGCACCTCCCCCACATCCAGGGTGTTCCTCTTGTCGGTGGGGTCAGTGGGGGTCAGGATGGACATGGGGGTCTCCCCTGGCCTGGGAGAGGGGCTGAGACAGCTGGAGCTGCTATGGTGCTTGTCCCGGGTCAGACTCCGGATCCTCAGCAGCTCCCCATTCCAGTGCCTGAAGCTGAAGCTTCTCCGCAGGAGGTTGGGGGGTCTCTTATCCCAGGGGGGGGATGGGGGGAGGCTGGGCTCTGGGGGAGTCCTCTCCTCCTCTGGTGGGGGGATCCCCTTCTTCTCCTCCTCTGGGGGGGTTCTCCTCCTCCCTTCCCAAGGGGGGATCCCCTTCTTCTTCTCCTCCTCGGGGGGCTCTCGGGATCGGCTGAGTCGGAGGCGGCCCAGTTCCAGCTGTCCGGTACTGCGGGTCCTGAAATTCCGTAGTCCGGGGTGCGGGGGGAAGGAATCGGTCTCCTCTCCTCCTCCTCCCCCGGAGCCCTCCTCCTCCTCCGGACATCGCTCAAGCCGGCTCTCCCCTGACACCAGCTCCTTCTTCACCAGGGTCAGGGAGATCCGGTACACAGTCTTCCTCTGGGGGGTCCCCCGCTCCATCTGGGGGGGTGCGGGGTCCAGCAGATACATGGGAAGGGGAGGGGGGGTGGCGCAGGTCTTGCTGCAGAAGGAAGGAGGGGTGCCGGGGAGCTTCACCCCCTCTCCGCGCCTCTCAGCACCCCGAGATGTCGGCTGGACCCCGAGAACCGAGCCGGGGACGGCTCCGATGGGAACGGCATGAGGAGCGGGGAGAGCAGCGAGCGGAGCCCGCAGGAGACTGACACTGGAGAGGGGCGGACACCCGGAGACTGGGAGGGGGAGGAGATATCGAGGAGGGAGGGCGGAGACATGGACAGAGGGAGGGGAATGGGAGGAGACACAGCCGACTACAATACAATCACATCGTGTCTGTCAGCTCCTCCCCCCACCATCCCCCGATCCACAGCGATCACACCCGGCTGTGTCAGGGGATCGACACCCCCATTATCTGTACACCCGACATCCCCATTCTACTGCACCGAGTAGTGACAACACTAACCGTGCGATGTACAATACAAGGACAGCAGGAGCCTTCCCCATTCTACCAATACCAATGTCTATATAGCGCCAACATCTTCCACAGTGCAGTACAATGGCAATCTCCTCCATCCCTATACTTCTGTACCATAGAACATACACAGGACCATCCCCATAGAACATACAGAGAAACATCTCCCTCCATCCCCATAGAACATTCACAGGACCATCTCCTCCATCCCCATAGAACATACACAGGACCATCTCCTCCATCCCCATAGAACATACACAGAACCATCTCCTCCATCCCCATAGAACATACACAGGACCATCTCCTCCATCCCCATAGAACATACACAGGACCATCTCCTCCATCCCCATAGAACATACACAGGACCATCTCCTCCACCCCCATAGAACATACACAGGACCATCTCCTCCACCCCCATAGAACATACACAGGACCATCTCCTCCATCCCCATAGAACATACACAGGACCATCTCCTCCATCCCCATAGAACATACACAGAACCATCTCCTCCATCCCCATAGAACATACACAGGACCATCTCCTCCATCCCCATAGAACATACACAGAACCATCTCCTCCATCCCCATAGAACATACACAGGACCATCTCCTCCATCCCCATAGAACATACACAGGACCATCTCCTCCATCCCTATACAACTTACACAGGACCATCTCCTCCATCCCCATAGAACATACACAGGACCATCTCCTCCATCCCCATAGAACATACACTGGGGACCATCTCCTCCATCCCCATAGAACATTCACAGGACCATCTCCTCCATCCCCATACAACATACACAGGACCATCTCCTCCATCCCCATAGAACATACACAGGATCATCTCCCTCCATCCCCATAGAACATACACAGGATCATCTCCCTCCATCCCCATAGAACATACACAGGATTGTCTGCTCCATCCCCATAGGAAAATCTATATAGCGCCAACATCTTCCACAGCGCAGTACAAAGCCAATCTCCTCCATCCCTATACTTCTGTACTATAGAACATACACAGGACCATCTACTCCATCCCTATAGAACATACACAGGATTGTCTGCTCCATGCGGACTTCATAAAATGAATGTCTATGCAAGTCGCTCCAGGTCACCCCGAAGTAGTACAGGACCCTTTTTCTAAGTCGGAGCAACTTGTGTCGCTCCTATTAGAACGGTTCCTGTAGCAGTCAATGGACCGCAAAGGTGCGTGACTTGTCAGGCTGACCAAGTCGCCTGACAAGTCGTACCAGTGTGAATGGAGATTAAAGCCTTGTACACACGTACTGATCGGCAGTCTTTTGTCCAGGGCTGTCGTGTCTGTTGAAAACTGCAAAAGACAGCACACGAATTTTGACGGCCAACAACAGCCGACTGCAGAAGTGATGTCATGTGATGGTTAACTTTCCTTGTCTTTTTTCTTTTCTGAGCATGCCCAGTCTTGCAAATCTGCTGTCTGTCGGCCGAAATCTGTACTGACTGGCGAACAATCGGCCGTTCTGGTGTTGGCCAACAAAAATTTTAATGCCTGCACGACAGATTCTGTTTGGCCGAAAATGCGCTGTCGGCTGTTGGAAGCATCATACTAACAAGCCTACAATCGGCCGATCGGTCGTCGGCCTAATATTTACGGCAGACAATCGGTACGTGTGTATGGGGCATAAGGGTCACGTTAGCTGAGTGATTGATAAAAACTGAGGGAGAAGAGAAACATTGTAATACTAGTCTGTACCAGTGTGAAAAAGTGTATTTACTTTGGAAGAATAAATCACCTCTAACGTTAGATGTCCTACTTGGACTTGTGGAAGTTGCTGCATTATGTAAAACTATTAGAATAGTTTTTACATTTTAGAATGGGGGTGCCTCTAGACTGTCCATAATTTTAAAGAGTGCCTCAAGATTGTCCATAATTTTGAAAGGGTGCCTTGACTGAAAAAAGGTTGAGAAACAACCCTGCGGCTGCGGGAAAATGTTACACGCAGCAAAAATTCAAACCGCGTTTTTCCGTGGCTGGCGGTCAAAACGTTTCTATCCTGAACGCGATTCTTCCGCATTAAGAAGAGGAAGGCTCACCCTCACCTAAACGTGGCAGCTCCCAAACTCAGCTAAAAGCCTATGTGTAAATGGACACATAGGCTTTTATGGAGTTACGTTTTGGAGCTTTGGAGTTGCCAGTTGCCAGGAGCTGCTAGTGCACATGAAGACTATCAATCAAACCTTGGTTCCCTATTGTGTGAGAAACATAGTAGTAGCATGTAGTAGGGACCAAAAGAAAAAGCACAATTCTCCAGTTCTGGGCAATTAATCACTCACAATATATGCTACAATGTACATTATACTACAGGGAGCTATTTGTTTCATTAGTGAGTGATCAATTGCTACTCCCTGGAGTTGTTTGGAGGCAATTTTAATAGCACTACTTGAAACCACCCATAAAACCAAGACTGAATATATCCCAACATTCTATGTGGTTAGCCATGTAGATCTGTAAACAAAATTGCAATATATACAGTATAGTGTGTGTGTGTTAGTGATCGACCAATATCGTTTTTATTATTGCCGATACCGATATTTTGGTCATCGCATATCGGTATCGGCCGTTGTCTGCCGATATATTCGGACATTTAAAAAAACAATTTTTTTATTTTTTTTGTTTTTTTTTACAGGTACTCTTATGGAAGGATCTGGGGGTCTAAAAGACCCCAAACCCCTCCTCTGCATTTAAAAGCATTCAAAACGCCAAGTTTGGTTATTTGGAATGCTGTCATTTTTTTTAATTTGGCGCCGACTACCCAGAAGTGATGTCATGACATCACTTCCTGGTTTTTACATGGAGAGCCGAATGCGGCTTTGATTGGGTCTTCAGCGGCCGTGCAGGTAGGATGCCCGGGTCTCCCGGTATGACGGTAGACCCGGGCGAGCCACAAAAGACGGCGGGGGGGGGAACGTCCTCTCCTGCTCCTTGTAATGACAGCCGTGCGGCTTCTCAGCCGCATCAATTGTCATTACAAGACAGCTGACCGTCTGCTATGGACACCGGTAACGGGGTGGTGCCTCCAGCTGCAGGCATCACTCTGGGAAAAAAGCACTTTCCCGAAATATCGGCAATATTGGTAACCTCAGGGACTATGGACGCCGATACCGAGGTGATGTCTCTATCTGCAGGCATTACTCCGGGATAAGCACTTTCCCGAAATATCAGCAATATCGGTAACCTCAGGGGCCGATTCCGACATATCGGGGAAAGTGCAGATCGGCCCTTGATATATCGGCTTTTCCGATAGTCGATCGATCCCTAATATATATATATACACACACTTAAAGAGAGGGGCCACAACAAGAACCTTGCATTTCAAGGAAATACATACATTTCAACATCCAAGTCCCTTCATTTCCTTCTCAGGTGTATAATAAATGCCACTTCAAAAAATCTATGCCAGGTTTTCCATATGGTAGACAAGAAGCCTAGTCCTGGCAGAGGAAGCCTCTTTTCCATCCTCAACTGACTCCGCTACTGCTGCTCCCCACCACTGATATACATTCTGCCATTGGGCTTATTTAATGAGTCAAACTGCCTAATTATGACGTCATAAACATTAGGCCTCTTGCACGCTGCAGCTTGAAAAAGCTCAGTACAGCTTTTTTTTTTTACTGAGCTAAAATACAGCCCATTAATTGTAATGTGTCCATGCACACGTATGTGTAAATGAGCGCTGTGCATTCTTCAGTAAAAAAAAATATATAAATAGAAAAATCTGCATTTTTTATCAGTAATTTACGACTCATGCACCCGAATGCACGCAAATACGCATGATTGTGCGCAAATGCCCATTAACATATTGTGCAGAACAAGAATGCGAGAATAAGTTTTCACGCATTTGCGTGAAAATGCACTTGAAATTGAGTGAACGCATATGCGTGAAAATATGCGCAAACACATAGGAAAAAAAAAAGTCAGAAAAAGTAGATGCTCAAACAAGAGTATCATGTGCAAGAGGCCTTATAACGTGACAATTCATACATACAGTATATATATATATATATATATATATATATATATATATACACACACACATATACACACAGAGAAAGAGGTTGAGGTTGAGAGAGGCAAATAGTCTGTGCACTTCCAGTGCACAGTATATTTTCCTTTAGTAAATAATTATTATTATTATTATTATATAGGATTTATATAGCGCCGACAGTTTACGCAGCACTTTACAACTTGAGGGTAGACAGTACAACTACAATACACTTTAATACAGTAGGAATCAGAGGGCCCTGCTCATTAGAGCTTACAATCTAAGAAATCAAGCTCTGACATTATACACAGCCCAGCCAAAAAAAAAAAAAAGTCGCCACCTCAAAATAACTAAGCAACTAACTAAACTAAGCATGCAGTAAGTATACTATTGGATAGCTACTGCATGGCCCAAAGAATGAGGTCAGCTGACTACCTGAATATACTGAATGACCAGGTTATTCCATCAATAGATTTTTTCTTCCCTGATGGCATGGGCGTATTCCAAGATGATAATGCCAGGATTCATTGGGCTCAAATTGTGAATGAGTGGCTCAGGGAACAGGAGACATCATTTTCACGCATGGATTGGCCACCACAGAGTCCAGAACGCAACCCCATTGAGAATCTTTGGGTTGTGCTGGAGAAGGCTTCGCGTAGTGGTCCAACTCTCCCATCATCAATACAAGATCTTGGTGAAAAATGAATGCAACACTGGATGGAAATAAATCTTGTGACATTGCAGAAGCTTATTGAAACAATGCCACAGCGAATGCGTGCCGTAATCAAAGCTAAAGGCGGTCCAACGAAATATTAGTGTGACCTTTTTTTTGGTAGCGACTTTTTTGTTGGGCCGGGCAGTGTAGTTTCCATTGTTTAGAAAACTGCACAATTCTTTGGTCTCCATTACTGAAAAAAGCAGAAAATTCAGAAACATTTTATACAGAATAATCTGCATATTTCTATGTATGGTGATGCCTCTGTATGCTCTCAGTTATGACATCTTGGTAAATCGCTCACACATCTGTCATATTTACCCATGGCATCGCTGCATTACCTAATATGTTATCCCTTTCATTGTTCACCTTGATTTTACTTTTCCCCTCACCGCTCATGTTCTGAAAACCTGAATTTAGCCTGAAGACACGGTAACCTACATAAGGGGGTTTTATTAGTTTCATAAATTCAGCTGCACAGGAGGCAATGAAAAAGCAAAAATAACGCAGAAAGCTAACAAAGCTGAGTACAGAGCATACAGATGGAAGAAGGTGTGAGTGCAGCATGTATTTCTAAACACATCAAGTCACATATGCTAGAAAGGATTCCAATGTGCTCCAGGATGGACGGGGTTAAGTTACCCATGTATCTCTGTGACAGTCACTCTGACATAAGGGAGATAGCCTGGCCTCTGCACAGTGATCTGCCATTGTAAATTAGCTGCCACAGTGCCCATTACTGCATCTGCAAGGACTAAACCCACCAAGTGCACCTGAGCCCCCCTACCTTACATCACCCCTCACTAAACATTACACACAGCCCTCCCCTTCAATATGGAAGATCAGCCTTTCCCACTTTGATTAGAGAACAGAAATCTCCATCATCCACCTACAGCAGCATTCTCCTTCCCCTACAGAATGCACAATACCTATACTGTGTATATAATGTATATTCCAGTGCAGATCCTGTGCACCATGTTTGCAAATTAGTTTAATTTGATGTGTACAAACCCATAGCTCCCAACTGTCCCTTATTGAGAGGGACTGTCCTTGATTTAGAACAAAGTCCCTCTGTCCCTCTTTCTTCCATATGTGTCCCTAATTTTGGTCTGATCTTTATAGCTGTATGTAAAATGTACTTTTTATCTTTCAATAGTGCTAAACCTTTCATCCAATTTCTACATTGCTAAATAGGTATATGTCAAAAGCCAGTAAAAAGGAATAGTATTTGTAAAAAAAAAAAAAAGCACTTGTGGGTTTAACTAATCATATTTTTGTATAATTCTTCTTAAAGCGGTAGTATACTTCGCTTTTAATTTTTACCTACAGGTAAGCCTATAATAAAGGCTTACCCGTAGGTAAAATTAATATCTCGTAAACCTGCACGGTTTAGGAGATCTTCACCCTGCATGCAGCCGCTGACACCAGTGGCGCATGTGCTCTGCTTATTTGCTCCCCCCCCCCCCTCCAGTGCCACATTTGGCACCTTTCAGGGGGGAGGGGGGGAACGGGTACCTGTTTTTGACAGGTACAACTTCCCCACTTCTGGGAGACAGCGCCGCGGCGCTGTCCCTTGGAAGTTCGGCCTCTTCCTTTTTCCTCTGCTGCCGGGCTAATTACAAAGCGCAGCTTACTTTGAGCATGCGCAGTAGGGTACAAGCTATGAAGCTGAAAGGCCTCACTGCCGGGTTCCCTTACCATGAATGGCGGCGGCAGCACCCGAGAGCTGATACGAAAATCGGCTTCGGGTGCCAACATCATGGGAACCCTGGACAGGTAAGTTCTAATATTTAAAAGTCAGCAGCTACAGTTCTTTTTCATGGGGGTGGAACTCCTCTTTAATGTGTAGGTCTGTGGAAAAAATTAGAACACCTCCACAATACAAGCACATTTCCCATGTTTTGTTTTTTTTTTTTTTTTAACACCGCAACACCTGATCCTTCTAGAAATCCAGTGAGCTCCTAACTTCATGTAGAGAGTCGACAACATTGCCTCTGCAGCACTGAAATCCCAAGCCATGTTGTCAGCCTTTCCTGAACTGTCTTCTGCTGGACTATAGAACACCTCCACATTATGTTACATAGATTGCTGGAGGTGTGTGTGTGGGGGGGTGGGTGTTTTCAGTGGCGGCTGGTGTGTTGGGGGCGCAGGGGTGCTGCCCCCCCTATCCATGCATCCGGCCACCTAATCTGCATGCAGGGGCGCCGGACGCATGGAGTTCAATGGGGCTTTTTTTTTTTTTTTGCATCACCTGATTAGAGGCAGAGGCTCTAGTAGGCCGATGCAAAGGGTGGACCCCGGGCACAGTGCAGTGCGCCCCGACTCCACCCATTGTGTGACAATAGCGAATGTAAATTCGCTATTGTCACACGGATCCTCCTCACGGCCAATCAGGGAGCGGGTCTACTACCCGATTCCTGATTGGCCGCAAGGCAAACCCCATGCCATTGGCCGAGGAGGAGGCGTGAGCGGGAGGACCCGAGGAGATGCGCCGAAGGGGCTGAGTAGATGCCGCGCCGCCACCGCTGGTTGTTTTGTAGCCCAGTAGAAGACAAAGCTGCTGGGAGATTCAGTGCAACAATGGCATCCTTATCAGCTCACTAAAGGGAGTTAGGAGCTCACAGGATCTCTGACAGGATTGACAGTTATTTATCTACTTGCAGGATGTTTTTTTTTTTTTTTCATAAAAAGTTAAAGTTTTTTTTAGAGATGTGTGGCACATTCTTTATTTTTTTTTGCCCAAACATACCCCTTTAAAAATTACCTTTCCATTTCAATCATCATTCATCGTGATTTTTCTGAAACTGAAAAAAATTCAAAATGTCACCTTTTTTTTTGCAATAGGACAACCTGAAAGCATTTCCCAGAAATCATATTGGCTCGTGGCTTTTACAAGAAGTCTACAGACTGCAGGCATCCCCTAAAACAGGTGCTTCAATAGGATAAGATAGTGAGGACATACAACATTCTCTGTTCAGATCTGAATACAGAGGTATTGTATGTTACGGGCCATTCACACGGCTCCATTTTGGTCCATAGCATTTATCTGCATAAACAAAACCAAAGAAAATTCAGCATCCGCAGTCTTATTTTGGGTGTATTTTACTCCGTTTGCTTGTGCAAAGGTTTACACGCCTACAGCATAAATGTCCTATACGCTCCGCAGCCTAGGGAATTCAGGTCTGAGATGTAAACATTCTGCATGAATGAATGAAGGACAAGGTGATTCTGCATCTGCACAGCAGCCTCAGCCTATACATTGTTGATGTTGAAAGCTGAATGGGTCATTCATGTGACAGAAGATGACCTTGGCCATTGTGCGAATGACTCATTCAGGGCAAGATGTATAGTAAATATCAATAATGTGTAGGCAGTCCCATGGGTAGCCACTGCAGTCAATGTGTAAGGTTAATGCCCAGGTGCCCCCCACAAAGAAATCTCCATACAAATCCAAAACCGGTATAGAGGCAATCACAGGTCTTGCAGAGGAGATAAATCAAAGGAAAAGCTTTTTATTGTCAATGTTTCAAGAGAACTCACTCCGTCTTTCTCAAGATGTGTAGGCAGTGGTGGTACAGAATTACTTTAAATAGTATTTACCGAAACGAATACAGACATGTGAGTGTATGACTTAAAGTCTTACTAAACCCATGAGCCTGCATTCACTATAACTGGTCTCCCACAGACAAGGTCATCCAGTGCCCAGGGCAAGGATGCCAAACTGCGCCCCCCCCCTTCCCTTAGGGTTAGGGTCAAGGCGCCCCCCCCCCCCCATCCCTGCAATAAACCATTGCGCCAGGGCAACCGTCCCTCCTGCCCACCCCTTTTCACGGCTCTGCCCACAGTACACAGAACATGGAAATGCAATTATTTTAGTAAATATAAGCTACTAAATACCTTTTCTCATCAGCAGTATATAGCAGCCTTGTGACTTCCATCAGTGTCTGGTTAAAGCTTGTAGGAGGAGTTTTCATTCTACTCTGCCTGTCCTAAAAGGCTGCAGGACCCCTGCCCCTCTGTCTGGACAGTGCCGATTGGCCCTGTGCTGATCACATGCACCCTCCCAAGGAAAAGGGAAAAACCTCTCTAGTAATGCACACCAAACTGAGCATGTGCAGAGTGACTCCAAAGGCTCTGTACTCTCAGGAGATGGATTGTGGACAGTGGAAGGAGGGGAGGATCAGAGAAGCCATGCTCAAACAACTTTTTTACACAATGCAGGGGATTAACCCCTTGGGTTCTACCCTGAGTATAACAAGCATGCTTTACTGCATATACAAACTTATTTTACTGTTGTGGGTTTAGTAACACTTTAAGACAAGAAGGCACAATTTAAGTGGGAATTAACCCCTATCTCTGACTTTTACCTATAGGCTTACCTATAGGTACTATAAATATCTCCTAAATGTGCACCGCTTAGAAGATGTTTACCGTACATGCAAGCCAGTGAAGTCACCGGCTCATGCGCTCTGAAGGAAGGGCCATCTGGGCCTTGCACCTTGCATTCAGAGTCCTATGCCGTAAGCGGTGGCATACACGGGGGGGGATGTCTTTGCGGCTCCAGCCACTTACACAACCAGAGTCCGCAAACCCTGAAGGAAGGGTGAAGATGGAAGCTGCTGAATTGCTTAGCTTTCAGGTAAGGTTCACATAATGTACTCAGTGGTTTACTACCGCTTTAACCCTTCTAGATGTTCTGTAGCTAATCTTCACTTTCTGAGTTAGGGTCCAAACTGATGCTGCTGCTCTTATGTATTTACTTCTTTTTTAGCAGACACAGCACTATCAGTGTCCTGCCAAGCACTGGTTAGCGATTGTAGGAGGAGTTTTCATTCTCCTCTGAATATCCTATAAGGCTGCATGACTCCTGACCCTCTGTCTGGATGGTGCTGATTGGCCCTGTGCCGATCCCATGCACCCTCCCCCCCCCCCCCCCAAAAAAAAACTCTCTAGTAATACACACCAAACTGAGCATGTGCAGAGTGCCCCCAAGGTTCCATAATACTACTCTGCCCTTTGGAACCTTAAAGCCCAGGAACCTGCATTCACTATATCTGGTCTCCCCCAGTACACAGAACATGGAAATGCAATTAGTTTAGTAAATATAAATGGATAAATACCTTTTCTCATCAGCAGTATATAGAAGTCTTGTGACTTCTATCAGTATCTGGTTTAAGCTTGTAGGAGGAGTTTTCATTCTACTCTGCCTGTCCTATGAGGCTGCAGGACCCCTGACCATTTGTCTGGATAGTGCTGATTGGCCCTGTGCTGATCACATGCACCCTCCCAAACAACAACAAAAAAAACAAAAAAAACAAAAAAAAAAACTCTCTAGCAACACACACCAAACTGAGCACATGCCGAGATGGATTGGGGACTGCAGAAGTAGGGGAGGATCAGAGAAGACAGGATCAAACAGCCTTTTTACTCAATGTGGAAGATTAAGCCCTAAGGTTCCACAGTGAGTATAAAAAGCATGCTTTCCTGCGTCTACAGACTGATTTCACGGTTGGGGGTTTAGTAACACTGTAAATTGCAGTACAGAGCACTTTCTGCACAAGATCTTGCTTTCTAATGACCAGATTTATCACTCCCCTAACTAGCTTTCCAATAGCGATCAGCATTAGCTTTTCCACCTCACACTAAGGGGTCAATTTACTAACAGTGGTGCCGGCTTCTTAACAACCAGCTAGTATTCATTAAACAGCATGTGAATAGACCACAAATTATTTAACAAATCTTATTGTCTCATTTTCTTTGTACTTGACTTTTAGTGCCGGTTCACACATATATGTGATGTCAGACATTGCATGTGATTCAGAGCGCACTGCTCTGCAAATCACATGCGATGTCTGTGTGATGTGAATTCAGCCATACAGATTGTATGGCTGAATTTGCATCGCATTCAGACCAAAGTCGCACAGGACCCTTTTTTTGGTCTGCACCAGAATTGGAAGGGGTAACCCTGGTGTTACCCCTTCTATGCCAGTGTCATTAGTACGGAAACAGTGCATAATTTAGCACTGATTACTGTAGTAATGTCACTGGTCCCCCAAAAAGTGTCAAAAATGTCAGTTAGGTGTCCGATCTGTCCGCCGCAATGTCGCAGTCCCGATAAGAATTGCTGATCGCCGCCATTACTAATAAAAATAATAATTAAAAAACAATAAAAATCACATTAATATTTACCCTAGATTGTAGACACGATGACGTTTGCGCAAACCAATCAATCTACACTTATTGGGATTTTTTTACCAAAAATATATAGCAAAATACAAATTGGCCTAAAATGATGAAAAAATTTGATTTTTTAATTTTTTTTTATTGGGGATGTTATATATAGCAGAAAAGTGAAAAATATTGTTTTTTATTTCATAATTGCCCCAACTTTTTGTTTATAGCGCAAAAAATAAAAACCGCAGAGGTGATCAAATACCACAAAAAGAAAGCTCTATTTGTGGGAAGAAAAAAAGACATCAATGTTATTTGGGTACAGCGTCGCACAACCGCGCGATTGTCAGTTAAAGTAACGCAGTGCCGAATCGCAAAAAATGGCCTGGTCATTGGGGGAAAACCTTCCAGTCCAGAAGTGGTTAAGCATTTTACGTGTGTAGTCAAGCTTAGGCATTTTTTTTTTTTTTTTTTATTCAATGGAAAATGCAGGGCGGTGGGACCCCCTCTTACAGGCTATGAAATACACCTGAAAAAAACTAAAAAATAATGCTCCATTCAAGGTGACTTCCTTCAAACACACAGAAGGTTTATCTTTGCCTACAGTAGCCAAGGGTTTGTTCCATAAAAACACAATTTCCCATTGAAATCTGAATCTATGCAATGTTTGTATTTCTTCAATTCTGTTTTAAAAAGGGATTACAGAGAGATTTACCCCTTTGCTAAAATGTAATAAATATAGCTTCTCATGGGATTATGTTCATATAAACTCCAGTAACTTAGAAATGGGTCCTGTACAATCTACACAAACTGGGACAGTATGCTTTATCAAGTCAATGTCCAAACCAAACCAATCATAATAGAATCCCCCTAATGAGACCATAAACCTAAATCACAACGATGGTTATTTAAAAGAACGACTAATAAACTTTTAAGAGGTCATCAGATCTGAAGATAAAGAAAAAGTGATACAGAGGAAGGCTCCATTCACATATAGGCGTTTCGGATCGTGGGCAGAATTGCCGCAATTCTGCCCACGATTCCGAAGCATTGCAAGTCGTGAGACGCCCAAGCGATTCCCGTGACTTGCAATGGCACCCCAAACGCGGCGCAATTTTGCCACGATTGTCGCCTAACGAATAGAATTGCGGGATACCTGAAGCTCAAAATAAGTTCTTGTACTTCTTTTGGGCGTCAGGAGTCCCGTGATTCCGTTTGTGCGATTTTAACGCGACTTGTCGTGCGACAATCGTGGCAAAATCGTGCTGCGTTTGGGGTGCCATTGCAAGTCACGGGAATTGATCAGACGGCCAACAACTTTCTATAGTTTGGAATTGCGGCAATTCTGCCTGGGATCCAAAACGCCTATATGTAAATGGAGCCAAAGAATCTTTTCCCTACACAGTGGACTGTCTGCCTATTAAATAAACTCAAACATTGTACACTGCCTCTGCTAAGGCTAGCCATACACAGACAGAAATGTAAGAGATTCTTGTTTAGGGCTCTTTCACACAGGCGGACCGTTCAGATCTGCCTGTCAGTTTTTTTGGCGGATCTGAACGGCCCCCCCCATGCATCCCTATGGGGCATCGGATGTCAGCGGAGACATGTCCGCTGACATCCGATCCGTCAAATCTGGACGGATGGAAACCCTATTTTCCATCCGTCCAGCAGATTGGATTGGATCGGATGAGAACGGACCGACGGTCCGTTCCCATCCGATTCCCCCATAGAGATGTATGGGGAACTGACAGCTGTGTCTCCGCACACAGTGCGGAGAACAGCTGTCATCCTCCTGCTCAGCGGGGGATCGGCGGATCGATCCCCCGCTGAGATAAACAGAGTCCGCCGACGGACACATAGTGTGAAAGAGCCCTTAGTGTGGATGGAGGGATCTGCTCTGCTGGTTATTAAATTCAAATATCTGCTACAGCTGTAGCTGCCTAAAGTGTAACTCCACTTTTGTTGAGAAAAAAACATCACCTCTGGATGAACTCTCATTGCAGGGATTTTAATAAACTGTTGCAGATTTCTACCTTTTGTTATTCTGAAGAAATTGTGGTTTATCTGTGTCCATGTGCTGAGTAAATTATTATACAGGATTTATATTGCCACCAACAGTTTACGTGGCGCTTTACAATTTGAGGGGGAACAGTACAATTACAATAGAGTTCAATACAGAAGAAATAAGAGGGTCCTGCTCATGGAGCTTACAATCTGCATGGGAGTGGTTTTATAATTATCAATCAGCTGCTGCACTTGCAGGGCTATAATCAGAAAAGTGGTGGGGTCTGCATCCCTTTAGACATGATTTCCCTTTGGGAGTATCTCACAAAAAAATGACATTTTTGTTACAGGGGATGCTCAAAATCTTATTTGTATCTTAGTGTAGATTTCTGGGAAAATCAGCAAGCCAATCACACAAGCAGAAAATGGCATTTCTGGGGGGCGCTCTGTACACTGTGTACAGAATGCCTCCAGGTTGCCATATTGCATTCTATTTTGAAGAAATGACAGCGTTGCAGATAGAAAAGGAAAAGTAATTTTTAATAACATTCAATTACAGTACGACTTGCGTCGCAATTATATATGCCATATATATATATATATATATATATATATATATATATATATATATATATATATTTTTTTTTTTTTTTATTTGTTAATTTTTTTTTTTTTTTCCATTAAATACCTAAACAGTGACTGCATTTAAATAAATGCAATTAGTGCTCAGCTGACAATTTTTCACCCAGCTTGGCCAATTTTTCAATCAAAATTTTTGAGCTGACTGGTGCTGACAGGTGATTCATCAAAGCTGATGGCATGTATGGCCAGCTTAAACCTTAATTGACCCAAAATGGCGGTCAGACGTGCTACATTTTTCAGGATTACAGTTATGGAAGGCTTTAAAGTCCAACTCCAATCTAGACTTTTCAACGTATACATGTAACTGCTCAGATGTGTGGTTAAAGGCCCGTACACACGATAAGAAATTCGGAAGGGAAACTTCGTCCGACGACCGATCTGCCGATTTTCGGATTGTTAGTATGGTGCTTTCGACAGCCTACTCCGACTTTTCGGCTGACAAAAACCTGATGTGTAGGCTATAAAATTTTTGTTGTCCGTAATACAACGTCCGATTTTCGTCTCATTAGTACAGATTTCGATGGAAAAAAATCTTAAGAGCAAGACTAGGCATGCTCAGAGAGGAAAGAACACATACAAAGCAATCCAACACATGACATCACTTCTGAAGTAGAATTCTGTCGTACGGGAAAATTCGTATGAAAAAAACCTCTTCACTTTCCACATCAGACTAGCATCTCACAAAAAACGGACGACAGATCTTTCGATAATCTGATCGTGTGTACGGGGCTTAACAGCAGACGGGCGCAGCCTGTCATTGACTTAACAAACGGCTGTATGCAACACCTGCGACTCCTAGACGCAGAACTATACTTGTTTTTTTATGGTGTATGGCCTTCTGTGCCCATGCAAATGAGCCCTATGTGGACAGCTTTTCCCCAACCATGAACGTTTAGTTCTATCTTTAAAGATGTTGGTCATAAGAGGCTGTCCTTGCTGACTTCATTCTGAAAAAGCTGTTGGCCTGGCTCTCGCTGGTGGTAATGTTTTAAAAAAAATGAAATCAGGACCTGATATGCACATTTCTAGGTCAGTGATTCAAAAAGCACTGAAGTCAAAGGATCGGCAAGACAGCTAAGCAAGAACACACTCAGAAGACCACCAATGGCAGTTCTCGTATGTCTTGATTTCCAGATTTACTTTAGCCGCCCGTTAACAAAAAATGTTATTTATAATCTGCAGTGATAGGATATTGGTGCAATCCAAAAAGAGAAAAAAAAATTCCAGCTGCATAATCTAAAAATGGGTATAGTGTTAGCTGATTAAATGAAACCCCAAGATTCTAGTTCTCAACCCCAAATGCCCATCGTATGGACCTTATACCCCGACCTCTCATCACATAGAAAACAAGACAAGTGTTAGCTGATTAAATTAAACCCCAAGATTTTAGTTCTCCACCCCAAATGCCCATCGTATGGACCTTATACCCGACCTCTCATCACATAGAAAACAAGACAAGTGTTAGCCGATTAAATTAAACCCCAAGATTCTAGTTCTCCACCCCAAATGCCCATCGTATGGACCTTATACCCGACCTCTCATCACATAGAAAACAAGACAAGTGTTAGCCGATTAAATTAAACCCCAAGATTCTAGTTCTCCACCCCAAATGCCCATCGTATGGACCTTGTACCCCGACCTCTCATCACATAGAAAACAAGACAAGTGTTAGCTGATTAAATGAAACCCCAAGATTCTAGTTCTCCACCCCAAATGCCCATCATATGGACCTTATACCCCGACCTCTCATCACATAGAACACAAGAATGAGCCTTTTTCCATTTTTAAAACCTGCATACAGAAAATCCCCGATCTCGCTCTACAACATCTGCTCGTTCCTGCACTACATACAGAACTCTGCTACAAATACTGCAGTTATTTATTACAGTGTCAGCCAGTAAACAGAGAAAGGTAGAACAAGATCCACACATCTAGCAGCCTGCAGCACCGCTAAAGCCCAACTCACTGCATTACATTATGCAGTAATCCCAGCTCAGGTCGTAGTTGGAGCTAAACCCCATATTTCATATTGCGTTGTGCTGGCTTACAAAATAAACACATGCAGGAAGAAAAACAAAGCTGCTTTTAATTAATGCAGCCAAGAGATGCCGCCTGGCTAGAGCAACACTGGAGAAATCCAACATGTTCTTTTAAATATGGAAAATATGCTTAAAGCCACCACAGGCCAACAGTGTAGTGTCTGGGAGGTTCTGTATGGAAAGGGTTAAGAATGGAACCAGTCATTTAAATAAAAAATGGTTTGCCAGTTCCTAAAGTGAACTTCTAACCAGTAGCCAGGCATGCTAAAAAAATGACCAATCTCTGATGCTACCCGAGCATGTTGCGGCTAGATACACTATATTACCAAAAGTATTGGGACGCCTGCCTTTACACACACATGAACTTTAATGGCATCCCAGTCTTGGTCCATGGGGTTTAATATTGAGTTGGCCCACCCTTTGCAGCTCTATTAGATTCAACTCTTCTGGGAAGACTGTCCACAAGGTTTAGGAGAGTGTCTATGGGAATTTTTAACCATTCTTCCAGATTTCGAGAAGGCCTGGCTTGTAGTCTTCATTAGAATTCATCCCAAAGGTGTTCTATTAGCATTAGTTAGATGTCACAAAATCCATTTCATTAAAGTAGAAGTTCAGGCAAAATGAACTAATGCTAAACCTGCTCTCTGCCACATTCTACGGCTAATCTATCTAACCCTGTAAAGCAAAAATCGCTATACTTATCTATTTTGCAGCCAGTCCGGTCTCAGCATCAGCTGTCAGTGGCGGCTTCAATGTGGAGGCGGGTGTAGGAGAGACAGCTGACAACGGAAACCCCATAGTAACTCTATGGGTGACGTCACTTCCCAGGCATTTCAAAGCCATTATCGATCCTCTCCTGCACACAGCATCCGCTGCTGGAGACCGGACCAGATTAGCTGCAGAATAGGTATGTACAGCCATTTTTTCTTTACAGGGTTAGATAAATAAGAGTTAGAATGTGGCAGAGAGCAAGTTTAGCATTAGTTAAGTTTTGCCTGAACTTCTACTTTAATGACGTGGATTTTGTGATATCTAAGAAAGACAATCTATAATACAAATCCATTCCTACAAACCTGGTTATTTTAGCTCACCGCTGTCCAATATTAGAAGAAGCGTCACAAAATAATTAAAACACAAATCCAATTTTAAGCAGCCATTGTATAAAGATATATTATATATATTTGGATGACACAATCTGTTGAACTTTACTATTCTCCATACACTAAGATTTTCCACACCAAGGGGATATGGTTGTCCCTCAGTAACATGACATAGATCAGAGGGCAAACAAGATAGATGCCAGAGAATTACACCCCTATCATTAATCAGATTAAAGGGAGACAACAAAGAAAGTAGGAAGACAGGCACAGGGGTGAGGAAAACATTCTGGAATGTCAGTAAAAATACCTATTACCTAAAATTCCAGGATTTGCAGGACCCAAAATACAGCAAGCTGGCCATAAAGAGCAGACTCTGTATTGTGTCAATTTGACTTCCAAAACACGATCTAAAATTTGTAATTGAGTTTTTTTTTCCCCAAAGAAGAGAGACAAGAAATAACAGAATGCTTTGTGTAGGATCCACAACTTACTCTTTCATACGTCAGTAACAGAATATATATGTAACCTTCTGAAGGATGCTAAAGTCCTCCTTAATTTACTTCCTTGGGAATTCCAGATAAGATGACAAGGAAACTGCCAGTGTAAGGCCTCATACACATGATAAGAATATCGGACAAACAGTTTTTTTTTTTGCATGCTAGTCTCATTTCGAAAATACAGAGGGTACTAGAGTTACGAAAATCCTTGTACGACAGAATAGAACTTCGGCAGTGATGTAATGTGATGCATTGTATTGTATTGTAATTAGTGGTGCACCAACATTTTCGGCCGAAAATGGGCCTTTCCCATTTCGGCCGAAAACGGGTCATAATGCCGAAAATTAATGGCCGCCGCAGCAGCAGCTTTCACTTTAACTTATATGGTGCGGCACTGCGGCTCCTGAGACCTGCCGTTTGTACCTCCTTGCCCGCCCTGTGCTAGACTGGTTGCTAGAATCGCCAGCCGCCTGCCGTCTAGCAACCAGTGACGTCACGGTCCCAAGAGGAAAGAAAGGCAGAGAAGAGGACCCAGCATGCAGAGTGGAGGAGGATCTTCCTCATCCTCCTCCATGCCCATTACTGACTCTCTGGCTCCACCCACCTCCTCCCTCCATCTTCTACTGTATGGCCGCTGCGGATAGGAAGGACAGGATCATCACCTGTTAGGATATTATAGAAGGCATAACTACCTTCTATAATATCCTAACAGGTGATATACCCTCCCAGAAAACGGTAAATATGCTTAAATGGGAGAAAGATCTGAAGCTAAATCTTACCTTCAAACAGTGGCATACAGCACTGGGCTCTATATATAAATTTTCTAATTGGAGATCTACTACCACTCCCAATCTATCTGAGGTAATATCTCTTGTTAATGACAATTATCTCCTAGAGAAATCTCTAGCAATCAATTCCCTGTCATATAAAAAATTCCAAAAGTCCTGGGAAAGCTGGCCCTATCTAAATCAGGCATTAAGACTCTCTTGAAATAATAATACCTGCCTAATGACCATAATGATAGTGGGGGTGCTCCCTCCGACCGGACCTAGTGACAATGCTCCTTAGGGTTCTAGGTCCGGAACGGTGGAGATTCTCACTCCCATTCTACTCCCAAACAAGAACATAACTAATGTCAAATTGAAGTTATATAGTGCTATTCTCTTTTCACTTGCCATACCTCTTTACAACCTGTAATGCTTTGGTTATACCTGATCTCTCTTTGTTATAGTTCATGTATCTGTGTACATGCATTGGAACCTGTTGAAAGACTGGAATTTCTGTTATATTTGTTCTGATATTTTCTTATGTAAAAACTCAATAAAAACCTATTGAATGAAAAAAAAAGGAAGGACAGGAGCAGAACCAGAGTCAACCTGCTATCTGTGGGGAGCAGTGAGTGACAACATATTATGTGTTATGATGTGTATCGGTTCCCTATACTTAGCTACCACCTGGCACTATACCTGTATAATACAGCTATGGGACAGGTATATAGTGCCAGGAGCATCTATATACAGGCTGTAACTATTTTAAAATAATTTGGGGGAAAAAAAGTCATTTTCCGTTTCGGTTTTAGGCCAAGGGCATCCTGAATTTTCGGTTTCTGTTTCGGCCCAGAATTATCATTTCGGTGCATCCCTAATTGTAATGTATTCTTTCATTTCCGAGCATGCGTGGTCTCGGTCTTCCGATTTTTTATGAACGAATCCTATACAGATTGTACATAACTGTACGTTATGTTAGCGTAAAAAAAAAATGTTTGTGTTTGTTCCTTTGGATAATTTTGCACGAACTGTTGTGATCGGCTCTCGAAAGCGGTTTACTAACAGATTATCGGATGATCACTCTGAAAGTGGTATTTTTTTTATCACATTTTATCGTGTGTACTAGGCATTAGAGCTAGTTCATACCAGATGCAGTCCAGTGTGTTTTTATTCTGCAAAAAAATGCATGGACGGTGATTAACATGGATTCCAATGGTCCTTGTTCACACCAGTGCAGGGTATAACAGGGCAGTCAACAAAAGTAGAACATGTTGCATCTTTTACAGTATGGAACACATATGGATTGCGGCAAAACACATAAAAAACAAACACACCAGGACACACATGTCCTCAACTATCTTCAAGTGAGATAGAGAAAAAAAAAGGGGGGGGGATGCACTGGAATGCATCAAAACGCGCAAGAACGTATAAAAGACGCATTAAAATGTGCATGCGGGAATGCATCTGAAATGCAGAAATTGTGGTGTGAGTCAGCCGTAAGAGACAAATTGTTACCAACCTTCCATGGTAACCTACCATGTTCATCTATTTACCCTCTGAATTAATGAACAAACAACAAGACACACACCAGCATTACCAGATTATTAAAGTGGCTGTAAACCTTTGATTTTTTATTTTTTTCTAAAAATAACATACTTGCCTATACTTACCTGCTCTGTGCAATCGTTTTGCACAGAGCAGCCCCCATCCTCTTCTTGTAGGGTCCCCCTTCATCGGGTGCCCCAACAGAAAGCCACTTTCCCTGGGGGCACCCGTGTCCTGCTGCTGCGTCCATCGACATACACAGCGGGACTCTGCCCTGCCCCACGCGTCACTGGATTTAATTGATTAAAATGCCTCCCGCAGCTATCAATCTGTCCAATGAGGAGAGAGACAGCGGCTGGAAAAAGGTGAAAAAGCTTGAGGCTTTTGAACTACTTTAGAGGAGGACATCTTTTTACCAGGTTCTAAAAAAACAAGCTCTCTAAGCAGCCATGATCATTTCTGTTTAGCAGGAGAATTGTGCATTTTGACGTCATTAGAGACTGGGGATAGTCTTACTTTCAGTTATACAGTCCCTGTGAGGTAAACCTTGCAATAAAATTGCAAGACATTTAAACCAGCTTTTTAAAGACATCAAAGCGCGTATTCAGGGTTATTTAATTTTTATATAAAACACTGTAGTCTTTAATGGTTGGCATCTGAATGAAACAGCAGGGCTACAGATGATGGTACATATGGCATTTCCTTTACTATATGTTAGTATTCATATATAAGCCTGCTCCCTTGATGGTACATATGGCATTTCCTTTACTATATGTCAGTATTCATATATAAGCCTGCTCCCTAAATATTAAAGGGAAAGCATTTCTGTCCATTAATTCCTGCAGGAACTACTTCCATTTAATCCCGGAGCACAATCACTCTACCAGAATGGAATACAAATAATTTCCATTTCACTGGAATAGCAGTACAGAAGCACAGCAGTAAAGTAGTGACTGCTTGCAGACATGAAACCACGGAGGAACATTAATAATGTCATGTTTTTAGCCTGCACTTGTATATAGTATGTATATGTCAATGTGTGCATGTATGCAGTGCTAAAAATTAGAACGGCTTGAGAGATTGCATTGCACCACTAAGTACTCTAGATGTGCATCAAACAGTAGAGGTACCGCAAGCTGTGGGAATCAGGAAAATAAAACAAAAACTGTATTACTAGGACCGGGTAGATGTTTATCCAAGATGTTACTTTCAGGTTTGCCCAGTCTCAGGGGAGACGTAAGCACCAACAGGTTCCTGCACAAACCAGATGGACAAGATTCTTGCATCTGATGCAAAGAGAAGCCAAGAATAGACCTTTCTATATGTGCCAAGGACAGAAGTCAAAAGCTGTATCTCAAAACTATCCCAGCAGGTTCAATGCAAAGTTCCCAATACACACACAATTACAACTATGGGGCCCAATGCACTAGTTATTTCTCTACAGACACCAGATTACAATAGAACTTGTACACATGGGAATTAAAAGTCCTGTTCCTGGTGCCGATTCCTTATTACACCACGACCGATGCATTTGGCTGGTTTTGTGACTTTATTCTAAAACTCAACTCCAGAGAAAAATGTTTGTGTTGCATGGAAAGGGTTAGAACATCCTTTCTCCACCAGGGTTCTGTGGAACCTCCAAAGGCTGCTCGGGGTTCGTTGAGGAGAAAGCAGCGCGAGATTCATCTTCTGCCCATATTGCCTATTCAATATTGCTCAAATTACCAAACAGCCACACACGGAGGTGACTTCCCTGTACAATATTTTTTGATACAACTAAGCATAAACTGCCATTCCTGCCTGAAAACTATCTCTTTTAACGCATTTCACCCTTTAAAGGCTAAAGCTGGCCATAGATGGATTGAAATTCAGCAGGCTCAGCAGGGACTGGCCGAATTTCGATTTATGCATGGGCAGCCGATTCATCAATCGTCTTCAGTACAACCAGCCTATCGGGGGTTTTTTGTGCAATCTCTACCAGCAGCTATAGCAGCAGGCAGAGATAATTGCATTCTGGCAGCTAGGAAACCTCTCTCTGGGGAGAGATTTCCCCATCAATACTGAAATGGTTGATAGGGGAATCAAGCCATTTTCTTTCTTGCACCGCGTGGTTGTAGGAAAGAAAATTGCTTAATGTATGGCCTACTTTAATCGTAGCAAAATCAAAATGTTCAGAACTGTCTTAAATTGTGGCCAAACTTAAAAAAGGCATCACTTTAAATCTATGCCCCCCTTACCTATCAAGCAAGTTGTATTTAAATGTATCTTGAATCCACCTACACAAGAAACCTGTATCGTGGACTCCAAGAGATGGTTCACACTAGGTCACTCCGACTTAGGGGGCGACCTGTGAAGTCGCGTGCAGCGCGACTTCGGCATGACTTGCACGGACTTCATAAAATGATTGTCTATGCAAGTCGCTCCAGGTCGCCCCGAAGTAGTACAGGACCCTTTTTCTAAGTCGGAGCGACTTGTGTCGCTCCTATTAGAACCGGTCCTGTACTACTCAATGGACCGCGACTTGCCAGGCTGACCAAGCCGCCTGACAAGTCGTAGAACCGGCACTTAGTACCACACATTTGTATTTAAAGTAAACAACGAATACAATATTAATGGGATCTCAAAAGGCCACTTTTTACCCCCCACATAATGATTATATATAGTACTTTTGTATTATATATAATTGTACCCATAACAAAATGGGAGTGTCTGATCTAAAAGCCATGGTATATGGTTTATCCTAAAACATCCCCCCCCCCATCCACCCCACAATATTGGAATTTTGGACATTTTTCTATGTTTATGTTGAATACAAATTTGTGGTATGTTGAGTCCACAATACAGGTTTTGGTGTTGGTGGAATTCTTGTTTGGTACTGATGGACTCCATACCCTTTGTGTTTGGAGTAGTTCTTGTGTCTAAACGTAATAAACAGAGTCTTAATGTACCCTCCAGGTAGGCAGACTTTAGCTAACAAAAAGGGAAAAAAAAAATGTTTTCTAGAATGTTGCAAGGATTACTATGGAAGCTGTGCCCAACCAAGACAAGCAAAGAACAAAAGGCATAGAGACCGGTATTATCTGGTGGAAACCCACAGCTGAGCTATATAGTCCCTATAAGATATAAAACCTTCACTTTTCATGCATGCATTATACTCAGCCTGCTCCAAGAAGCCCAATTTGCCCTTACACGACCTTGCCTCAATAGGTTTCTCTGCATTTGCCTAATCTCTGCCATTTGTGCCTTATCATCATGAGCAAGGCAAATAACATGGGCAGGGATTGATCTAATTTTCTAAGGTCAGTTTTATTTTCCTCCAGGAAAAATCCAAAAGGTATTCATCTCAAGATGCTGCGTGGTCAGTGCCATGTTATGTGCAAGCCAGTGCTGTATGCCTCATTCTGCACCCATTTCTCCATGTTAAAAGGATGCTGTAGCATCCCAGAACAGGAGGAGAAAAAAAAAAAAGGATGCAACACATTAGAAGTGAAACCGAGAGGACCGGGCTGCACGGTCTGCCCTGAAAAGAAGCAAAATGGCACAACGGGAGATTCTGCTTCTATTCTCCGTGTCATTTTGGCTCCTGGGTTAAGCAGACCCAGCTGTCCAGGAAATGCCATTGTAATGAACACATTATTGAACACGGAGGAATCAATCAGGGCTTCTCCGCAAAGCTTTCCCAAACTCTGCACGTGCCAATTGCCCAAACAAAACACGCGCCATTCCTGAAAACAGGGTGGCAGTCATTATTAGATGTATAACTGCAGTCCAGAAATAGACCCAATGCTGTTAATGGAGGAGAATGCACGTTGTGTTTAATTAGGAAAATGAATGTATGCTGCAGGAAGCAATCCTTCTTTTGTGGTGTGAGAGTAAAGGGAAAGAATTGGATTGGCTGCTATCATATTCTTTCCACAAACACTCTCATAAAAGAGGCTTTTTGTGTGCATTTGTGGTATAGGTTACTGTATGCATATATAGCACCGTCTTTACATATACTGTAGTTCCAAGTAGACATGAGAAAGAAGGATCTCAAGTAATCAATGCTACGTAACTAACCATTGTACCAAAAGAGATTGCGTATGTGTACAACCGGTAATGGGAGGAGACTTTTTGACCACCCTCCTTTAGGCCCAAAGGTGGAACCAGGGGTGGAGGTAATCCAAGTCAGTGTTTCTTAACTTTTTTTAGTTGAGACACCCTTTAAAATTATAGACAATATCAAGGCACCCTTTAAAATTATGGACAATCTCGAGGCACCCCCATTCTAAAATGTAAAAAAACTATTCTACTAGCTTTACATAATGCATCTACATCCACACATAGGACACCCAACTTTAGAGGTGATTTGTTCTTACAAAGCAAATACACTTTTGCACCCTGGTCCTGACTAGTATTCCAGTGTTTGTCTTCTCCCTTAATTTCTCTCCATCATTCAGCTAATGTCACCACAGTGCTGAGGGATAGGGGCACAGGAGGCTCAAACAAGGATGCTGTGAAGGCAACAGACATCCTCCTTATTAACTGATGAGGTCATTGGTTGTTAGGAAGCCTACGGCTTTAGTCACATCACTAGCCTGTAATAATGTGTGTCCCATGGTTTGCAGGCAGCTAGATCCTGGAGAAGTCTTCACTACGGGATGCCCTGTCCTCTGTCTCTGAACTTCCAGCCCCGCACTGCTCAACAGTTTCAAGCCTTCAAGCCAAGCAGCAGTACAGATGGCCTGACCAGGACAGGACACACCACTTCCTCCTTCATTGAGAAAAATTCTTTCATTGATTACAGTTCTTGTAACACAACATGTGAATGGAGGAGAGTCCGATCAATCACAAGATTCCCTCTCACTGTCAAAGATTGTGTTACAATAAGTATAAGCAATTAAAGAACTTTTCCCATTGTGTAATTATGGTAAGTGATGTGACTAAAGCTGTAGGGATTATTTTTTAAAGTGGTTGTAAACCTCAGACATGAAATATGAACAAAGCATATCCCTCTATAGCAGGGGTTTCCAAACCTTCAAAGCAAAGGACCAGTTTACAGTCCTTCAGGCTTTAGGGGGGCCAGACTGGCCAGTGGGAGGAAAAAATGCACCATCATCCGTGCCCCCTCATTGGTTTTAATGGGAGAAATAGTGTCCAATTGTTGGTATCAATGGAAGGATAGTACCCCATTGATGGTGTCAGTAGGGGGAATGGTACCCAATCATTGGTGTCAGTGGGAGGAAAAGTGCCCCAAGGGCCAGATAAAAACAATCAAAAGGGCCACATCCGGCCCCCGAGAGACCACTGCTCTATAGTGTGTACTTGTTTGAATTGAGAGCCAGTTCATACCACAAAAAAAGAACTACAGATGTGTTCTGGATATGCTTTTGCTTACAGTTTACACTGCACTCCATTCTGGTGCGTTTTGATGCATTTTGCTATGTTCCAGTGCAGTTCTGTGCAGAAAAAATGCAGCATGTTCTACTTTTTTTTTTTGCACTGGAACGGACTGCACTGGTGTGACCTAGGGCCATTGGAATACATAGAAAACACTGTGTGTGCATTTTTGATGCAGAGAAAAAAAAGCACTGGATGGCATCTGGTGTGAACTAGCCCTAAAAGCACTAAGGGTCATTTCTGTCTGCTACTACATTCCTCTGCTATCGGCACGAGTCACTTCTGACAAGCTTTCCTGACACCAAGAGAAAAAAAATGTACAATCTGTCATCAACGATGTAATATAAGGACCTGCCTGATTGTATACAATTACAATGCATGGTTTATGTTTGTTCTCAAGTTGCATAGTTTGGCAGGTCTAAAGAGATTGTATAATGTATTAGCAGCTTTTGTTGAATCTTGGTGTGCTTTGTGTATTTCCTCCAGATCTGTGTAGTAATTCAGTATTAATCCGTCTCTGTGTAGGTGCTTCCTGTCATAAAGACCGGTCACCACTGCTTTCTTTCCTTTTGCAGGATGACTGGTCTTGTCTCCGCCTATCTCCTGTAGTTCATGCAGGCAGCCTGTAGTGGGTGGAGCCTGCTAGGTCCCTCCTTCAGCTCTGCTTTCTACACAGACTATATCTGGAACAGTAATGATGTCATCACTATTTTTATATGGTAATATTTGGGTTTGCAAAGACGATTGTAGCACACAAAATTGATCAATATTGTTTGTGGTTATTGAGGCAGCACAGTGGCTAAGTGGTTAGCACTTCTGCCTATCAGCACTAGGGTTGTCGGTTAGAATCTCAACCAAAGCACTTCCTGCCTGGAGTTTGCATGTTCTCCCTGTGACTACGTGGGTTTCTTCTGGGTGCTCTGGTTTCCTCCTACACTCCAAAGGCATACATGTAAGTGAGTTAGGGACCTTAGATTGTAAGCTCCTCGAGAGCAGGGACTGATGTGAATGTATAAAAAATATGTAAAGTGCGTAAATTTATGTACCTGTAATAAATAACATAAATGGTGACAGGGGTGGGACTTCCAGCAGATTGACCGCTTTAGCTCTTTTTTCTGTGTGCTGTGTGAAGGGGAATGTGTCTGTTCTCTCCAATCAGCTATCAGAGCTCTCCTTACTGAGCTCTGCAGAGTGTAATTTCAGCTCTCCGCCCCCTTTTTTCCAAACTGTCAGACAAGCTTATAAATTCAGCACAGATATAGATAAGAAAAAAACTACAGATAGACCGATTCAACTTATGTAGGAGGATTTGTTTAATCTCGGTGTATCACCTGAGAATAGTCCGTTCACTGGGTATATGTAAAGGTTTAAAACCACTTTAAGTTAAAGCGGAGTTCCACCCATTTTTTTTTTACCTTCAATCATTCCCATGTCCATCCACATTTCTATTGTTAAAGAGAAATATAGATATATTTTTTTTCTAAATACCTTTTTTTCATTACAGTAAACCCCCCTCCATCACGAGGGTTACGTTCCGGACCCACCCGCGAAAAGTGAAAATCCGCGAAATAGAAAGACCCTATTTAAATACACTCTAGGCATGTTTTTATAACTTTCACTGTACTTTTAAAAGCATTTTAAGGTCTTTAAACACACTTTTAAAACAATAGAAACTCCTTTAAACACATAAAAGATACTGAGAGACAGAGCAAGAGCAATGGAAAACACAAAAATATTTAATTAACAAGAATTTAATTAGTAAAATAATATTAATAGGTCTTACAGAAAAAAAACGCAATATATTGGGACCGCAAAAACTGAACCGCGATATAACGGGGGTTTACTGTATTTCCTGGAGCACTTCCGGCTCCGGCCGCCTAGGCGATGACGTCACAAGGCCATTCCCATGGACTTCTAGGATATCGGTGTCATCTATGCCAGGAGTCCATGGGAATCATCTAATTAACAAGATGCCATAACAACAGGGTGGGAACGTCCACCGATGCTGCCATTGCTACGGCATCCTGTCAGGAAGAAAGAGCGCCCCGTAGTGAGTGGCATTACTGCACGGGCGCGAGATCGGAAGGTGCATGCTGGGTAGCCAGCTGCAACAAATCCCGGAAATGAAGACAAGCAGACTTTAGATGCCCACAATAGAGATGGACCCATGCATGCTTCTGAGATTGTTAATTTTTTTTTAAATCATGAAAAACTAAAGGACCACATTACTGACATTATCAAAATGTTGCAGTTGAAGTGAAAACAATTACGGCGGAGTATTTAGGAAAAAAAAAAAAAAAAAGAATTGGGGAACTGGAACTCTGCTTTAAACTTTAGCTTAAGGGCTCTTTCACACGGGCGTTCCTTTTTTTTTTGCCCGATCAGGTCCTTTTTCTTTTTTTGTAACGGACATGGATGACACTTGTGTCATCCGGTCCGTATGTCCGTTTTTCATCCCATCCGTTTGCTGATGAAAAACTGACATAATGCATGTCTATGTAAATACGGATGTCTGCGGATGACACCACTGACATACGTTTTTGCTTCCGTTCCGTTTTTTGAAAGGAAGAAAAAATAGGGTTCTCCTCCGTTCAAAAAAACTGAACTGAACTGACAAAAAACGGGTGTCAGAGGATGATCATCCGATGACATCCGTATTTACATAGAGATACATTATGTCCGTTTTTCATCCGCAAACGGATGGGATGAAAAACGGACATACGAAACGCCCGTGTGAAAGAGCCCTTAGGAAAGTTGGTGTCTGCAAACCTCAAAACCCATTAGATCCTCACGGACACTGGATAATGATACACACCAAAAAGTCCAAAGTAAACACAAAACTGAGAACATTTTGGCATGCATGTAAACAAAGGTGTGTTGACTAAGCCCTTAGTTTTCCAAGAAAAAGTACAAAGTGATAAAGTCACCTTTCTTCATGAATGAGAACATCTCAGAAGACCAAAGTAGCCACATCAATAAATTTTACCGAGCTGCCAAACAAGACAGGGGTTTCCTTCCCTGGCACAAAAGCACATGACAAACGGTGGCAGACACACAACAGCCAACGTCTCTCAGGGAGCGATTTATAGACCAGAAACACAATTAAAGAAGATAATTTTCCATTTACCAATTACTCGCACCAGCTCCCAAAGTTATGGGTTCACTTAGGTGTCTGCATTTACCATAGCTTTTCTCCGACATTGTCAGCAAACGGATATGCAGACTCATTTACACTAATGTAATTATCTGATTTATAAGACTCGATGCATGTCTGGCAAACATAGAATGGGTGTGGGAACGTTTCTTTTCCAATGTCTCCATTACAGAAGAGCTCTGTGTCTTTCTCTGCAGATACTGACAACATCGAACCAGGAGGTTACATTTCTTCACATTTATCTGCACTCCAGATGTGTTGTGTATGTCAGCATTCTCTGAATCTACAAAGCTATTACTACAATTATCAAAGTAACTTTAAGATTCTAGATTACCTTGGACAGAACCCAGAATCATTTACAGCCATACTCTTTTACAAAATAGCTGAGTTCTTATGTGTGTCTCCTGCCACAGTAAGGAAAGCTGGCCATATACTGTAAGATACAGAAGGGAGTGCCAGACAAAAACCGAATAAAGGAGTCCAAGATCATTTTAATTGCTAGTAAAAAAAAGCTTCACTGCTGCTCAGCAACTGCTGTAAAGTTGTTACTCCTAGTGAAGTGTCCAATAACGGTTCTAATATAGATATCTAAAGTCACTCTTTCCTCTAAGTCCTTCCAAGTTTTATGCTATGTGGAGCCCTGACGAAACACGTTGGCTGTTTTTATAAGACTTTTTATTTGTTTCTAACACTTAAAATGATCTTGGACTCTTTATCAGGTTTTAGTCTGGCACTCCTTTCTGTATTTCTATGTGGTGAGCTACTGTTGGATGCCCTTCGATGGAAGTCTTGCAGACCTATTGAGCTTGTCTCAAGTTTTCCTTCATTAGACTTCACTTGCAAGTCTAAAAATTCCCCAGCATCTTTTTAAAGCGGAGTTCCGGCCACATACACATTTTTTACCTAAAAATACCCCCCTAATCCTAAGCTATCCCCAATTACCCTAACACTAACCCCACATTACAGGTCATTACAGTTAGAGTCGGTTCACACTAGCGCGACTTGTCAGGCAACTTGTCAGCCTGACAAGTCGCGCTCCCTCGCAGTCCATTGACTGCTACAGGACCCATTCTAATAGGAGCAACACAAGTCGCTCCGACTTAGAAAACTTCGGAGAGACTTGCATAGACTTCCATTATGTGAAGTCCCTGCAAGTCGCTCCGAAGTCGTGGTGCATGGTAATGCACAAGTCGCCCCTGAAGTAGTAAGGAGTCGTGTCGCCTCAGTGTGAACCGGCTCTTATAGAATAAAGATAAATACTTACCTTTAAAATGTATTGCAGAGCGCGGCCATCTCCGGTGTGGGCATCTGAAGCCGTGGTGTCCCCGCTGTGTCCTTCTTCCAGGTTCCTGGCTACCCAGAATGCCGATCACAATCTTGCGCATGCGCTGTAAATTGCGATCAGCAATCAGAGTAGCGGCCGGGGCCGTTCCCATTGCATCCTGGGATTGATGACGCTCATCTACCAGGACGCAATGCAAAGGAGGAAGTGACGTTGAAATATCGGGGGCCGAGGCCGCATAAGGAGGAAGAGGAAGGAAGGTAAGTTAATTTTCATTAAAAACATGGTAAGTGAAAAAAAAAAAAATATTAACTATCCAATTCTTTTTCAGGTTTGTTTACTCCGCCTGATTCTGCAAATTTTTTTTTTTTTAGGGTGGAACTCCGCTTTAAATATATTGTTCTGAAATACAGATTAGATCACTCTGCTCCACAGTCTAAACAAGAGAAGTCGATCAATTTTCTTGCCTCTAAACATTGCAGATGAAGGAATCTCCACTATTGGCTATTGTATTCTGACAGGTGGCACCCGTAGCTGTCAGATTACCTGAACAGATGCAGCCATTGTTTGGCTGACATTTTTCCACCTTCCTCTTTCGATTTTATGATCGAAGGAGGTCAGGCAGGAAAATGCCAAAGGGGCCACCCATGGACTGAGACTGACCAGGTTAGGGTGATTGGTATATGGATAGGGCAGGTTTGAAATTGATTAGAAGTATCACATTGTATACTGAGTGCAAACATGGAGGACCGATGTCACCAGCACCCACAGATCTAACAGGCTGACTGCTCAGTGTCATTAGTCCATGATAGACCTTGCCACCCTCATTTGTTGAATGAAAAGCCCGAATGAGCAAAACTAGATGTTGGAAAAGAAATGACTGGATCTTGACAGGTTAAAGAAAAGAAAATATTTTCTAACATGATAATAGATACTCACATTCCCTGAGGTCCCTGCATTCACAAAGATAACACACTAGTGCATTTTGAGGAATAAAAACCTTTACATATGCAGAAGAAAAAATCATTACATTGAAAGTGTTCGTATGAATTGTCATGTATATGTGGACATGCAGCAATGAAGGGGTTAAGGATTTGCAGTCCCCAGGACATTGCGATCTCTGGGTGAGATGTACCCACAAAGGGACAATTTCGAGCAGGAATTCCTGCAGGGAAAGGAAGTCCTCCATAAACACTCAGTAATTATTGGTTTCCTGTGTTTGCCTTCTATGAATATCTTGCTTTCCAAAATAATTTTGTTTTCCCTTTCTCCTTTATGATAAAAAACACAATAATGCCAAATCCTGTCAAATATAACCAGACTTCTTACTCATCCAAATCTCCTCCTATGCAGCTTATGGACAGGCCCATTTTTAGATCGAGATTGCATTATATAATATATGGTCATATTGCCGCTTAATTCAAATCACACTGAACCAAATGTGTAACTAAACCCACAACAGTAAAATCAGTGTGTATATGCAGTAAGGCTAAATTCATACCAATGCGTTTTTTTCATGCTTTCTCTGAAATGTAGGACATTTTTTTTAACATGGGTTCCTATGGAACATGTTCACATCAATGCATTCTTGTGCCTCTGTGTTTTTGGAAAGGGTCAGGGACTTTTTTAAATGCAAAACGGTGCTTTTTTTGCTTTTTTGGTTCAATAGACTTCAATGGAGAAGCTGCAGAAAAGCATTTTGTGCATTTTTACCGCAGTTTTGCAGCATTTGTATTTTTAAATCTGCCCGACAAATCCCCTCCCCCCCAAAAAAGCATAAAAAAATGCAAATCTCTGTAAAATTGCGGTAAGATTGCGATAAGATTGCGATAAAAAAAAAAAAAAAGTTGAAAGCACAGCAAAAAGCACTACAGAAACGCTCAAAAGCAACATGCATAGGTGTGAATTGGGCCTTAAAAAGGAAATAAAGCCTGATAAAAAATTGTTCTTTTTGGATACCTGCAAAGTAATTGTATAATGTGCTCGTGTGCAACGCATTATGTGACACTTAGCCCGCATCGTCCCAGCTGAAGGCCACATCCATCTTCGCCTGTCTTCCTTCCGGGTCTGCGGACTCTGGCTGTGCTACTTGCTGGAGCTGCGTGATGTCACTCCCACGCATGCTTGCAGGAGCCGCCGATCACATCACAGGGCACGGGCGGCCGTTCCTTCAGCACGCATGCGCCGATGACGTCATCGGCTGTATGCAATGTAATATCTCCTATCTCCTGCAAGTTTAGGAGATATTTAGTACCTATCGGTAAGCCTTGTTATAGGCTTATAACCACTATCCCTTTATTTTTTTTAAATTTGTGTCCATTGTCTTCATTGGTGAGATTTACCTTCACTTCCTGTCCTATAGCCAAAACAGGAAGTGAGAGGAAATCCCTGCAAATTAAGGGAATACCTTGCGGATCCCCGGGGGAGGAGCCAGGAGCGCTGGTGGGGGACCCGAAAAGAGGAGGAACAGAGCTGCTCTGTGTAAAACCACTGCACAGAGCAGGTAAGTATAACAGTAAGTATAACAGTAATAACATTCACCCCTAAGGTGCATACAGAAAAAGTGCCTTAAAAATGTGCAAAATACAAAATACGTCTTTGATAACGCCCTGGAGGGCGAAACGCGTCAACGCAATTTCCGGTCCTACGCTTGCCGATATGTCACTTCCGGTCGCGGTGTAACGCAGGCCGGGACCAAGCACTATCCTGAGTGAGCACCGCAGCCCGGGAGTCACACAGAAGCCGCACATATATATTTTACAAAGCCTGTTTTATCCAGCAAAATGTGAGTGTTCTATTTTTTTGCTTTATTAAATAAAACCATTTAAACGGTATTAGGCTATTGTGAGCCTTCCTTCCCTATGGTTCCACATCCTGCTGATGCACTTTTTGGAAGAATTGTTCCCCGTCAGTCCTAAGGATATCCATCAAGTTCCATACCGGACTTAAGCGTGTTTGACCCTTATGCAATATTGTCCAGGGGTTCATTTAGTCTGGTAAGTGGAACATCCAAAGGGGGTGGATCTTCACATAACTGCACTTGTTGGCACGGATTTGCACAATTATTTGCAAAACTTTCCTAACACTCAAGCACTTTTTGGACATTTTCACTGGCCACTTGCTGAAACACTTTTTTCCGGATTTCATTTGGGACTACTAATATCTATCTAATATTTATTATTATTATTGTTGCACCATTACAAACATCTATCTATCATTTATTATCTATATTATTGTTGCATTTATGTACTTGATACTTAGTGTGTTTGCACATTTAATAGCACTTTTTTTTTTTTGTATTTTGCACATTTTTAAGGCACTTTTTCTGTATGCACCTTTGGGGTGAATGTTATTATTATATTTTACTCAATTTAGCACATAGTACAACATTTTTTGCGCTGTGTACTAGCACTTTCAGAGAGAAATCAGAGAAGGGGCATCCGAGAAAGAGACACATTAGGGCAGGCATTTCCAACCTGCGGCCCGGGGGCCACATGCGGCCCAGAACCCCAGGCAATGCGGCCCACTACCCCCTGACATTTTTATTTTTTTTGCTGGGGAGGAAGGAAGTCAGGTCGGGGGCATGGCCACAGCGGCTTCCAACCAACGGTAGGCAGAGGCTGCCTCGGAGGGGAGGGGAGGGGGGGGGGGCGAGGCGAGCATGTGCAGTGTTTCTGACTCCTACCACCATGACCACTTCAAATCACTAAAGTGGTCATGGTGATTAAAGCGTTCCTTTATTATCTCTCAGAAGAAGTAAACCTCTGTATACTGATTCCATTTAATTTGATCATCCTATAGTTGTGTTAAATTAGTGTGGGGGGGGTGCGGCGGTGCGGGAAGGGCGCGGCGGCATTTTATTACTTATATACCTTAACTATAGTATATATTTTATATGCGGCCCAAGAAAATTTCTCTACACTCAATGTGGCCCAGAAAAGCCAAAAGGTTGGACACCCAAGCATTAGGGCATTAGAGCGAGAGAGAGATACATCAGAGAGATACATAGAATATATGATTAGGTGGGAGGGGAATAGTGTGATATTAGGTCCCTGCCCCCAAAGTTATGGCGCTATGGCTATGCCATGCCCACAGATTGACAGATTTCTGAGGGCTACAATCAAATGAGGATGACTTTTTGAGAGGTGCACACAATTTGAATTAGGTTATAACAACATTATCTTCTAAACTTGCAAAATAATGAGGTTTGGGGTTTTGGATTTACCACTTTAAAGACTAAATGGTACACACTGGAAGACAAACTCAAATTTACAGTCTTTTTTTTCTACAGTGCAAATAGATAGTTTTTTTTTTTTCTTTTTTTTTTAAAGCGGTAAAACTCTCTGATGTTACAGAAGCTGAAGGTAGTTAAGTCAGGGAAAGTGTAATTGGAGCAGATGTTCAGTGAAAGTTTCCCAAGTAGATACCAAGAGAGGCTTTACGTTCCAAAGTATCCAAGATCAGGAAGTTTCCCAGAGATGCATCTTCCCCAAGCGGGAGTATGATCTGTGCGAGATCACCCCGACTTCCTGAGGTTCCTGAGATCAGCTACGGCAGCTTCAAGTGCACTCCCCGGACACAATCCCTTGGGAGCTCTGAGCACAAATGGTAAACAAACCAAAAATAACTAAAATACTGTTAACTAAAGAAAAAAAAAAACCTAGATTTGTACACAGACATAAAAATAAAATAGTGTAAAGCAATACTGTGCACTAATGATTGGAAAATAGGATCAAAACTGATCTCCAGGCACAAACATATTAATGTAAGAATATTCCTCAGTAGCCACAAAGGATATAAACCCACTTTGTGTGGACCAAATACTTTTCGAAAACCCAGATATGACCTTGTAAAATTAGCGGTGACACCCCACTGTGCTGTACATAGCCTGTGCAGAGTTGAGAGCTGTGGGAGCGACCAACAGGCCCACCCACTACAGACTGCCTGAAGAAAGTACAGAAAGGGCGGTGACAAGACCAGTCACCCTGAACAAGGAGAGAGCATCAACGACTGGTCTGTATTACAGGAAGCTTCTTTAATCTGCGTAGTAATCCAGTTTCACACTGGATTACAGAAGAGATCTAAAGAAAACACACTAAGTACACCAAGATTTAAAAAAAGAATACACAGGCCTCTTGTATTTACACCAAATCTTTCTATCCTGAAGTTGGGATTTATACTTGCTGCCATAAATAAGGAGTAGAGGCCATCCCAGGTGCATCCATCTAGTCCTATCATGATGCTCTATGGTAGCATCTGGTGCATCTGAAAGTTCCAGTTTTACACTCTGAAGTATGCATGCTGTTTTGACAGGCCCCTGCTCTAATCCCCCATTCGCATCGGCGCGATTTGACAAGTCAAATCGTGTGACAAATCGCAGCCTAATGCCGGCAATGGCACCGTCCCAATCGGTGCAACGTCGACTTTGCAGTGCGGCACCGGTTTCCAAAAGTAGTTCCTGCACTACTTTTGGCGACTTCATTAGATATCTGTGTATGAACCAGCACAGATGTCTTTCAAGTCCTCCCAGAAGTCGGACTGAAATGCGGCTTTGAAATTGAGTTCAGATGAAGTCGCACAATTTCAAAGCCCCGTTCAATGTGAACGAAGGCTTCAACGAACGAAAAAACGGAATTTTTGTAAAATCTTACCTGTAAAATTCCTTTCTCTGAGTCCTCCGACAGTCGCCGCCTCTTCATATTCGTCACATATGGGGTATTAGACTTTGCTCCGAAGGAGTAGCTAGGCAACAGAATATGTTAACATTAAAGCTTTTAACATATCCCACCCTCAAGGGGTGGTCCCCTCAGTCAATACCCTCCTACTTCCTGCAACCATATCTCAGTTTTAGTGGAATAGCAGTAGAGTATACAACCAAACCCCAAAAGAGGGGCGGGGGCGGCGACTGTTGGAGGACTCAGAGAAAGGAATTTTACAGGTAAGATTTTACAAAAATTCCGTTTTCTCTTACGTCCTCCGACAGTCGCCGCCTCTTCATATTCGTCACATATGGGGACGTCCCAAAGCAGTGCAAACATGAGGGGTGGGAAACGCATCCGCGCCGAAAGGCAACGCAGTCTCCGCATCAAAGAAAGGAACCTTACCAAAGGAAGGAAACCAGCTGGGCAACAGAAAAAAGCAAGTGCTCAACAGGAGCAACAACCCAGGAAAAGACAAAAAACCAGGGGATACAAAACTTATCCCAACAGCCAGAGGTCCCCAACAAGGGACCCTAGGGAACTGCCGCACTAAGAACCTTGCGGCCAAAGGAAGCATCCGCCGATGCCTGAACATCTACTTTGTAGAATCTTGTGAACGTGTGTACGGTCGACCAGGTCGCCGCCTTACACACCTGGGCTACAGAAGCCCCATGACGACAGGCCCAAGACGTACTCAAAGATCTAGTAGAGTGCGCCTTCACAGGCACAGGGGGAACCTTCCCCTGCAAAGCATAGGCCTGTTCAATGGTCTGCCTGATCCATTTGGCGATGGTAGAGGCCGACCCCGCCATGCCCTTCCGAGGACCCTCTGGAAGAACAAACAAGGAGTCCGTCTTTCGAAAAGACTCAGTCGATTTAAGGTAAACCCTTATCGCCCGAACAACATCCAGAGAATGCAATCTCACCTCCTTTGGATGTTTAGGCTTCGCGCACAGCGAAGGTAAGACAATATCCTCATTAAGATGGAATTCCGAAACTCGTTTCGGAAGAAAAGAAGGATTAGGTCGCAAGACCACCTTATCCAAATGAACAACCAGGTACGGAGACTTGCAGGACAAAGCTGCCATCTCCGACACTCTGCGAGCCGAAGTGATCGCCACCAAAAAGGCGACCTTTTTGGACAACATAGACAACGAGATCTCCCTGATCTGTTCAAAAGGAGCACGTTGCAACACAGACAGAACGAGATTCAAGTCCCAAGGGGGCAAAGGATCCCTCCTAGGAGGAACCAGATGCCGCACACCCTGAACAAAAGTGCCAACCAAGGAGTTGGAAGCCACGGGACGTTGAAACAGAACGGCCAGTGCAGACACCTGACCCTTTATCGTAGCCAGCGCCAAACGCTGATCAACACCCGTTTGAAGAAAAGACAGCACACGGGAAACCGAGTACGTGCGGGGTGAAAACCCCCTGGACTCACACCAGGCAAAATAGGCCTTCCAAGTACGGTAATAAACCTTCCCCGAGGAAGACTTCCTCGCGTTGATCAAAGTATGAACGACCTCTGGAGAGAGACCCCTCTCCTTCAGGACCTCGGTCTCAACAGCCAGGCCGTCAAAGCCAGCGACCGTAAAGCAGGATGGTATATCGGTCCTTGAGACAGTAGATCGTCTCGAAGAGGCAGACCCCACGGAGCGTCGACCGCCAGATTCACGAGGTCTGCGTACCAGGACCGGCGAGGCCAGTCCGGTGCCACAAGAATCACCGTGCTGCGTTCCGAGTGTAACCTGCGAAGGAACCTGGACAGCAACTGAATCGGTGGAAACGCGTACATCAGCCTGTACTGATGCCACGGGGCCACTAACGCGTCCGACGCGTCTGCCCGTGGGTCGCGCGTCCTTGCCATGAACCTTTTCACCTTGTTGTTGAGACGAGACGCGAACAGGTCCACATCTGGAAGACCCCACTTCGCGCACAACATCTGGAAGACAGCCGGGTGGAGAGACCATTCCCCCTGATCCAGGGTCTGGCGACTCAGATAGTCCGCCTGCCAATTCTCCACCCCCGGAATGTGAACCGCCGTTATCGCCGGGACATGAGTCTCGGCCCAAGACAGAATGTCGGCCACTTCTCGAGCCGCTCGGGCACTCCTGGTGCCCCCTTGGTGGTTGATGTAGGCCACCGCCGTGGCATTGTCCGTCTGCACCCGAACCGGGCAGCCCTGCAGCCGGTCCGTCCAGCGATGAAGACAGAGATTTATCGCACGCAATTCCAGAATGTTGATCGGAAGGGAAGACTCCCCCTCCGACCAAGTTCCCTGGGCGGATAGAACGCCCAGAACACCACCCCAGCCCGACAGGCTGGCATCCGTGGTGATCACCGTCCACGAGACAGGACAAAACGACTTGCCCCCGGACACCATCGGGGACTGGAGCCACCACAGAAGGTTTCTTCTGGTGCGATGACTCAACGAGATTTGAAGATCCAGGGATTGAGGTCGCCCGTCCCACCTGGACAGGATCTCCGCTAGGAGACCCCGCGTGTGAAACTGGGCGAAGGGAATCGCCTCGAAGGCCGAGACCATCAATCCCAGACATCTCATGCACGTCCGCAGAGACGAGTGCGGAACGTCCCTGAGGG
Organism: Pelophylax lessonae; assembly: GCF_965119305.1. NCBI lineage: Eukaryota > Metazoa > Chordata > Amphibia > Anura > Ranidae > Pelophylax > Pelophylax lessonae. Next base: position 228,117,453 of record NC_138773.1, read on the forward strand.
ACCTGACTTCCTCCTGAAGAGTTCTGGGTTTGTCTTCCGGCAGGAAGACCTTCGCCTGCACCGAGTCCAGAATCATTCCCAGGTAGGGAAGACGAACCGACGGACTCAGTGTCGACTTTGGAAAATTTATCGTCCAACCAAACTCCTGCAGAGTTTGCATCGTGACAGACAGGTCCTTCTCCAGACCCTGGCTGGTCGCAGACCGAACCAGAATGTCGTCCAGATACCCCAGGACAGAAATGCCCTGGGCCCTCAATAATGCCAGAACCGGTGCAAGCACCTTGGTGAAGACCCGCGGAGCCGAGGCGAGACCAAAAGGCAACGCCACGAACTGGTAGTGATCCTCCGCAATGGCAAAGCGAAGGAACCCCTGGTGACCCTCGAAAATGGGGATGTGAAGATACGCATCCTTCAAATCGATGGAGGCCATGAATTCCCCCGGAACCAGGGCAGCCACCACCGACCGCAGGGATTCCATGCGGAACTTGCGAACCCGCACAGAACGGTTCAGAGCCTTCAAGTCCAGAATTGGACGAACCTTGCCCTCCTTTCTGGGCACGGTGAACAGATTGGAATAAAACCCCCGAAATCTGTCCCGATGAGGCACCGGAACCACCACTCCCTGAGCCCTCAGGTCCCGCACCGCCAGGTGCAGGTCCCGCAAACGCTCTGGAGACAGTTGAAGATTTGAGGGAAAAAATCTGCTCTCCGGCCGAGAGAGAAACTCGATCTTGTAACCAGATCGAACGATCTCCTGAACCCATCTGTCCCGCACACGGGCCAACCAGGGTTGAAGAAAACCGAGCAAGCGTCCCCCCACCCCAAAACTGGGTGAGGGCGCCCCTTCAGGCCGAACTGTTATGGGCTGCAGATCCGGATTGGCCGGACTTCTGTTTCCCAGACCAGGGCTTCTTCTGAGAGCCTTGACCTTTGAACGGCTTGCCCTTGTAGTGCGGCCGAAAGGCACGAAAGGACCCCTGAGGGGGCCGAAAATTAGCATGCTTCTTCCCAGAAGCCCCCTTAGCCTTGGGGAAATGGGGCAAGAGAGTGCTCTTACCCCCGGTGATCCCCTTAATCAACACATCCAAGGACTCCCCAAAAAGGCGAGACCCATCATAAGGTAGATTGGCTAAGGTCTTACGCGAAGATTGGTCCACCGACCAACATTTTAACCAAACCAGGCGGCGAGACAACACCGCCACGCTGTGCACACGTGCAGCCAATGGAACCAGGTCCAGGTCCGCATCACACAGATACATGACACCCTGGTGGATTTGATCCACCATATCCAGGGTCGCCGGCGAGGCCGAGTCGGCCACTAGGACGCGCCTAAGCATCTGCGTCCAACTTGCGATCGCCTGGGCCGCCATGAGAGAAGCAAACAGAGCTTTAAGCATAGAACCCGTAACAGAATAAGTATGACGGGCAAGAGACTCCAATCTCCTATCCGTGGCATCACGGAACACAGGGGAATCCTCTGCAGGAATCGCAGTGGCCTTGTTTAAAACCGCAATTGCGTGATCCACTGGGGGAGGCACACACCACCTTTCATCAGTGGAAGGCGAGAAAGGATAACGCAGCTTGAACCTACTTGGTACAGCAAAAGGTTTGCGCAGATTGCGCCATTGTTCCTTAACAGCGTGCTGAAAATCATCATTGCAGGGAAAAACCTGCGGTGTCCTGCGTTTTCTCTGCGTCCCATAGGCCGCCAAGGCAGTGGGGGGACACACTTCATCCTGCAAACGCAATGTTTGCTTTATGGAAGCAATCAATTCATCCATGATTGCAAGCTCTTCAGGCGAGCCAGGGGGAGAATTATCAACCCCCTCAACTTCAGCCTCCACTTCGGACCCCACTAGATCTAGGGAGGAGCGGGACCCCGATAAGGAGGCCCCCGCCATAACAACCCCATCACCTTCACCCTCAGAATCAGAATGAAAGAGCAATTCTGGGTCTTTTAGTAGATTGAGCAGCCACCAGCATCTGCACCTGAGCAGCAAGGCCAGCCACAATAGTGGCTAAATCCCCCCCTGGGGGGGGAAACAGCGGTCCCCTGGCTTTCCACCAAGGCGGTAGGAAATTTGCCCTCCTGAGAATCCATTGCCCCTGTAATACCAGACAATAAAGGGTTAACTGCCCCTTTAAGCAAGCGCGGCAAGCGCAGCCCACCGCACCACACTCAAGCACAATGAGACCCCCACAGGGAATATGCAAAACTGAACACAGGCAATGGATAGCAAGAACAGAAGGATAAAACCTGAGGAGACCCTCGCCGCTGCTGCTGCCTCGATCGGTGTTCCTGGAAAGAGGAAGTGATGCTGCCAGGGCGCTCTATGAAAGCCTATGGAGGCTACAAGAAAATGGCCGCCATGCATGTAAAACATGCGGCCGGAGCGAGTGTAGGCAAAATGGCGCCGTTTGGCGCCGAAACCGCCGCTCCACAGTGCAGTAATGCACACATGTCATCCATGTATAAGAACACATGTCAGATCACCGCAGCGATCGCTGTATATGCCCAAACATGCCAAAAAAACATGCCCCACAGCACACAGCTTTTCACACTGACCAGGCTGACACACACAGTGTCACACAGCTCCCCCCCCCCCCCCTTGCAGCCCACAGCATGCAGCCGAGAGATAGGGAGACAAGCAGTGTGAATAGAGGCAGGTTACACAGTCCCAGACTGACACCCCCCCAGACAGACCCCACATAGATACACTTACCTCTCAATGGCGTGGGGGACCCGCACAGGCGAACAAGCCGCTGCACATGAGGCAGGGAGAGTCGCAATTCAAGACGCACAAAATGGGGGTTAAGAAACCGCACGGCGTCCAGTGAGGTAGCCACCTCACCAATCATCCCTGCACCGAACAGGGATGGGTCGTTCACTGTGCCAGGAGCGTTACCTGGCTGAACGCTCGATGGCAGGCTGGGAAGCCACTGACCCACGACCTGCGACCAGGGGGATCAGCCCGAGACCCAGCCCGCATGATCCTCTTCATCAGAAGAACTAACTAACGCTGACAAAAATAACAGCTAAGTAAAGGTAGAGAGAAAACTCAAACAAAATTTCAAAAAGAAGAAAGAGTCTGGGGCAGAAAGCCCCAGCACAGGAAAAGCCAGCCACTCCTGACAAGCTAGACATTAAAACTGAGATATGGTTGCAGGAAGTAGGAGGGTATTGACTGAGGGGACCACCCCTTGAGGGTGGGATATGTTAAAAGCTTTAATGTTAACATATTCTGTTGCCTAGCTACTCCTTCGGAGCAAAGTCTAATACCCCATATGTGACGAATATGAAGAGGCGGCGACTGTCGGAGGACGTAAGAGAAAAAGACACTACGTTGCATCATAAAAATCTACCATTTTATTCAATTAACATTTTATATATATAATTATGCTGCTGATCTTCTTCTGTCCTTTTTAACCACTTCCTGTCCACATGCAATTTCTTCAGCATTGGCTATACCTAAGCACTTTGGACTGTCTACCTGATAGAGACACTGACACACCCTCCTGATACAATGTGTGTAGGCAGGCAGGATGGCTTTTAGACTCCACCAGGGTCAGCTATTACAGGGTGACAGCGCAGGAGCACAATTGAGAAATACATAGCACCTGATAAAATTAAGGACCTGAAAAAGGATCTTCATGGCAGGATCAACATGTATTCTACGGCTGAATGCTATACACTAAACAAGACAAAGCCACTTTTAAAATTACAATAACATGTTAAAGCTTTTATGAGATTTTAGTGATTAAGGTTTGGATTTACTTTAATACTACCAGATTATATTTTGTTTTAAAAGATTTAAAGTGACTGTGTTGGCCATGGCAATGACAACTCTGCTATTGTATAGCATAGATTAGAAATAATCTGTCAAACTAATATTGGCAAATGCAAGTGGAACTTAAAAGGGAACTAAACCCGCCAATCCTTTACAGCCAAGGAAGCTGCCATTTTAGCCTCGGTTTCATCCGCTGATGGCATGGTGCTGCACATGTGCTATGGTAGCCCCCATTTGATGGCGTTGATTAAGATCAAACATAGGCAGACTAGTAACTGTAATAGTTATCATTCACAGCATGCCTTGAATGCAACAGTTTTGGGAAACACTTAAAATTGGTGACTTAAAGTGGAATAAACCCACTGATTTAACAGTTTCCCAAAACAGTTACATTGAAGGCATGCTGTGAATGAGAACTGTCACAATCGCTTATTTGCTCAACCAAACTGTCAAGCCATGAGCTGGCTGGTGTCACGAATGATCAAACAAATGCTGAGATGACAGCCACCTTGGCTGGAAAGAATAGGAAAGTTTGGTTCCTTCTCAAATAATTTGAAATACAACTGGTACCAAAAAAAAACAACAATTAGATTCAAACAGACAAAGAAAAATCTGATTGGTTGCTACAGGACAAAACCATCTATTGTTGTTACAGATTTTGCATTAATTTCCTCTATATTTTTTACAACCAGCCTTGATGTCCTTAGTTTTCATTTGTCAATTATTTTCTCTTCTGCGAAGTCCAAGCTTGGTCTATAAACAGATGTATTACCATTATCGATCATCTGATGTATAAGTGTATAGCAGTGGTACCATCACACGAGTTTGACATATCAGTGTAGAAGTTCTCATTCCTGCCAGAATTTGATGGGTTGGTTAGTTTACAACCAGCCTTGATGTCCTTAGTTTTCATTTGTCAATTATTTTCTCTTCTAAGAAGTCCAAGCTTGGTCTATAAACAGATGTATTACCATTATCGATCATCTGATGTATAAGTGTATAGCAGTGGTACCATCACACGAGCTTGACATGTTAGTGTAGAAGTTCTCATTCCTGCCAGAATTTGATGGGTTGGTTAGACTTCACATAGTATTGTCATGAAACCGACATCTTTTACAGACTCCCAGAAAAGACAAACCATAATGTAATATTTTAAGCTTCCCACAAAGCGAAGTATCAGATCCTGGTATGTTTGGACGAGGATTGGGCCACAAAGGGCTACACAGGAAATGGGGAAGGTGTTAAAGTGCTCGTAATAGTAGAAAGATCTTACAACATGCCAGCGCAATCTGCTTTATTCTTTTTTTTTTTTTTTTTTTTTACGCAATCGAAAGCAGGATGGTGGAATTAAAAATGTAGGTTTTGGTGCCACCTGCTTTGAGCCCACTGTTCAGTATTAGGTGCACGGCACTTGTAATATAGGCTGCAATTCTTTTTTCTAGGATGGGAAAATCAAAGATATTTATATCTTGTTTTGTTCACACATTCTTTAAACCTTATCAGATAGGCAGCCACCCCAAGGAGACAGACAACTGGAGCGAAATCTTATCTGGGAATATGAAGGAAATGTACAGTTACTAGGGAAATGAAATTTGATATAAATGCACTCTATGGCTCTCTTAGTAAATATAAGTGCCAACTTAAAATTTCCTAGAAATGTATATTGCTTCACATGGACCTATGGATTCATTCTGTGTGGTGGGGCTATGGGCGTCTTGCACACAGAACAAGAAACAGAAAGCCTGACTCCACCACCAATTTATTGGCTAATAATAAATCACTACTATTTCTGCGATGTATGATGCACTGAGAGGGGCAAATAAAATCTATATCACAGGACAATATACAAGCTGTGTTCAAATTGACTGTTTTCAGTGCAGTGCTTACTTGCAGATGTTACTCAATTTCTCCATTGTAATATGGACAATGGGACCCTTATACATTAACGGGAGTCAAGAAAAATAATGACGTTAGGAGGATGTTGCTAAATAAAGGGCGCTGTGCGCAACATCTGGTAGCCTTTAGCAACCAATCAGATATCATATGTTACGATAGTAAATTCTCATTAAGCGCTTCTGGATAGGAAGATTTTCCCCCTTAATGACCAGACCATTTTTTGCAATTTGGCACTGCGCTACATTAACAGACAATTGCGCGGTCGTGCGATGCTGTACCGAAAAAAATTGATGTTCTTTTTTCCCACAAATAGAGCTTTCTTTTGTGGCATTTGATCACCTGTGCAATTTTTATTTTTTGTGCTATAAACAAAAAAAAAAAAAACGACAATTCTGAAAAAAAAATATTTTTCACTTTCTTTTATATAAACATTCCCCCCCCCCCCCAAAAAAAATAAATAAAAATCAAATGTTTTTATCATTTTAGGCCAATTTGTATTCTACTACATCATTTTGGTAAAACAAAATCCCAATAAGCGTGATTTGAAGCAAACAACAAAAGTTATCGCGTCTACAAACTAGGGGAAAGATTTAAGTAATTTTTATTTATCAATTTATTTTTTTACTAGTAATGGTGGCGATCAGTGATTTTTAGCAGGACTACAAAATTGCAGCAGACAGATTGGACCCCTAACTGACATTTTTGACATTACTAGAGTAATCAGTGCTAAAACTATGCACTGTTACTGTAATAAATGACACTGGCAGAGAAGGGGTTAAGAACAATTCTCCTGCGCTCGAGTGAAATATGATGGAGGGAAGAGAAATACTTCCAACGGACTTGGATGGGTATGACTTGTGGTCTTGCTGCCCCCTCAGGATCAAGGGTATCCGAAACAAACTGGAAAACAACAACAAAGAAAGGGGCGCACCGACCTAGTGCATTACCACTAAAAACATTAAAATAGTAAAACGTATATATTATACTCCCAAAGCAGGTGTGAATATCACACACATCAACATAATCAACATGGAATCTCCAAGGTAGTCAAGGCACTGCGCAATGCTGGATGGCATAAAGTGTATTGCATGAAACTGCGATGGCTAGGCTGACGCGTTTCGAGGGCGAGCCCCCTTCCTCAGAGCCAAGAAATGCTGCAGTCATTTTTTTTACCAATACAGGCGGTCCCCAAGTTACAAACATCCAACTTACAAAAGACTCATGGTTACAAATGGAGGAAGACAACAGGAAGTGAGATGAAATCTACCCCGAGGAAGGGAAATTCACTCCTGTAAGAATTATTATGGGAAAAAGGTGTCTCCACTGAAGCTTTATCACCAATCCTTGTTTCCACACCAACCCAAAATGTATAAAATCCAATTGTCACAGCGACAAAAAGTAAGGTGCAATCTTCTGAACAGGGGCACAGACAGCAAAACAATAGTTACAGGGGTGTTAACCCTTCCCTGTGCTATCCAAAAAACGTAAAAAATATATATTTTTCTTTTTGGCTGGAGTTACACTTCAAAAATGTACCTGTTCCAACTTACACACAAATTCAAATTAAAAACAAACCTACAGACCCTATCTTTCTTGTAACCCGGGGACCGCCTGCAGTTGGAAAATGAAAGCAAGCATCTGGATGGTTGCAATTGCCAACAAATTTACTTTTCCATTCTTTACCTTACTGAGACTAATACTTGGTTCATTGTGCAGCTCAAGAGTTGTGACTACATTAATCCAGTATGAAATCAATGTAGAATTCCTGATTTAAAATGACTTTAAATAGTTTGTTTGAGCCACATGTGCCCAAATGTTTCCATTACATAGCTATGAAGCCATTGTGTGCACTGTAATATACTGTAGTATGTGGCACTGTGGTCTGGCAGGCAGCAGTAATGGGGGACTTCGGATCTGCTGTTGGAATTAAAGAGAGATGGACTGAGTGCTTCTCTGCCAATCAGGAGAAGCCTTATATTTTTATCAGTAAACACAAGGCTTCCCTTGATTTACCGAGAAGAAAATTCTGACATCATCTGCCTGCCTCTCCACCTTGGACCAATATTTATATTCAAGGATAAAAATTCAAAGTTTCTCCTAAATGGCAGCAGAGAAGAATTCAGCCTTACTATTTAGTTCCAGCAGCAGACAGGAAGTTGCTCTTACCGCTGCCGGCACACAGCGCATACTCTCTGTAGTTATTGCTAATGCAGTGCATTACACCATACAGTGGCTGCATGATTATGTAATGGTAACAGTTTGTTTAGACCGAACTGGCCCAAACAAACTTTTAAAAGTCATATTAAGCCTGGAATTCTACTTTAAAGAAAATCCAGGGAAAAAAAAAAAAAAAACACAGGAGCTGCCATTGTTGCTTAGCTTTTTATTGGTCAAGTGCTGTCATTCTGGCTCTTGATTCACCACCTAAGGAGTCACTGATCTAGAATAAACATACAGCCAATGAAGTCTGAAATGTCAGAACTTCGGGGATGCAGGTTTGTCCAGGTTAATGTCCAAGGATGACAGCAACAGAGTTTCAAAGCTAAAAAAAGAAAAAAAAAAAAAAACGCTGCAAAGCATGTTTCCATCCCCACGTTTTCATTTTCATCACTTGACTGAAGCAATGACCAAAAGGATAACATATGGATGGATTGCCAGAAGCATAGGAAATCAAATCAGTTGAGATAAAACTTACTTCCCGTTGAATCAACAGTATTTTTTTTTTTTTACGTAGCACACATCAGAAAGTAGAGTTTGCAAATATCTACACTAGCCTCTTTACAACCTTGATATCCTTGTTGAAGTACTGAAATAATGTTCTGATCTCCTCTTTGTCCTGATTTGTGAAAGGCAGATTCTATGACCAACAGGCAGAAATAAAAAGCAGGAGATTTGAGGCCAAGTTTCACCACAAGGGAGGTCAAGGTATATACAGAACTTCAGCTACCTATCATTGACTCTACTGATTGGTATAGAATTGGGTTTTCACTGAAGGTAGCATTTGCTTACGGCCCTTTTCATCAAATGTTAGTTTAAATTGTCCAGGTTTGTGACACTTTACAGAACTATGCTCCAAAAAATGATGCTTAAAGAGCATTGATGTCCAACATTTTTATTTTTAGTCTTGGTCAGAGTAGTGAAGGGTTAAAACCTGCCATTTTGCTTTCTGTGCCCTGTGCACCATTGGGCGAATACACTTTATAAAAGAGATCAGGTGCTCAAAATGAGTGTGTGTTTAAACCCAATATAGAGGTACCTACATCCTAAAGTGTATTGTATAGAAGAAGAGGAGGGGGCAGCAGGATTTTACTTGGCACCATCAAAGAACATTACACTGGATTCAATTTATTACAAAGTAAATAACATTACAATAAATCTTCACTTAAAGCAAAATAATAGAAATCCCTGTATAAGGCCGTGCTATACCCACACAGTTAATGGCCTTGCACCGTACAGGTGTCAGCCAAACTCGACATGTTTCCTCGTGACTCGCTTCTTCAGGAGTGTATTTGAGGGAACAAAATTCTATAACAGCAAAATTTATACAGGATAATGCCAATAGTAAATAGTGTAGAATACTCAAATAACTATATATATATATATATATTTACCTATCTTTAGATTAAACCTATCCTAGATTCCTAGGCATCAATCTGCTAATTTTTGAAACTATGTGCCACAATACACCTGGCTAATGTTTTTGGTCCCTGTTAATATCCTCATCTGCCTTGTTGGTGTTCCGCTATGCCCCACCTGCCCTCTCTCCTAATTTTGGATCCGTTACCATTTTGATATGTTTGTTTCTCCTAGGCAAATACTCATTTGAGTGTGTTTTTTTTAAGCACTTTTCCAAATGTTAATGCTGTATATACATAGATCCCTTGTGGCTCTTTGGTCTGCTCTCATGTTCGTCTGGCAAGGATTGCCTTGACATCTCTATGGTGGTTGTCTGCTGACTTCATCTGGCTCCTGGGGTAAGTGCTGGATTGGCCACCTTCTAGAGCAACTACCTGTTGATATCCATTTGTTTCTTTTTAGCATTCTACAATATTTGCTATTGGCATTGCATTACAATTTATTGAAGAGTATTCTTTCGAAAACAATTACCTTTGAAAAACTGCTGTGCAATTACTGGATGATATAAACAAATTGTGATTTCATTCTCTTAGGACTCCTGCTAAAAATATATATATATATATATATATATATATATATATATATATATATATATATATATATATACATACATACATACACACACACACATATATATACACACACATTATATATATATATATATATATATATATATATATATACATATATTATATACACATACAGGTCAGAGGTTCTAAGTAATTTTCTAGCAAAAAATACTGATTGTTACATGTAAACAAAAGATGTCAGAAAAGACCTGGCCCTTTTAAGCCAGTGTGAATGAACCCGTAGTGTTTGAAAACTCCTCATCAGCAGCAAGTTTCTACATATCAACACAGAAGATGGTTAGAATCTTACAGCATGTAATAGGGTGATGATGGAATCATAATTGTCTTTCCCAGTTCTTAACTCTGTTGAAGCTATGAGTTCATGCTTTTAGACTTAGTCATGTAGGTGTGTGCATGATTAATTAAATAAACATAAAACCTGCATTAAGCACTCTATTAAGTGATACAACTTTAAGGTGCACAATCTGTATTGAATCTCTGCTGTTGGACAGACGGGCCAAAAATCTGTGTTTTTAAGGGTAAATGAGAACAGCAGATCAACTAAGGTTACATGAATAGCTCAGTAATTGGTCTAGTTTTTGTATGCAATATTTGGCAGAAAAAAATTCTGATACACACCAGTTTTAGGCATCGGTGAATGTATACCAATTCACGGGTAGGCTAGTTATAGACTATGCAGCTGACAAGTGGGCACAGTGTTGTAGTGAAGTGTTGGGATTATACACAAATGTGTCAGTGGAGGGTGCAAAAAAGCAGGGCTTCCCCTTTTGGGTGGAGCTCTGCTTTAAGAACTGGAGGGCATTCTAATGTGGCAAATGAGGCTTAATGTTGATAAATGTAAAGTTATGCACTTAGACGCTAAGAATATGCATGCATCATACATACTAGGTGGAGTAGAACTGGGGGAATACATAGCGGAGAAGGATCTTGTTGTTCTGGTAGATCATAAGCTTAGTAAAAGCATGCAATGCCAAGCTGCGGTTTCCGAAGCAAGCAAAGTCCTTTCTTGTATTAACAGAGGCATGGACTCCAGAGAGCGAGATATCATTTAGCCCCTGTACAAATCATTAGTAAGACCTCATCTGGGATATGCAGTTCAGTTTCGGGCACCAGTTCTCAAAAAAGGATATTGGGGAACTGGAGAAAGTACAGAGAAGGACAACCAAACTGATAAGAGGCATGGAGGAGCTCAGCTATGAGGAAAGATTAGAGGAACTGAATTTATTCTCTCTTGAGAAGAGGAGATTAAGGGGGTGATATGATCAACATGTATAAATACATAAGGGGTCCATATAATGAACTTGTTGTTGAGTTATTCACTTTAAGGTCATCATGGAGGACAAGGGGGCACTCTTTACGTCTAAAGAAAAAAAGATTTTGTCTCCAAATACGGAAAGGCTTCTTCACAGTAAGAGCTGCAAAAATGTGGAATAGTCTCCCTCCAGAGGTGGTTCTGGCCATTGTTTTAAAAAAAAAAAAACCCTGGAATATTTCCTAGGTGTACACAATATAACTGGGTACTGATATTTATAGGTAAAGTTGATCCAGGGAATATCCAATTGCCTCTCAGGGGTTCAGGAAGGAATATTTTCCCCCTGCTGTAGCAAATTAGATAATGCTTTGCTGGGGTTTTTCGCCTTCCTCAGGATCAACTGGGGGTATTGGATTGTGTATATGGGATTGTGTGGTTTTGTTTTCTCTACTGTTTTATGTTTTTTATTGGTTGAGCCGGGTGGACTTGTGACTTTTTTCAACCTCACTAACTATGTAACTATGCATTGATGAAAATCTGCCACAAAGAACAAAAAAATGAGATTTCTGGTTAAACTGCAATTTTATGCAGTAAAATTCAAAATATTTACTACGAGAAGACAAAGGGGAGTGAATAGGTCCCTAAAGGGGAAAAATGCACATATAGTCATTTACAAACCCCTACAAATATTTGTGGTCCTTCAGCTTCCCTAACCATTTCCATAGCTTTCCACAGGATATGACTGTTTTATAATGATCTGCTCTATTTGCCATAAACATCCCTTTTCAATCTAACGCAGCTTCAGCAATTGTGTATAAGGCAATATTTTGCTCATTAAACCATACAAGCTTCATAGAGAGACCTTGATACCACTACCAGAGCAGAGGTGATTTACATTCAACACTAATGGAATTGATCAATGACAGGGAACCTCAACCAATTGATTTTTATAACATTCTCAACATGGTACTTGAGGTCAATTTGCAAGAAAATATAAAAGGAAGAATACAAAAAAAATGCTGCTCAGGTTGAAGGGTTATATGATAAATGATGGCCTGCAGAACACTGGGGCACCGGAAGGCTTGTAATAGCGTTTGGTCAGAAAGACTTGGTCACAGGGTTACGGCAATCTAGACTACATCTGACCTAGTACAGAGAAATGTGACTGATCTCCCGGTACTTCAAGACTCACACTGCTTGTTCTGATCATATATTCTGGCACTGTGCCAACTTCATTATTTTGGGGTCAGATTTTGCAACATTTACAAACTCGGAATCTACAGATGTACAGGGAAATAAAGCTGAAAGAAGAACTTAAGGCATTATCCATGAATGTTCTATATTATCAGTTGAATCCCCATTGGTTTACTGTGAGAACAAGAATTACATTTACTTCACTCTCTATAACTTAGAGCAGGAGTTCCCAAACTGTGGGTCGCGAGCTGCGTTTGAGTGGGTCGCGTTGAACCAGAAATCACCCAGGCCCAATTAAATTGTGCTGTGCGAGTCCGCTCCGCACAAATTACAGAGAGCCAGAGCAGTCAAATCGCAATGGATTCAGGACCCCGTCCACGCAGTTTACGGAGGCTGGTCTGCATTTCCCGCGAGGAGGATACTTGCATCAGTGAGTACGCATGTGGGCTGTTCTGTAGGATGTGTTCATGGGGTGCAGAGACAGCTCCTCGGTCCTGCTGGCAGCAGCGGTGGTGGCTAGACTGGCAGCGGGATTCTCGCAGCTATAGCAGGCAGAGACGGCAGCCTTGGTGTCATAGGAGGAGGGCCAGGTGGCCCGGCGGTGTCAGGAGTTCATGGCAGCTTCTGTGACCCCAGTAGAGGATCTGAAGGAAAAGAGCCAGGACGCCAAGACCAGCATAGAGCTCCTCATCATGGAGACTCTGGGGGAGGTGTGCTAGGCCCTGGCGAGGGCAAACAGGGGCTTCACCTTCACTTTGGACCGCTGGGAGAGAAAGGAGGGTAAGTGCCTTATAGCCTGCTGATCACTGTCTTGGGGTGGTTGATTTCTGTCCTCTGACTGCCTTATACTGACTATGAGGGTGCTGATTAGGGATGATCAAACTTTTGAAAAGTTTGGTTCGACCAGAACACCCGAACTTCCCGAAAGTTTGGGTCCGGATTCCAGAACCCCATTGAAATCAATGGGACCCGAACTTCGGTAATCAAAAAAAAAAACACCACTTTGAAGCCCTAAAATCCAATAAATGCCCCTAAAAAGTGCCTAGGGTTCTGGGTCATGCCCCAGGGACTATTAATCACACAAAAAAAGTTCTTAAAAATTGTCGTTTTTGATAGACAGCAAATTATTGAAAAAATGATTGAAAAAAAAAAATGAGATTTCTTTGGATTTATTGTCTGGGGGGGGGTCTAAAAAGTGCACCTGTGAAGTTTCAGCTTTGTAGCATGTCCAGAACCAGAAAAAAAAGATAATTTTTCTTAGAATTTTTATTAGCGCAGGGATGGGGTTCCGCTACTTTCACACCTGGGCGTTTTTGTTTCAGGTGTTTATTGGGCATTTTTTGGGCGTCTTTGGAGGCAGACATAACATCTGAACTTCTGTATAGGGGTATATATACACACACACACACACACATATATATATATATATATACACACATACACATATAGGTGTGAAAGTAGCAGAACCCCATCCCTGCGCTAATGAAATTATTTGCAGGGATGGGTTCCGCTCCTATCACACCTATATGTGTGTATGTGTATATATACATATATGTGTGTGTGTATCTATAGCCCTATACAGAAGTTCAGATGTTATGCCTGCCTCCAAAGACGCCCAAAAAATGCCCAATAAACGCCTGCAACAACACACCTGGGCGTTTTCGTTGCAGGCGCTTATTGGGCATTTTTTGGGCGTCTTTGGAAGCAGGCATAACATCTGAACTTCTGTATAGGGGTATATATATATATATATATATATAGACACACATATATACAGAAGTTCAGATGTTATGCCTGCCTCCAAAGACGCCCAAAAAATGCCTGCAACAAAAACGCCCAGGTGTGTTGTTGCAGGCGTTTATTGGGCATTTTTTGGGCCTTTTTTTTTTTTTTTTAATCTTAATGCATAGAATGTATTAAGATAAAAAACCTTCCGACTTTACAACCCCTTAATGCTAGCAGCACAAAGGATTACAAATAGTCAACGATGACTAAGAGAGTGACATTCCTCTTTAACCTGTGAGGACTACAAAACCCAACCCTGTGTTATGGAGATGGAGACAGGGAGCTGTTCTGTAGTGCAAATCAGGAGTGACCAAATAAAAGCGCTGCTCCTCTATAGATAAGGTTTAGTGAGTAAGAGCTGCCACAGCTGTCCAACAGGAAGTGTGTTGCTGACAGGTAAAGAATAAAAAATTAAAAAGGCCTTATAAAAACGTAATGCAGTCACCACATCTAAGGGCTGGAAGGCTACTATAGATAACATTTTTGTCCTGGGTTTAGATAACCTTTAACCAGTACAATGTTACCAATGATTTTCCCTTGACCCTGGAATTACAAAATTACTCTATGGGTAAATAGACTGTGCACTTTGCAGTTGCGCTCTGCAAGAACAGTTGCTCTAGACTAGAGCCTAGTAAATGAGGTAAAGCTGCACTTTGCTAAGCATACCCAATCACGTGCAAGGACAATTGAGAAAAAAAAAAAAACATTTTTTCTTGCACATATTTAGATGATGGAAGTCAGCAGAGCTTCTGCTTATTTACTAAGCTCTGGAGCAACTGCTCTTGTAGAGTGCAATTGCACTTTGCAAAGTGCACCGTCTATTTGCCTTTAGTAAATCAACCCCTATGTCTATCTTAAGCTGGATACACATTATACAATTACCTTTTGATTTTTTTTTTCTTTAGATTTACCAAAACCATATAATATGAGGTCAAACCTAAATGCGTTTAATTTGTATGCAATCAGGCAGGCCCTTGCACTACATAGTTGAAGGTAAATAAAGGAAACTGAACAACAAAAGTTGCATAGTGTGTATCCAGCTTTAGGGCCCCGTTACCCTACGCAGTCACATCCTGTGCATCCAATCTCAGCAAAGGAATGGATTGGTTGGATTTTTCTAGTTTGTGATTACTGAGTGTCTAGACAGTACAAGTAATACCTGCATGTCACAATAAAATGTATCTAAATTTTATTTAAATTGTGTGCAATATATATATATAAATTTGAATGGATTTTACATGGCTGTTAGATTTACCCTGCTTTGTTAGAATTGTGAGTTTACGTTCAGAAATTGAGTGTGTTGCACACTTCCTCCAGCATCCCAGTATTCCGCTTCCATGCATCGCTCCATACTGTGCACGTTCCTGCTCTGGAGAGAATTCAGAGATTCATTTCAAATAATTAAGAGATCGGCTAACGGGAGAGGAGGGGGATGGGTCGTGTGAGGCTGTTTCCATGGCAACATCTGCAAAGAGCGAGGGGCTTCAAAAGCTGGTCAAGAACAACAAATACTCCTGGAAGAGATGCCGCTGTTGGCTGTATGATAAGAGGAGGGATTAGGGAAATAATGACTGCATGTCCCAGGTTAGGAGGCAAGCATACTACACTTGGCATGCTGCTCTTTGTGTAGGGAATCTTGCTGGTCCTACACGGTTATCCTTGAGAGTAGATGTGCTTTATCTAGAAGAAGACACACCTTTATAATCTTGCCCTCATAGGACTCCATTTGTAATCTAGAAATGTTCATTATTATTACGGCTCTGATCAGCGGCACTAACACATGTCACACCTATACAGAAAACACTAAGATGTGCTAAGAGCTGGAAATGACCCCCTCCTTAAATTGGGCTTGTTAGATCACACAGTTCAGCAAGCAGCAGTGTACAGCAAGACTGGGTCGTATTTGGAAAACCTCTATGCAAGCTTGCACCAATTATTTCCATTGGATTACCAGTGTGTGGCATCGACAAATATTACAGTGGGTCAGGGCCATTTGCGGACCAGTAGATATTTTAGTATCCATCATCAGCAAGACATCTGTGCATCTCTTAGCCCCCAATATCTCTTAAAGGGTAACTCCACTTTCATGGGGGGAAAAAAAATATCAAATAAAGAAAAATAATATTGCGTATACAATTGCGACACAAATGTTATTAAAAATGACCTTTCCTTTTCAATTTGCAGCCACTGTAATTTTCTTTAAATGCAATAAGATATGGGTACAGAATGTGTACTGACCACACCCCAGAAACATAATTTCCTGATTGTCTGATTGGCTCACCAATTTTCCCAGAAGTCTGCCTAAGATACAAGTCAAATTTCAGGCATCCCCTGCAACAAAAAAGTCATATTTGGTGAGATACTCCCAATAGCAACACTTATAATTATGAAACCACTCCCATTTAAACCCACTCAGCACAGAGGAACAAACAGTGATTTTTTCAGAACAAAATGGTAGAAATCTGCAATGAAATAATCCTTGCAATGTACACAGATCACCCAGAGCGGAATGTTTTTTTTCTCAACAAAAGTGGAGTTACGCTTTAAAGTGGTTGTAAACCTCAGACATGAAATATTAACAAAGCATATCTCTATAGTGTGTGCTTGTCTCATTCCACAGCACTAAGTGTAATTTCTGTCTGCTGCCTCGTTCCTCTTCTATCACCATGAGTCACTTCTGATACGTTTTCCTGACACTAAGAGAAAAATTGTGACAGGGGAGGGACCTCCAGCTGATTGACAGCCTCAGCTCTGTTCCAGCCTGCTATATGAAAGGGGGTGTGTCCCTTCCCTCCAATCAGCTCTCAGAGCTCTCCTTACTGATGCAACTTCAGCTCTCCACCCCCCACTTTTTAGAGCTGAGAGAGCCAGTGTAAATTTTTCACTTTGAATGGATGTAGGGGAAAGACTGCTGTATACATACAAGTACAAGAAGATTTGTTTTGTCTCAGTCTATCACCTGAGGCCAGTCACTTTACTGGGTATATGTAAGGGTTTACAACCACTTTAACGTGAGCATAGTCAGGTGATTCAAATGCACTTTTTTTGGGAGGGGGTGCATTTTTTAGCATGACTTGCGTGTCTGCAGCCTCCAGATGTCTGTTTTTGGTCCTTTAGACTTGAATTTTAAACCTATGGAGCCAAAAACATGTGATTTTTTTCCCCCAAAAAAGCTCATGTACATTCACAAACTTCATGCCATAGGTGAAAAAACACTCAGGTATGATATGGCCTATTAATAATAAGAGGATTCTTCACCAAGTGACAAAACGCTCAGTGCTGAATGGGGGCTTATGGTGCGTGGTGCCATAAGAATCCGAGTGTGGTCAGTTGGATGCATATTCAAGATTGGCCTATCCTTAGTATTGCTGTTGTGTGCCATGCTCCCAAACACATTTAGTGGAACTAACCCATCAATTTAACAGTTTTTTTAAAAAAAAAGTTACATTTCCAACAAATGCCGGGAATGCTGTCACATTTGCTTGTGCTGCCAACCAAACTGTCTTAACCATCAAATGGCGGGTGTCATAACTGATCACATGTGCAGCACCATGGCAGTGGCAGATCAAAAAGAGGTTAGTATGGCAGCTTTCATGGCTAAAAAGGAGGGCTTAGTTTGGCTTCAAAGCAAAATCGATTTTCAAGCGGTGTTCCAGCCTCCCCTCTCCCCCTCCAAAAATTAAAAGTCAGCAGCTACACATACTGTAGCTGCTGACTTTTCATATTAGGACACTTACCTGTCCTGGAGTCCAGCGATGTCGGCACCGCAGCTTCCATCGGCTGTCGGGTGCTGCCGATGCCGGGGAGCGAACCCGGCAGTGAAGCCTTTCGGCTTCACGGGCGGGTCCCTAATGCACATGTGCGAAGCACGCTGCACATTCGGATTGGCTCGGCGGCGGGGGAAGGAGGAGGGGGCCAAACTTCCGAGGGACAGCACTGCGGCGCCGTCTCCCAGAAGTTGGGAAGGGTACCTGTCAAAAACAGGTACATGTTCCCCCCTCCCCCCTGAAAGGTGCAATATGTGGCACCGGATTGGGGGGGGGGAGGAAGCAAATGAGTGGAAGTTCCCCTTTTAGGTGGAACTCCGCTTAAAGTTTCCCAAAACAGTTACATTTAAGGCATGCCTAGAATGAGAACTGTCACAGGAACTTGTTCTCTCATCTAAACTGTCAAGCCATCAAATGACGTTATAGCGGATCACACAGAACCATGACAACTGCAGATCAAACAGAGGCTAAGATGGCAACTTCCAAGGGTAAGAGGGGTTTAGTTCAACTTTATTTTCTCTTCCTAAAGGCAACCACAGACTGTAGATGTTGGATGGATAGGACAACAAAATCTTCCAGCCATTTTCAAATGATCATGGCATGAACGCCTATCCTCACATCACTTGATAGATGAGGACCTGGATGTTAACAACAACAACAACAACATGCATGATTGACTGAATGACTGACAATTTTGGACTCTGATTGGCTACTATGCATCAATGCACTGCTATTACATGTTAAACCTCAGCATAAGTACCATTGCTTGTAGCATCCTCATATAATGTTTCAGAAATATACTAAAACACTGCAGAAACCACCTTTTATTAGAATCTCATTACTTTCCTTTTATGTACTCATACTAGGATTTATACAAACATAATAAATATCATCTTGGAGCTAATAGAATATCAATTCTCCTCTACAGCTTTCCATAATGTGGCGTTTGCATTGGATTTTCTGTGAACAAGAAATAGATAAGATGTTCCATGAACCCCATGGACAGACAGGAACCAGAAAACCGGCTTTGGCAGCCTGTCCCCAGGGCCAGTTAATACATTTAGGTTTCAGGATACGAGACTGTCTGCTGTCTAATCATCTGTCTCTGTATCCCTCAATCAACACAGATCTGGAAATGAAGTAGGACAATGCAGAATTAGCACAAATACTGGGAAGAGCAGCAGATATGCACTGTATTTCAGCACAGCAGATGCCAACAGACTATATGAAAGGTAAAAAGATTATGGCTCTACTACCTATATTATTAAATCATCCTTGCTAAAATAAAATGTCAAAATGGTAAAAGAACAAAAAATAAAGGACATACACTGAAAAACATGTGCATGCCAATGACTTTTTTTTATCCAGAAAAATGAAGAAGAAAAAATAGGTCTGTCGCCCCCCAGCAACCAATCAGGTGTTGACTTTTTTTTTTTAGCCTGAGCTTCAAAATGAATGGGGGTAATCAGTAAGCGCTCAACTATAGTGTTGCTCCCTTTCTTTTCCCCAGACGTGTGTCTCGGTGGACAAAAGCAAATTGCAGTAGAGACTTGAAATTGATAATATGACTGTATGGAACATGACTGGAGACTCTGACAACCCTCCTCCACCCACCCTTTAGCAAATGAATAAGATGAACTGCAAATGAAAGTGCTAATAGTGGTACATTCAAGATTTAAAAAAAGTGAGAGTGAGGCACATTCATAATAGATGAAAAGATTTGTTTATGCAAATGTGGAATACATCTCGGATCAAGCCCCTAATGCAGCTACAAGGGAGGCATCTGTCAGGGAGAAAGTAGGTCAGCTCCCACCGTCCGCAAATCACGCAGATCCAGATGAACATGAGCGCAGGATGCTCAGAGTCCCATGCGAGAACGATTCCTGCTTCGGGTCACATAAGGTAACACAGAACATCAGCAGTTGGGTTATCCATCCTTTATACTGCAAAAGCTCTAACGATGATTAAACTGGCCTGGTCATAATCCCGATTAAGGCTAGACAGCCTAGTAGAATATTATCCAATGTGGGTACTATAAATAATACAGAAATGTACAATACATGTTCTCTGCACAGCATAGTAGTATAACTTCCAATGTGAGGACTAGAAATAATAGATCCTAAAAAAATTCCTAACATACAAATGTAACGCAACTGTAAAATTGGAAGGTAGAACTAGTGGCCGTGTTGCCTATGGTAGTAGGACTCTAAAGCCTCGTACACACGCAACGATTATCGGCCGACCGATCGTTCCGACTTTTGTCCAGAGTTGTGTTTTGTTGGTTGGAATGTGCCTAGACTGCACACGAATTTTCTCAGCCAACAAAAATCAACTTCAGAAGTGATGTCATGTGCTGGTTTACTTTCCGTGTGTTTTTGCTACTCTGAGCATGCCCAGTCTTGCTCCTCCGATTTTTGTCTGCCGAAATCTGTACTGACTGACGGAAAATCGGCCGTTGTGTTGACGGCCAACAAAAATTTTATAGCCTGCACACCAGATTTTTTTCGGCCGAAAAGTCAGAGTCGGTTGTCAAAAGCATCATACTAACAACCCGAAAATCGGCCGATCGGACGTTGGCCGAAAATTCCCGGCCAATAATCGATGCGTGTGTACGAGGCATTACTTTAATGGATCATTTACACTTGCTTAAAAATGTGGCATTTGACACACTTTTTTTTAAAGAACTCTGAATGCTAATCAAAGCCCCTGACACTAAATAAAATGGTACAGTCTTGTTCACAATGTTGCGTTTGCTTTGCTTACAAAATTATACCCCATGTCACTTTGGTGGTGCTTCGAAAAAGTCTCCATAGAATTCCTCCACAATGCTTACTAACAGCACCTGCAGCATTTGAAGGGCTTTCTTTCAGAGTTCGCTTTACTTTAGTTTGGAGGTAGTGAAGGTATGACTTGTCCCAGGATGCACTGGGAAACCAACACGCAAACCAAAAAGACATCACTTATCACTTAATGTTCATGTGTATATATTCTGGGAGTGTCTGGTGCAGATGTCACATCTGGAGCAGCAAAAAGGTAAGTGGGGTCTGGATCAGAGCAACTAGCAGACGGCACACATGGTGTGCAAACCAGAAACACTATAGGGAAAGGTGAGCAGGGGCCGGAGAGATAAGACTGAGAGTCAGAGGATCAGCAGAGTTGGGGGTCCACAGGAGGAGAAATTAGATGTTACATGTGGTGAGCAGCCTGAAAGCAATGTAGCAGGAGGTGAGCGGGGACTGGAGGGAAAAAGGACTGAGTGGTGGAGAATCAGCAGAGCTGGGTGACCAAGGCGGGAGAAACTAGCAGATGTCACTTATGGTGTGCAGCATGGGAGCATTATAGCAGAAGGTGATCAGGGACTGAAGAGAAAGGAGGATCAGCAAACCAGAGGATCAGCAGAGCTTGGGGTTAGTACTGAGCGGGAATCTGCAGAGCTGGAGGTTGCTACTAAGCGGGGGGTGCAGAGCTGGAGGTTGCTACTACGCAGGGGGGGGGAATCAGCAGAGCTGGGGGTACTACTCAGTGGGGCATCAGAAGAGCTAGGGGTACTAATGAGCCAGGGATCTACTAAACAAGGGTACTAATGAGCTGGGAATCTAATCAGCCAAGATTCTACTGAGGCCCTTTAAAACAACACACACAGGGAATTTGCCAAGTTTTAATAAAGCTTCAAAAACATATCAATGAAGCATCAAAAACACTTAAAAAAAAAAAAAAAAAAAAAAAAAAAAAAAGCATGTTGAAGATTAGGGGTTGAAGATTAGGGGCTTAAATGTGTGTTAAAGTCAAAGCAGGTGTAAATGAGCCCTAAAGGAGTACTATTTGTATCTAAAACAGCAAAGCTACCAATTCAGGATTTCAGAAAATCTTAGGTCCTTTCTGTGCCAGACACTTTTCATAGTCTCTCAATATCACCTACTCCTGCAAAGATTTGGAACATTTATCTGATATAATGAGGGCTTCTGTTGTTGCTAGACTTTCTTATCGCCCCCTAGAGGAGGCCCCTAAATGGTATGATCGCTGACAAAGTGTCCCATGGAACTGTCGAGCCAGGTAACCTGCATTTTCAGGAGTGGTTAACAATGCCTTTTTTTTTTCTCTCAGTACAGCTTTGTTAAAACAGCATCTCAATTTTACAGCAAACCTGACTGCTAATTTAATAGTGAAATTAAAGTCCTACCCAAAAGCAGTCACCAAAATGTCCCTGCTCTTATTCCTGTTTGCCAGAAAACTGATCTCCGTGTGCCCCTCTTACTTTGATTTAATAAAAAAAAAAAAAAGCTTTGGATACCTGAACTAAGGGGTAAACTTCCCCTCTAGACACCATACCTACCTGTCATTCCCTAATAAATGAGTAAACTTTTAGGCTGACGTCTGACAGGCGACTCTGCCACTTGGTCCCAATAGCAGTAGGGTCACTAATGGCACTTTTCCACTGCAAGTACCGGCTAGGCTCTACTCGGCCCTGCTTGGCCCGGTTTGCTTTTCCACTGCTGGTACCGCATGGTATAGTGTCGGAACGGTTCGGTACGGTACGGTATAGGTTTGCTTTTCCACTAAAGTAGTACTAAAGTTAAGTGGGTGGGATAACGGGGTGGGTGGGATTCTCTGACCAATCAGTGGCTAGTAGTGACTGCATGCAAAGGATTGTGGGATATGGTACCAGTTTGGTACCTGTTGGAACCACAATCGAGTAGGTACTGTTTTTTCAGAGCCGTACTGTATCGTACCGTTCGGTTCCATGCAGTGGAAAAGCAAACCTATACCATACCGTACCGAACCGTTCCGACCCTATACCATGTGGTACCAGCAGTGGAAAAGCACAAAAGCGTGCCAAACCGGTACGGTTCCATGCAGTGGAAAAGCACCATTAAGGGACTTTTCCACTGCGAGTACCGGCTCGGCTCCACTCGGCGCTGCTTGGCCCTGCTCGGCTCGGTTTGCTTTTCCACTGCTTGGTACGAGTTGGCTCCTTTCGGCACTGTATAGGCTCTACCCGGCTCGGTTTGCTTTTCCACTAAAGTAGTAAGTGGGTGGGATTACAACGATTCTCTGACCAATCAGTGGCTAGTAGTGATAAACAATCAAGGCTGCATGCGAAGGATTGTGGGATATGGTATAGGTACGGCCCGCTTGGAACCCCAACCTCGGTGGTACTGTTTTAGCGAGCTGTACCATGTAGTGAAAAAGCGCCACTGTACCAAACCGTTCAAACACATACCATGCGGTACCATGCAGTGGAAAAGCGCCAAAGCGAGCCATTCCCGAGCTGTACCATGCAGCGGAAAAGCCCCTTAAGAGGCTACCTCCCTGTCCCTATGGAACTGCGCCCTTAATACCTAAGGCAGCAAGATGACGCACTCATTGCTAGCAATTGGAATTTCCGCAGTGTTCAGGGGAGCGATTCGGCTGGCTCCGCTGGTGGCAGGAACATTTTATGGGGACAGACAGGTAGCCTCTCAGCCATCCTGCCACTGGCAGTTTTGCCACCATCAGCAGAGTCGCCCTTCGGACATCACCCGTACCTACAGGGCAGGTGAGGTTTAGCTGCTGCAATTGGCTTTTCCCAAAAGCCTGTGAAATAAAGCCCTTAGGTAAGAATTTGGCTTTAAAAGTTGGATATCTTTGATGGGTTTGCTTTAGAATACATAAAAGTAGATTATTATGGACATCAGATACCTGAAATGCATATAAAATCATGTGCCAAGGTGGCCTTCAGCAGATAGCGGCATTCAACAATGCAGGATTCATACAAAGAAACGTCACACAGAGATTAATAAACGCAGGGAAACTCTTCTTCTAGCACAAGTCGTATAGAGTCACCGGGTGACATACACAACTTTGTTTGCTTTAGGTTTCATAAATCAGCTTCACTGTCTAATACACAAACTAAAGGGGTCTTTTAAAAATATAAAAAGGTTTTGAATGATTGACAAACCTAAAACCATAGCAGAATGACACACATTTTAAAGTGATACTAAACACACTAATTGACATTGTCCTTTCTATTTGTGTATATGGATGATAGCACCGTAATCATTTTACTTAAAAAAAAAAATAACAACCTTTTTCCTAATCGATATACAGCTGTCACATGACCCAGCTCTTTCCTAGCATGTCTACAGGGAAACACTAGCAGGAGAAGCTTCTAGTCCTCTGCTGCTGGTCACATGTTCAAAATAAAAAAAACAGCCTTTGGAATACAGGAGTAAAAATAAATAATGAATATCAATAAAACTGTTTAAAATTGTCATACAAATATATATTTGAAATCAAACCTTTATTTTGTTTTTGGCAATAACATAGTGTGGGGGGATTTCTACCAGTCAGAGGCTGTGTCACGCTCCTCCAGCCTGTATCATAGAATAAGAGGGAGGTGAAGCCTCCTTTAATCTACATGTCATATCCCACCCCCACTGTGTTTAGCTAGTTAGTGGGCATGGAGCTGGGAGGGAGTGGGCTGTCATTTATCACTATGTATACGCCCACATGTGTGACTCTATAGTCACATGGGCTGCTCAGATGTGATAGGCAGCATAGAAACTCACTGAAAACGGAGCATGTGCAGAACTGCCAACACTGCTCTGCAAAATTTCTAGCTGTATTGGGGACATGCACAGAAGGTGGAGCTAGAGAGCAGCAGGATCAAGCAGGTATTTTGCAGAATACAGAAAACAAATCTCATAGTGACTGAGTAAATATGAACAGCGTGTAATACACCATTTATTGATGATGTTGGTTTATTGATACGTTAAAGCTTATTTTATATTTTTTCCATTTAATATACTATACAGTTGACATTCTTTCATCATTTAGTGGTCAACTCCCACAAAGTGTTTGAGAGTCGGATGTCGAATGCGACCCTAGACTGCCAGCAGATGGACTCAGTCCTGGATAAGTGGGCCTCCAACGTGCCGCGTTTGCTTCATGCACCATGATGCTCCCTTTCTGAACAGCTAAGAGAGGGAGGGTGACTAAAAGGGTCTAAGAGCCCAGAGACACATAGGGTAGGACAGCTAATTAAATGCAGCAGTTCATTAATCAGCTCTCATGAACTGTATGCTAAAGAAAGCTTCAAGCTATATGAAGAGGCAACTATTAAACTGCTTGCATTCATTTACATTTTGTCTTAAAATCAGGCTGACTACAGCCTTTGAAATATGATGGAGAAAGCTTTTACTGCTCTACCTGCTGTTGTTATGGAACTGCAAGCTCCAGAATAACCTTTCTAAAAATAGAACGGAGATGAAAGGGGGCTCCTTTTACGGATCTCCGCCTGAAATGCTATTTGTCTGGTCACCTCTGGATGTCATTTTCTCAGACACTGACCGGGAATAAGCATGCAAATCAGCAAAGTCAGTGTCAAGTCAGAGCTCCTAATCTGCTTACTTGTGCCATACTCTACATTTTTAGGAGAGAAACGTATTGCTTTAAAGCGTAACTCCACTTTTGTTGAGAAAAAAACATTCCCCTCTGGGTAATCTCTGTACATTACAAGGGTTTTAACAAACTGTTGCAGATTCCTACCCTTTGTTATTCTGAAGAAATCATTGTTTGTTCCTCTGTGCGGAGTGGGTCTAATTGGAGTGGGGTCATAATTATCTATCAGCTGTGCAGCTACAGAGCACTAACAAGGAAATCTGCTGGGCCTACATCCTTATAGATGTGTTCCTGTTGGCATTATTTCACCAAAAATTACATTTTTGTTGCAAGGGATGCCAGAAATCTGACTTGTATCTTAGGCAGACTTCTGGGAAAATTGGTGAGCCAATCACACAAGCAGGAAATTATGTTTCTGGGGTGTGGTTAGTACACATTCTGTGTACAGAACAACTCCAGGTAGCCATATTGAATTGCAATTTAAGAAAATTACAACAGCTGCAGCTTAAAAAGGAAAGGTAATTTTAATAACATTCAATTACAATATGATTTGTTCCGCAATTGTTAACGCTATGTTTTTATTTGCTATTTTTCTTCCCCACAAAAGTGGAGTTACCCTTTAAAGGTAAGGTTTACACATGTCCGGCTGCGGTTTGCAGTCAGCTTTTAAAAGCAGTCAGATGCAGCTTTGTTCACCAATTCATGTGCAAATTTTTACTTGAATTCGCACCTGAACCAGACAAAAACCCACAGGACTCTTTCAAAAACAGACCACATTGACCCCAGACATGTGTGAACTGATTTCATTGCAAGCCGGTCCTACTCATTTGTTATGAGAATTGGATGCGGTTCAAAACACATCCGATTGGCATAAAGAGTGGTTGTTAAGCCACTTATATAAAATCATGTCATCCCCTCTGTAATAATAAAATAAGTGTCCCTGTGTCTGTTATATAAAAATTATACACCGATCTGTACCTAAATCAGAGTGGCTCCCGGCGCTCAGTTGACTCCTCCACTGCCACTGACATCAGCCGGCAGCCGGGGAGAAGGGGAAGAGAGGAGAGAGAGAGCCGAGCGGTCAGGTGATCGTCAGGAGCCGTTCTAATTTAGGTACAGAATATATGGCCTTTTTATTTATTTTTTTAAAACAGACACAGGGACACTTATTGTTATATTACAGAGGGGATGGCATGATTTTATATTAGATATGAGAGAAGCAGGAGGGGAGGGGGAGAGGCACTGACACGAGCAAACAGACAGGGAGGGGAGGGGGGAGAGAGGACAGTGCAGGGATGCGGATGACCATGGTGCCAGGGCTCAGCAGCCATGATACACTGTGGTCCACTAGTCCCTCAGCCATCCTGGGACTCTTCCTCCTGATTGGCTGAGATAAAGCAATGGTGCCATTGGCTCCTGCAGCTGTCAAAGTCAGTAAGCCAATCAGGAAAGAGAGAGGGCGGAGCCAAATGGTAGCTCCTTGCCTGAATGGACACAGGGAGCTGCAGCTCGGCTCAGGTGCCTCCATAGCAAGCTGCTTGTTGTGGGGGCACTCGATAGGAGGGAAGGGCCAGGAGCAGCAGCGAGGGACGTGAGAAGAGGGGGATCAGGGCTGCTCTGTGCAAAACCAACTACACAGAGGAGGTAAGTATAATGTTTTAAAAAAGAGACTTTACAATAATTTTAAGCCCCTTTCGCACGGGTGCCTCCGTGAAGTGGGATCCGATAGCTCAGCAAAGGAACTTTCTGCTGATCCCAGCAGAGCAGGCAGATGACCGATCCATTTCAGCTGTTACAAGCATACCCTGCTCTCGTCTTTGGGGCAATCGGATAGAAATGGACAGCCATTGAATGCCATCCGATCCGCCAGATGAATGGGGGAATAGGACCCCCATCCATCTGTTTTTGGCGGACAGGATGCGATCGGATGACGGGGGGGGGGTGTCCGCTGACATCCACCGCTCCATAGAAAAGACTGGAGGATTCGATAAGCCTGAAAGATTGACCTGATCGGATTGCCTATGTGAAAGGGGCCTTAGGATCATACAATCGTATATAAAGATTTTTATTGAAATGAATGGTCTGGTGACAGGATACCATTAAACCCTATCTCTAAGGAAAGGACAAACCCTCCCTTGCAATGAAGCTGCCGCCATACTGCAAAGGTTAAATGCTAATTTATGTCTAGGGTACTGGAGGAAGAGATTTCACCTACCTGATCCATGTTCGCCCGGCAGCCTACATTCTGGCTTAGGGGACTGTCCCTTGTTATCCTCGCATCCAATGCAAGGCTAAGGGCCTTCTATGCTGTGCAGGGGTCTTCTAAGGCTGCTCTGTGTACTAAGAAACAACCAGCAATGTCCTGCACTATTCCTCCTCAAACAGGAATCTCTCCCTGTGCGAAGGCTTTACCTAACAAGCCAGGGCTCCGTCCCTGACCTAACTATTCATTCTAAGCATGCCAAAATGAGCCAAGCATCCTTATTTAAAAACTCTGCTTATACAAGATGGCCACCCTAAAGACCTGCGACTGCTGCAGCCTGTAGCACAGGGAAAAATGATGCTGCAGAGATCTAGAGAGCCTGCAGGAGTGGAGGATCCAGTAGGTAAAACTTTTTTTTCTGATACCCTAGATCTAAATGAGCATTTAACCCTTGCATGGCGGGGACAGTCCCTCTGCAAGGAAAGATTTTTTTATTTTACCCAGAGATCAGCTTTAGTGGCCATCACCTTACACTATTTATCTGTAAGGCTACATAAGGAACGGTTCTCCTTATATACTGTATCCTAATTTACCTATATCTTCTTCAAAAAGATGACATTTGAAGCTTAAAGAAATGCATATTGTATTGTTTCTAAACCTCATCACCTATTTGGGTCATCGCATTAGTCCAGCCATGATGTATAATAAAATGAAAAGTATTTATTATGTTGGCTGAAAAATACACACAACCTACATTATACAAGGAGCCACGCAAGAAAAGACCCACTATAAGCTTTTCTTTGTTTAATCATCAAACCCATTCAAGCTGGATTAAAAATTAAAGAGCGCTGAGAGCTTTTAACATGGCTCTAAGTAATGTACCGCAAGGGTCTTATATGTTTGATATTTTCATTATTATTTTATTGTTCTACTGGGCAGACTATGCATCTAGTTCTATCCCTTTAGATCCATGCATGTGCGTAGAGGTGCCTTTTTTCATAGCATTAAGCAGGTGTGTTGTCATGCATCAATGTGCAATCTCTTTGTGCGTTGACACAAATTTTCATTGCATTTTTTAATTTAGTAATTGGCGTGGATAGGTTTACCAGTCAAAGACTTGTTAATACCTGTTGCCAACAATGTTATTTGTGTTTTAATGTGTGGCCATTAACTTCTATGGGCCTAACAATGCAGAAAAACTGAACGAATGCTGTGGTAATTTAACTGACAATTGTGCGGTCGTGCAACACTGTACCCTAATAATATTGATGTCCTTTTTTTCCCCACAAATAGAGCTTTCTTTTGGTGGTATTTGATCACCTCTGCAAATATTTTTTGCGCTATATACGAAAAAACAGAGACAATTCTGAAAAAATATATATATATTTATTTTTCACTTTCTGCTGTATAACATTCCCAAAAAAAAAAATGTAAAAAATCTATTTTTTTTTTTATTATTTTAGGCCAATTTGTATTCTGCTACATATTTTTGGTTAAAAAAAAAAATCCCAATAAGCGTATTTTGATTGGTTAGCGCAAAAAGTTATCGCATCTACAAACTAGGGGAAAGATTTATGTCATTTTAATTTTTTTACTAGTAATGGCGGTGATCTGCAATTTTTAGGCGGACTGTGACATTGCGGCAGACAGATCGGACCCCTAACTGACATTTTTTACACTTTTGGGGGGACCGGTGACAGTACTACAGTAATCAGTGCTAAAAATATGCACTGTTACTGTAATAATGACACTGGCAGGGAAGGGGATAACCCATGGGTGATCATTAATGACACTGGCAGGGAAGGGGGAAACCCAGGGGTGATCAAAAGGTTAAGTGTGAGCCTAGGGGGTGTTTTCTAACTGTAAGGTTGAGGTACTTCTGGAATCAACACAGAGAACTGTGATCCTAAATAGGAAGATCACAAGCTCTCTGTGATCGTTCCAGAGCGAACAACGGTCTGCTGTGTTTACAACAGCAGACCGTCGTTCTCTGTCAGCGGGGAGCGATTGCAGGTGTCCGGTGGCAATCGCTCCCGCCGGTCCCGTGGATCGGCTTCCCCCCTTCCTAATGGGAGAGGGTGATTGCCTCTAGTGTCGCGCCTGCGCCCCCCTAGGAGCTCTCCCGTGAACCGCTGTAGAAGTACGGAGGTTCACGCAGCCAAGCCAGCCTGCCGCAGTTAGGCTCCTTTCACACGGTCAGCTCTGTCGGCAGACTCTGTGCTGTTTAGCGGACGATCGATACACAGATTCCCGCTGAGCAGGCAGGTGACAGCTCCCTCTCTGCTCTGTGTGAGGAGAGGGAGGTGTCAGAGCCCCGCTGTTCTCTATGGGGGAATCAGATGAGAGCGGACCGCCTGTCCGCTCTCATCCGATCCCATCCGACCCCCTGGACGGATGGAAAATTTCACGGGCAGGATCATATAAGGATAGCAGCGGGTGTCAGCGGACATGTCTGATCAGATCCGCCTAAAAACTGACAGGCGGATCTGATCGGAGCGTTCGTGTGAAAGGACCCTAAGTTAGTGAGTCGGCAAGTGGTTACAGTTTTACTAAACCCACAACAGTAAATTCAATATGTATATGCAGTAAAGCGTGCCTGTCATACTCACTGTGGAACCTAAGGGGTAATCCTTTGCATTGTGTATAAAGGCTGTTTGATCCTGTATGCACAGATCCTCCTCTTCTTTCACTGTCTCCAAAAAAATAACCTGATATTTACAGAGCCAGGGGACGGGCTGCACATGCTCAGTTTGGTGTGTATTGCTAGAGAGTTTTCTTTTTTCTTGGGAGAGTGCATGTGATCAGCACAGGGCCAATCAGCACTGTCCAGACAGAGGATCAGGGGAGGATGAAAACTCCTCCTACAAGCTTTACTAAGAACTGATAGAGGTCACAAGACTGCTATATACTGCTGATGAGAAAAGGTATTCATCCATTTATATTTACTATAATAATTGCATTTCCATGTCCTGTGTACTGTGGGAGACCAGATATAGTGAATGCAAGTTTGATGGTTTAGTAACACATTAAGATGTACAGAAAACAAATAGCAAAGACATTTACTAACTAAAAAATAGGCATCAGAAATATTTAAAAAAAAACAAAGGGCAAATGTAACAATACAAAAACCTGTTTGAATCATTGTGAAAGGACGACACTTGGCGCTTTATCACAGTGCTGCCCCCGGCTTTTGAACAGTTTCTGCGATTAACTAAACCTTTTCCAC
Source organism: Pelophylax lessonae (assembly GCF_965119305.1). Classification (NCBI taxonomy): domain Eukaryota; kingdom Metazoa; phylum Chordata; class Amphibia; order Anura; family Ranidae; genus Pelophylax; species Pelophylax lessonae. The sequence goes on from NC_138773.1 coordinate 228,148,170, forward strand.
TTAAAACATGAAGCTTTACACACAGGATGAGGGGACAGGCCACATCAGAAGACAGGGACTGGGGGTCCTCGCTTTTCCTGCCTCGTGAGACCTCATTACTGAAGCTGCGCATCCCAAGATGCTATGAATTATTCACCGACTCCCCAGGCCTGTCATTATCAATGTGGAGCCGGAGACAGCTGAGCCTCTCCTACATGCAGACAGTCAGAGCAGCTAAAGGTGGCTAAACGCATTCATCTAAATTACTGACAGACATGTTAAGCGTTCTACCTATAATCAATGACAGAAAATAAATCATTTATTAATAATATTGCCTTTGTTTTCTTCTGTAGAGTAAATACGACCAGTACAAGTAAGGACTGTGCAGATGTGCGCACAGGAGGCAGCCATTTTGTGGGCTGAACCAATGTTTGGCTGAGAACAGAGCATTCAATTCTGTGCTGCGTGTCAGTTTCGATTTTTTTTTGCCACAAGTAATACTATGGGCGATCGGATGTATGAAGTGTGCCTCCGCCTATAACCACTCACATCCGGACAGGTCCACAAATAGGGAGCTGGAAACAAACCTTTTCCGTTCAGTTCACCAAACCTGGACAGACCTGGCTGCTTCATCAATACAGAACACAGTAGTGGTGCAGGGTTGGTGGATGGTATCAGCAGGCATCAGACATTCCCGGAAGTGTGCTGGTTGAAGAGTCTTCAGCCACTGACACTTTCTAAGAAACCAAAGGCAGCAACCATCGGAGAGGTGGTAGTCTTCATTTGGAGTAGGCTTTTTTTGTCAAAGACCTTTGAGACGACAACATTACGTTAAAACAGATTCTAATCCCCATTATTATAGCAATGATTTCTAGCAGTCCCAAGTAATATGTCTCCACTTTGACTGTCTCCTGTTCCATGTTCGCAGCCTCTAACCTAATCCTTTACCAAGTCCACAGTCTCTAACCATATCCTGTACCATGTCCGCAGTCTCTAACCATATCCTGTACCATGTCTGCAGTCTCTAACCATATCCTGTACCATGTCTGCAATCCCTGATCATATCCTGTACCATGTCCGCAGTCTCTAACCATATCCTGTACCATGTCTGCAATCCCTGATCATATCCTGTACCATGTCCGCAGTCTCTGTCCATATCCTGTACCATGTCCGCAGTCTCTAACCATATCCTGTACCATGTCTGCAATCCCTGATCATATCCTGTACCATGTCTGCAGTCTCTAACCCAATCCTGTACCATGTCTGCAGTCTCTGATCATATCCTGTACCATGTCTGCAGTCTCTAACCCAATCCTGTACCATGTCTGCAGTCTCTGATCATATCCTGTACCATGTCCGCAGCCTCTAACCTAATCCTGTACCATGTCTGCAGTCTCTGATCATATCCTGTACCATGTCTGCAGTCTCTAACCCAATCCTGTACCATGTCTGCAGTCTCTGATCATATCCTGTACCATGTCCGCAGCCTCCAACCTAATCCTGTACCATGTCTGCAGTCCCTGATCATATCCTGTACCATGTCCGCAGCCTCTAACCTAATCCTATACAATGTCTGCAGTCCCCGATCATATCCTGTACCATGTCCGCAGCCTCTAACCTAATCCTATACAATGTCTGCAGTCCCTGATCATATCCTGTACCATGTCGGCATTTTCTGACCATATCCTGTACCATGTCTACATTTTCTAACCACATCCTATACCATGTTAGCAGTCTCTGATCATATCCTGTACCATGTCCACAGTCTCTGATCATATCCTGTACCATGTCCACAGTCCCTGACCATATCCTGTACCATGTCCGCAGTCCCTGACCATATCCTGTACCATGTCCGCAGTCCCTGACCATATCCTGTACCATGTCCGCAGTCTCTGTCCATATCCTGTACCATGTCCGCAGTCTCTGACCATATCCTGTAACATGTCCACAGTCTCTGACCATATCCTGTACCATATCAGCAGTCTCTGACCATATCCTGTACCATGTCAGCTGCCTCTGACAATGTCCAGTATTATACCCACAGCCTGTGAAAATCTTTTGCATCATGCTTGTAGTCTTTGAATATGTCCTATTATGTGTCTGCTGTCTCTGAAACTGAATATATTCACTGAATTTTATGTGCGCCCCCTTAGTGATGTTGGGGGTCACACTTGAGGTCCCCCCATATCCGAAAAGTTGACTACCACTGGTTTAGGGAGTGAAAGGAATGTACAACAAGCTGCTAACACGGTCGCCTGTAAAGCAAACCTATTGCTTAGTTCATAAGAACAAAGTACAAACTTTCATTGAAGAAATAAATAAACATAAACCACATCTTAATGTGTTCTTAAACCCAGCATTAACTAGATCTGGTCTCCCACAGTACACAGAAATGCAATTATTTTAGTAAATATCAATTGCGTAATACCTTTTCTCATCAGCAGTATATAGCAGTCTTGTGACTTTTACCAGTGTCCGGCTGAGCACTAGTTAAAGCTTGTAAGAGGAGTTTTAATTCTCCTCTGACTGTCCTATGAGGCTGCATGACCCCTGACCCTCTGTCTGGACAGTGCTGATTCATATCTACCCTCCCAAAAAGAAAAAAAAAAAAACTCCTCTCCAGCAATACACACCAAACTGAGCATGTGCAAAATGCCTCCAAGGCTGTGTTCTAACTTGGGGACAGTAAAAGGGGAGGATCAGAGAAGACAGGATAAAAACAGACTTTTAATACAATGCGGAGGATTAACCCTTTAGGTTCCACAGTGAGTCTAACAAGCATATTTTACTGCATATACAGACTGATTTTACTGTTGTAGGTTTAGTAACACATTAATTGTAGACAGACATACAGATACAGAAGGTCCACAGTGCAGGTAGTAGGCGGCATTCTTTTACTTTCAACAGATTTTAATTTCCACTTAAAAAGCAAGAGAAGCAATAAGAGAGCTGCAATAGAGAATTACTACAGCGGACTGCAACCATATTTGCAGTCTTGTGGCAAGAAAAAGCCCCACGCTGGGTGTATTACTTTTTTTTCTCAACACTAACCGTTCATTTTTCAGAACAAGCTATCAAAAGATTAATTTTCTTCTTTTGGTCAATAGCAGTAAAATAAATCTGAATCATACAGATGGGTGAAAACTGATTCCAGCCATAAGATGTAACATAGTAAGTGACATTATTTTAATTATAAAAAAAAAAAAAAGGATAGGCATCACTGCAGGATGCTGAAACACTGGGTTTAATATTCGTCAAAACATTATAAATATAAAACAAATCCAATGAAAAACTTTAAACTATTATTTCTGGAATGCCAGCATGTAGCATACGGCTGTGCATTGTGACACTTATGGTTATCGGTTATGGGAAAGGTAAAGCAACAGATTTTATGATTTATGCAGAGCTGCCCCAGCATGTCAAACACAGTTACACCCATCTGACACCTCAACAAAATACATAACTATACCGGCAGAATGTACACTACACAAATCTGGAAATTACACGATACAGAATCATAACAGCGAGGTAAAGAAAGCCGACAGTACTAATTTGGCACGAGCAGTCCGCCAGTCAGCCATACTAAATCTGAACAGCCAATAGTGATGTTTAAGGAACATGCATACAAGACCTATACACAATTTCTTTCTTCAATTAATATATCCGGTAAAATAAAATAATGTGTATTAATCTCTTGCAGTCAACGAGTAGAGCTTTAGGTTCCTTTTTCACATTTTACAGACTCTCTTAGCCTTGTTGTTAAGAAAAAAAAAAGTTGTGTACAGAACCCAATAGCTCAATGTAAATTTTACACAAAGCCAAGAAAATTTTCAATTGGTTTCAAAGAAAAAAAAAAAAATCTGCTAGAATGGCCCAGCCAATCACCTAACATGAATCCAATAGAAACTCTATGGAGAGAACTAAAGATCAGAGTTCATAGAAGAGGCCCACAGAACCATCAAGATTTGAAGACTGTGGAAGAATGGACCAAAATCAAGAGCAATGCATGCAACTAGTTTCTTCATACAGGAGGCGTCTTAAAGCTGTCATTACCAACAAAAAACGTTGTACAAACTATTAAATGCATTTCAGATAGCATGTTCAATACTTTTTCCCTGTGTCATTCCATTTTATTACATATAATCCAATTTCTGAATGTATTTCTTTTGGTTTCTTTGTATGTAAAGATTGCATGGGTTGTTACCAACATGTGGTGAACATTTGAGGTCAGTAGCACCGTTAGAAATATATTTACCTAGAAAAATGGTGATGGGTTCAAAAAACGTATTTTACCCGCTGTGCGTGTGCGTGTGTGTATATATAAACAAACAAAATGGCCCCGGCCCCCACCTATAACTGGCTTTCGCAGCAAGGAGTACATGGGAGGGCAACACATCCAAGACAAAACCAGAAAAATTCCCAGCTCAACTCACCAACCAGTGTGCTTACCAACCAAATTAATCTAACAGTATGCGTTAAAAACTGGGGTCTAGTTCGCACCCATTTGCAAACTCATGTGTAAGCTGCAAGGCCTCTTTACAGCACCCTATATTACCTGCAGTCCTAATCCCTGTACATTTATGAGAGTATCCACAGTGGTATCCATTAGAATGCATGTGATTCCACTGTGGAGACTCTCACAAATTTACAGGAGTTAAGACTGCAGGTAATACAGGGTGCCGTAAAGTGGCCCTGCAGCTTAAGCTTGCGTTTGCAAATGGGTGCTAACTAGACCCCTGTTTTTAACGCATACTGTTTGACAGGTTACTCAGTTGGTAAGTAGACTGGCTAGTCATTGGAGCTGGTGGAGCTTTCTCTGGTTTTGTCAGATTTTGTTATTTATATATATATATATATATATATATATATATATATATATATATATATATATATACACACACACACACACACACACACACACACACACTGCTCAAAAAAGTTAAAGGAAAACTTTTTAATCAGAGGATAGCATCAAGGCAAATAAACACCTGGGGTAGTGGTCTGGTCAGTTAAGTAGCAGAGGGGGTTGTTAATCAGTTTCAGCTGCTTTTGTGTTAATGAAATTAGCAGGTGCACTAGATGGGCAACAATGAGACAGCCTCCAAAACAGGAATGGTTTTACAGGTGGAGGCAAATTACATTTTTTTTCTCTACTCATCTTTTCTGACCGTTTTTCACTAGTTTTTCATTTGGCTAGGGTCAGTGTCACTACTGGAAGCATGAGTTGATACATGGACCCTATAGAGGTTGCACAGGCAGTCCATCTCCTCTAGGATGGCACATCAATACGTGCCATTGCCAGAAGGTTTACTGTGTCTCCCAGCACAGTCTCAAGAGCATGGAGGAGATTCCAGAAGGCAGGCAGTTACTCTAGGAGAGCTGGATAGGGCTGTAGAAGGTCCTTAGTCCATCAGCCGGACGGGTATCTGCTCCTTTGTGGAAGGCCACTGGTGTGAATGTCTCTGAACAAACAATTAGAAACAGACTTCATGAGGGTGGCCTAAGGAACCGACATCCTCTAGTGGGCCCTGTGCTCACTGCCCGGCACCATGGAGCTCGATTGGCATCAGAATTGGCAGGCCCACCACTGGCACACTGTGCTTTTCACTGATGAGAGCAGGTTTACCCTGAGCACATGTAACAGTTGGGAAAGGGTCTGGAGAAGCCGTGGAGAACGTTATGCTGCCTGTAACGTCGTTCAGCATGACCGGTTTGGTGGTGGGTCAGGGATGGTCTGGGAAAGCATATCTATGGAGGGACGCACAGACCTCTACAGGCTAGACAAAGGCGCCCTGGCTGCCATTTGGTATCGAGAATGAAATCCTTGGACACATTGTCAGATCCTACACTGGTGCAGTGGGTCCTGGGGTCCTCCTGGTGCACAACAATAACCGTCCTCCTGTGACGAAAGAATGCAGCCAATTCCTGGAGGATGAAGGAATTGATACCATTGAATGGTCCTCACGCTCCCCTGACCTAAATTTAATAGAACATGTTTTGGTCCATCCGATGCCACCAGGTTGCATCTTAGTCTGTTTAGGAGCTCAGTGATGCCCTGGTCCAGATCTGGGAGGAAATACCCCAGGACACCATCCGTCGTCTCTGCACGTGGGGGCCATACAAACTACTGAGTACCATTTTGAGTTGCTGCAATAAAATTTCAGCAAAATGGACTAGCTTGCTGCATCATTTTTTCACTTTGATTTTTGGGGTGTCTTTGAATTCAGCCCTCTGTAAGGTTGATAATTTTAATTTCCATCAAAATATATGGCATCCTTTCATTCCTAACACATTACCCAGTCCATATCAGTATAGATATCCAGCATGATATTTTACCCCATTGAGATCTGATGTGTTTTCAAAGTGTTCCTTTCATTTTGTTTGAGCAGTGTATATGATCTATGGATCGCAGAACAACCAGCAAAACCAATGTAATTGTTCTAGAGACCTATCCATTACTGTACAGCATCCTGTTTACTAAGCCAAGGCAAAATCAAATAAAACATTAAGATACATGCACATGGGAAAAGATCTGTGCATGGAGCAGCTCGACTAGTAGTTCACCCACATGCTAAAAAGGGACCCACATTTCCCACCATTGAACAGAGGATGACACAAACAAGAATTCAATGTAGTTCAGGCCGGGTGTCTACTGACTTTGGGTTTGTGTTGATGGCATCAATTTACATCATTTTGAGACACTTCTGAGATTGTTTAGAATATGTTGACAGCTATATACAGTATGACCTGCAGTTGATTCTTGACTCATCTTCCGACCTGCTTCAAGCAGGTTTTGTATTCTTGAGCGTGATAGTAAGGCCCTTTTCACACTAGTGCGACTTGTACCGCGATTTTGGACCGCAAAATCGCATGACAAGTCGTTTTCCATTATTTTCAATGAGCCCCATTCATATCAGTGCGTTTTGAAGTCGCACCGACTTCAAAGTAGTTCCTGCACTACTTTGCCACGATTTGATTGCGTTTTGAGCCATAGCCATTGCTTTCAAAATCGCGTCAAAATCACGGCAAAGTCGCGTCAAAATCGTGCCGCAAAATCGCGTCGCATAAGTGTGAAAGGGGCCTAAGAGTTATACAATACAATGTTTAAGCTAAACAGTGTTATGATGCGGTCATGTTATGTAAAAGCAATAGTAGATAGAGAAATGTCCAATATTTCTGAGAGTAGCACAATGTCTACAACTGTCATTGAGAAAAGGGACAGCCGTCACTGTACTCATCAGAGATATTGTTCTTGTGACTTGCAGGAAAGAAGGTAATCGAGGAAACGTTTATAAAGGTTCAGAGATCTGGCTGTCCAAGGATATGAAAGTCGAGGACATGCCAGTTCAATATTTTCATCAGTGTGGAGGAAATCACATAATAGATGGATATCAACAAATAAAGGCCTCCTGACCTTCAGAGGGCATCACTGTGACAGCTGTATAGTGAAAGCTGAGTGTGAGGGGCACAGGGACAAAAATCTATTCAAGTACTTTATGCTGCATTAAGACACCAAAATACCATACAGCCCACCAGTACCATACAGCCCACCATTACCAGTGTTCTCCAAACTACTATATGGAAAAACATATATGTACACTAAGGAAATTCGTTGAAATTAGTTAAATTCACATTACAATTTCCAATCTTTTGTTAATATATTTTCCATTTAAAGGGTAACTGCACTTTCACGGGGGGAACAGAAAAGGAAATAAAGAAAAAATAATATAGCGTATATAATTTAGACACAAGTCACATTGTAATTGAATGTTATTAAAAAAATACCTTTCCTTTTCAATCAGCAGCCGCTGTAATTTTCTGAAACTGCAATTCAATATGGCTACAGAATGTGTACAGAACGCCCCCCAGAAATATAATTTCCTGCTTGTGTGATTGGCTCACCATTTATCCTAAAGTCTGTCTAAGGGCCCTTTCACACGGGCGCTCCGTATGTCCACAAATCATCCTATTTTTTTGCGGATGATTTGCGGACATAATGTAAGTCTATGGCATTGCGGATGTCAGCGGAATACCATCCGCGGACATCCGATTTTCCTCCTGTCAGTTCTGTTCCGTTTTTTGGAACTGAAAAAATCCTATTTTTGTTCCGTTCAAAAAATGGAAAGGAAGGAAAATCGGATGTCAGCGGTGTCATCCGCCGACATCCGCAATCCCCATAGACTTACATTAGGTCCGCATATCATCCGCAAACGGATGGGATGATATGCGGACCTACGGAGCGGATGACAGAAATGTCATCCGCTCCGTGAAAAAAAAAAAAAAAAAAGTCCCGCAGCGGACCTTTCACACGGAAAGCCCGTGTGAAAGAGCCCTAAGGCTGGCCATACATGTTCAATTTACTTGTACAATTTTCTGTTAGATTTACCAAAAAACATATAATATGAGGTCAAAACTAAACAACACTTTCAATTGTATGCAATTAGGCAGGATTTGTACTACATAGTTGAAGGTAAATCTAAAGAAAATTGTACAGAAAATTGTAAGAAAATTGGATATTGTATGGCCAGATTTTCTCGACCCATTCAGCAGAAACTGTCTGAGATTCGGAGCATGTATGGGCGGGCTGAATGTACCAAGTTAAACAATCGATCAACTTGGGTACAACCAGCCTGCCGGATTTTGCATGCAATTATCGCTGGCGGCAAGTGTAGGGCTTCTTCCAGGCTGAGAGAATACAATGGTTTGGCGGGAGGAAAGAAATTTGCTCTGTATATGGGCTGTTTGAATCTAGCCATACACATAGATTACTTTCACTCTGTCTGTGGACTGAAAGACAAAATCTAACAGATTCCTCCATCCACGATATAGCACAGATTTGTGAATCTCCCAGACTATTGTAATCTGACAGAATACAGGAGCAGTGCCTGAATGCAGGCACTGAAAATCGACTTGTGTCAATCCGAACGTTGCCTACATAGGCACCCATGGACGAAAAATTGATGCGTGTATAGCAGGCTTAAGTCATAAGAAAAAAGATTAAGAGTGATAATAGATGTCCAAGAACTACAAAAAAAAAAAAGAGGTGGGTGGGGGGGAAGCATCTCTTGAAGCAAGCATCCAAATATTTTAGATATGCAAGAGTGATGAGTCAAGTTTGTAGGCAGATAACGTTCTATCCTAAGGTGTGAGGTTTATCATTCAGCATAGCTGACATCTGCTGCAGAGCTGTGTGGAGTACATACAGGAGCCGTATCATCACCTTTACAAACACACACAGAACTCTAGAATTCATCAAACAAGAGATGAGGGAGAGGTAACAAACCAGAGAAATGGTAACATTCAGGGAAAGTCAGGTGGTAGAAGATAGTTGTTATTCAGGTATAATCTCTTTATAAAAACATTGGGATTTGGGGACACGTAGCTCAAGAAAACAACAAAATGAGCATCTAAAAAAATGTGCACTAACTATTCTACCTCTAAAGGATTTTTATTTCTAGTTGTCCAAACACAAAAACCTTCCCACTCCCAGTCTGCAGCACATTGCAGCAGAAACAGGAGGCCAATCCGTGCTGTGCATTGGATATAGGAGGCTGAGTGCTGCTGTGCATTGGATATAGGAGGCTAAGCGCTGCTGTGCGTTGGATATAGGAGGCTGATCACTGCTATGCAGGGGTAATAGCTGACTGATCACTGCTGTGCATTGTTTATAGGAGGCTGATCACTGCTATGCAGGGGTAATAGCTGACTGATCACTGCTGTGCATTGGATATAGGAGGCTGATCACTGCTATGCAGGGGTAATAGCTGACTGATCACTGCTGTGCATTGGATATAAGAGGCTGAGCGCTGCTGTGCAGGGGTAATAGGAGACTGATCACTGCTGTGCATTGGATATAGGAGGCTGAGCGCTGCTGTGCAGGGGTAATAGGAGACTGATCACTGCTGTGCATTGGATATAGGAGGCTGAGCGCTGCTGTGCAGGGGTAATAGCTGACTGATCACTGCTGTGCATTGGATATAGGAGGCTGAGCGCTGTTGTGCAGGGGTAATAAGAGACTGATCACTGCTGTGCATTGGATATAGGAGGCTGAGCGCTGTTGTGCAGGGGCAATAAAAGGCTGATCACTGCTGTGCATTGGATATAGGAGGCTGAGCGCTGCTGTGCATTGGATATAGGAGGCTGAGCGCTGCTGTGCATTGGATATAGGAGGCTGAGCGCTGCTGTGCATTGGATATAGGAGGCTAAGCGCTGCTGTGCGTTGGATATAGGAGGCTGATCACTGCTGTGCAGGGGTAATAGCTGACTGATCACTGCTGTGCATTGGATATAGGAGACTGAGTGCTGCTGTGCAGGGGTAATAGGAGGCTTATCACTGCTGTTCATTGGATATAGGAGAATGAGCACTTCTGTGCATTGGATATAGAGGGCTGAGCGCTGCTGTGCAAGGGTAATAGGAGGCTGAGCACTGCTGTTCATTGGACATAGGAGGGTTCATTGGACATAGGAGGCTGATCACTCCTTTCCTTGGATATAGGAGGCTGAGCACTGCTGGGCAATTGTAATAGGAAGCCTGTACAGAAGTTACAAAAGTGCTGCTGTGTTAGAGAGCAGAGCAGATTTGTGAACCTAGTTATGTGCGTAAAAAAAAAATGTAAAAGTGTATATAATCCCAAAAACAAAAATATAACATCACAACTTACCTGTCCTCAGATGTGGTAGCCGTATTGGTTTCCTTTTTTCACTTTATTTTCATCTGGTGAACCTAACAAAGTTATAAACTGACCGCTGGTCGTTGGATGTTGGGGTCTGGAACGTTGGTGACCATGAAAACCAGAGAAGCCAGAAATTATATTTCTAATACGAAGGACTCGCTTTCTAAATGCGGTTTATCAAAACCAATCAGCAAGAACCTTTCCAGAATGCTGGATGATTTTTTACATCCTTCCTTCCAGCAGAAAAACTAAGGGGCCCATGCAAGAAAAGTAGGGGTATAGGAAACACTTTTATTATGAGAATTTGAAAAGGCTGATTGGTTTTTATGGAATACAAGAAATTTCACTTTTAACAGACTATTCATATTTTAGGCCACTTTTAGCTAACACAAATGAGCGTTCATACTAGGGGTGCACCGATCCGACTTTTCTAGTCCCGATACCTGGCATTGTGTATCTGCCGATACCAATACCGATCCGGAACTACACACATACACTATATGCATGCGGCTGCAGTACAAAGCAAAGCCACAGCTTCATGTGTATGGCTCCTCCATTCACAGGTGGACTGCATCTTATATCACTCCGCCTGTGAGCCGGACCTATACAGGAAGTAGCGGCTCCCATCCCATACTACCATCATACTACTACTACACCAAGTAAAGGACGGCTGAGCCGGGACTCAGCAAAACCGGATCGGCCCGTGGATCGGTTAATTTTACCGATCCAGTTATTTTGGCAGTATCAGCACCGATATCCGATCCTAATATCGGATCGTGCATCCCTAGTTCATACAGGTGTTTTGAGCATTTTTGATTGAGCATATATTATTCTCTTTACCATAGCCAATGGAAAGCTAGAGGGGAAAAATGTGTGATAAGCATGTTTTCGCTGTTTTTGGGAATTCCCGCTAAAATCGATTTGGGTCAAATGCTTGAAACTTGAAGCTTTTAGTTTAAAAAGAAGCTTATGTACTTTTCAAGCTACAAGCAACACTACTCTCAGGTGTGAGCAGCCACAATAGAAAGCCACGGGATTTTGGATGTAGAGCGTTTTGGAGCTTCAAGATTCAAATAATTTAGGTGTGAATGAGGTCTAACTTGTCTTGACGTGCAATAAGTGTCAAAGCAGTTTCGCAGAGATACAAGCTGCAGTACATTTCCAGCAAGAGAGATACAGATGCTGTATATATGTAGCTTGCATTCTCCATGGATATTAACAGGGGTGCAGAGTTTACTCCAACTTGGATCAGAGAACCTGTCTCTAGCTTGTGTCTCTGTATTTGCCTTTAGGTGATAATGTCTTTCAGTGGAAAGTGTCAGACATGACTTAGTTTAGTAGTGATTCAATGATTTCATACACTATCCAGCAATAAGATTAAAATAATGCCACCGCCCAAAAAAGCAAGTAAGGCAGAATGGCAAGTCACCTCGTAACTGGGCAATCTGTCAGCTTTCCCTGAGATCACTGGAGCTGAGTCATCCAGGCAACTTGCTATGGCTCTTGAGACTTGCGGAGAAGTGTCTGCTCTATGGCTCGCTGTCATCCTGTAGTGATTTATTTCATATTGTGCGATGAAACTGCTCCAGAGAATAACATAGCCTAGCATGCTGTTAGATCATCGTGCACAAGATAAAATAACACAGTTCGCCCAAATTTACGCTAATGTAATGTATCTTCCAAGTCTGTGACAATACTCCACATTTGGGTTATATTAAAACACACACACAATGATTTATTCCTCTACGTAAGTGACAACTGAATAAAACAATGTAAAGCACACTGCAAACAGGAACAATCCAGCCAACCACATACTCAGCAATTCTAGCTGACAACTAAGCCATTTAAAGGTTATGGCCAACAAAGATTTCACTCCTGAAAATGCATTCCCCATGATATAAGGATAGACCAATAAATGTAGGTTACAGGATTCAATCAGCCCAGTCCAGGAGCTGGCAAGAATTTAAAATGAATAGGTGAAAATGTCCATTTCCAAAAAGGAAAATTTGGGTACCCAGATCCTAGTATCTATCCAGCCCAGCTGCAATACAAAATCCTAGGGATAAATTCATCAAACTAAGGATCTAAAAGACACAGCTGGTGGGTAGACCTGGATTTCAGATAGATTGAGCACCATGAGCTATTCAACCCAGCTGCATCCACCCAACACAGAAGTACCTGTTTTAGACGGTCTAACCTTTTCAATATAGCGGTAAAAACCCAGTATGGGGGTTAAAGAAAAACTCTATCACTAACATAGCAGGGTAATAACTAGATGTCCACCCTTAAGAGCTGCACTCACTGGAAGGTATGACCTCCAAACTATAGGCATAATGCACCAATATAATGAACTCTTTCCAATATTCTAATATGCATTATGTTTCTAGCTTGTGTCAGACAGGCAGTACTTCTTTAATACTTGCATCCTCATTCAAAGTGGTGTGACATCCATACGGATACTGTATGTCAGTAAATTAGTGATGCACGAGAAGGCTGAAGAAGCCAATAAGGGGTAGAGAGTAAGGGGTAGAGGGTAGAGAGATTTTGGTATCATCATCGGAGGTCATCAGCTGATCAAGGAAGATAAAGAATGGAAGGGCTCAGAGCACAGAGCCTTGGGGTACCCCTATAAAAAGAGGAAGAGGAGAGAAGAAGATGGAGTTGTAGGTGACACTAAAGGTGCATTTAGGTAGGTAGGAGGAGAACCAGAAAAAAGAGTCCTGAAGGCCAAGAGTGACTTTTTTTTTTTAGGAGGAGTATCAAGGTATAATATAGTATAGAGTAGTGGCAATTGGTTTTAGCAGTTTTTAAGTTGTAAGTGTTACAAGGGCAGTGTCTGGGGAGTGTTGTAGGTAAAAGATTATAGGGGTTCAGAAAGTTTGTTATCAGTGAGGTGGCAGCTCAGACAGTTGTAGACTAGGTGTTCTAGTCTGCAAATACTGTAAATGGGAGCAAGAAAATGGATTTGAAGTTGTCAGACTGGTGGGGTCCAGCGGGGGCTTTAAGTATGGGGATGACTAGTGCATTTTTTGGAGGAGAAGATGCCAGTAGAGAGGGAGAGTTTGAAGACATGGGTTACAAAGCATTGAATAGAGCAAGAAGGTGACAAGAGAAATTGTGAGGAATTGGGGTCCCAGCGGGCATGTGGTTGGGTGTGGTTGGGTGTGGGTGGGTGTGGGTGGGTGTCAGAGAAAGTTTAGCAACTTCCTCTGTGGTAACAGGATTAAAAAAGAAAGCATTTAATATGGTATTAGACTTGGTATCAGGGGTCGGCAAGGTGTCCGCTCACGGACACTGGTGTCTGTGAGCGGTCGTTGGGCCGCACACCCGCTGACTTTTTTCACTCGAGTCTCACTGTCTCTTGAGACTCACAAGTCACGACCAATCCCCAACCTGATGCGATGGCTCAGGGGCAGGGCCTCTGGCCTCCCTCGTCTCTGCCCGAGTCCCGCCTCCCTCTCGGCTCTCAAGTGAAGTGGTGGTGGCGAAAGAGGAGATACACCTGCCTGCGGAGTAATCTCTCTGGGCCCTGTGAGTCTCTAGAGTCTAGACTACTAGACTGTCTCTGTGCACTGTGCAGCGCGGCCGCCCAGCTCGGGAGAACTGGATGGAGGGAGGAATATATTCTTCTTTCAGCATAGGGGACTGGACTGAAGAGAGAGGCTGGAGGACTCGAGACAGCCTAAGGCAGGAGAACTTGTAAGAACTGTCTTGAAGTCAAGTCACTCACTAAGGGGATCGGATCTATTCAATGGGGGGAGGGACCTGCCCTGGCCTGCCCTACTCTAAGGTGATCTATAATGGGAGGGGGACCCTGGCCTGCTCTAAGGGGGATCTATAATGGGAGGGGGACCCTGGCCGGCTCTAAGGGGGATCTATAATGGGAGGGGGACCCTGGCCGGCTCTAAGGAGGATCTATAATGGGGAGGGGGACCCTGGCCTGCTCTAAGGGGAATCTATAATGGGAGGGGGACCCTGGCCTGCTCTAAGGGGAATCTATAATGGGAGGGGGACCCTGGCCTATTCTAAGGAGAATCTATAATGGGAGGGGGGCCCTGGCCTGCTCTAAGGGGGATCTATAATGGGAGGGGGGCCTTGGTCTGCTCTAAGGGGGATTTATAATGGAAGGGGGACCCTTGCCTGCTTTAAAGGGGGATCTATATGGGGAACCCTAACCCTGGCCTGACCTGCTCTAAAGAGGGATCTATGGGGGATCTGCCTGTGCTAAAGGGGAATCTATGGGGGACCTGCCCTGGCTGAAAAATATAAAGTAAGAATTTTGAAAATCTTTTAAACTGTTTAAAACTCTATACCACAAGCAGTCTTTATATATATGTTATTTTGAACTTATTTGTACTTGTAAAACTAGGCCAGAGAGTAGACAGTGTTTTTTGATGGTTTTAATTTGAAATGTACCTCGGTGTCCTTCACTAAGGTCTGTACTTTGGAAAATGTCCGGCACAGCCTTGGTCCGTGCCTATCCCTGCTTGGTATGTTAAGTGGGGGAGATATCTGGACAGCAGAGACCTTATTTTTTAAATGCTTGGCAATGACCTGGACCGTGAATGAGTTAGTTGGTGAAAGTGGCAGGGAATGAAATAGGGAGATAAAGGCTGAATAGAGATAACGAGGAGTGGATGAAAGGGTGTTAATGAGAGTAATGTAATAGGTCTGCTTGGCAGTACAGGGGGAGCAATTAATATTTCAGAGGGGGCAGATTTATTCAAGGCTTGCAGGGATTTTAATTTTACTCCATACAAGAGTATTGCTATGTCTTTTTAGACTTCTGGTGTCGTTTGTCTGCAGGGTTATACTAAACAAGGCCTAATTCTGCATGTCATGAAGGGAGAATTCCTGTCACTACAAATGACAAGAATGACAGATGCTACTATCTAATTCAGGGGTCTCCAAACTTTTCAAACAAAGGACTAGTTTACTGTCCTTCAGACTTTAGGGGGGCCGCGTTGTGGCCAATGGGGGGTAGAAAATGTCCTGGGCCCAGCATTAGTGAGAATAAACATTGCCTCAGTGTTGGTGGTCAGTTATATAGAGCCTGTGGTCAGTACAAGGAGGAATAGTGCCCCTATATTGGTATTAGGGATGCACCGATCCGATATTCGGATCGGATATCGGCGCGGATATGGCCATTTTAGATGGATCGGGGGATCGGTAACATTGACCGATCCACTAGCCGATCCGGTTTTTGCTTGGTAACGGCTCAGCCATCCCTTACTAGATGCAGTAGTAGTATGGGATGGGAGCCGCTACTTCATGTATAGGTCCGGCTCACAGGCGGAGTGATATCAGATGCACTCCGTCTGTGAATGGAGGAGCCGTACACATGAAGCAGCGGCTTTGCTCTGTACTGCAGCCGCTTGCTTTGTGTGTAGCTCCGGATCGGTTCCGGTATCGGCGATTTCACAACGCCAGATATCGGTATCGGGTCCAAAAAAGTCAGATCGGTGCATCCCTAATTGGTATCAGTGAAAGCATTAGTGCCCCATCATTGATATTAGTGGGAGGAATAGTGCCCTATCATTATTGTCAGTGGCAGAAATTATGCCCCACTATTGGTATCACTGAGAGGAATACTGCCCCAAGGGGCAGCATAAAGGCTAGCAAAGGGCCACGTCCGGCCCTCGGGCCACAGTTTGGAGACCACTGATCAATTTGCTTGTACTGTCAGTCCCACCTGACTAATAAAAAGAAACTTTCAGTGTATATTAATGAGTTTTAACTACCAATATGCATGAATTCTGAATGTGTTTCTCTGTTTTCTGCTGTAATGAGTAGGTTTGTGATGAGGAAGCTATGGGAAAAAAGAAAATTCAGCAAGTGCCAAAACATTCTACATGGCCTTTCTGTAATGACCAAATAAGCACAAAGATTTGTGTGTCCCTATGCATCCCAAGTGCCAGGTGCTGCAAGCGGCATCCTCCAACCGGAAATGCAGATTCAAAGACTGTAAAGAGCACAAGCTAAAGAAGAGGATGTAGACATCTATTTCCCCATGTCCTGTGCATTTCCCTGCTCCGAATAAGAGAGGCTTCTATCACTAGCTCCACACTACACACAAAGATGGGCTGGCTCCTTTCCATACAGCCGGATCTGCACTTCCTATCATTCCAGCTGTATCTTCTCCCTGGGATTCCAGGCATGGAATAGGCTCATTCACATTCTGCCGCTGTCTCCATGACAGTGACATGACATGGCTGCACAAGAAACCCTTGTATGTGTTATTCTAAAGACTGACATCTTTGGTGCTGCCAGAACTGTCACCTTCACACAAAGCAGGGAGCCATTTTGGGGGCAGAGCCTAAATTTGTGACAGAAAAGTGCCTCAAATGAATTGGATCTAGTGGCATTTCCTTCTCTTCTGCATCTTGGCTGTGATATGTCCTTAGCAGAGAAATGACAGGCTGCAATCTGATGTTTGTGCGCTCAGAGCAAAAAAAAAAAAAGGATGCCTAAAAGGGTTTAAAAATAGGATTAAAATAGGGAACAGACACACAGACACAAAGAATGGCAATTATTCCACAATGATGTCACCAAGTCTGCACATCCCTGGGGTACCCCCCTTAGTATATTTGTCCGTCACAGTCTGTTTTTGGAAACAACAAGATCAAAGCATACAGACGATACACATCCCACAGCTCTGTCACTGAACATGTCACCAAACCAGAAAAAATGAAGGGGAGGGAGGGAGCAATTACCCACAATCCTTTGTTTATTTTCCAGATCTGAGCAAGAGTGTGTATTATGCAATGTGTAGCAGCTGTCATCACTCCCTCCACGAGCACAAACACATTGAAGCTAATTACTGCTAAACAAAGAGGGCAAAAGATGGGCCGGTGCTCCACTAGAAGAAGACGGATGATATTTGCACCACACTGTCCATTGTTCTGGCCTCTGCTATAATGGAGGGGCCACACTGAGAAATGGTCCACAACCTAACCACTTGGCACATTCCGAAGCAGCCATGCAATGATCAGTCTGCTTTATGTCACCAAACAAGTCTGCTGAATGATAAACTATATACACAGATGTAACACTGTCCTACAATACTTGGAGAAAAAAAAACCCTATAAAAGAAAAAAAGTCATCCTGATAGTGGAAATAAAAGAAAAAACATACAACCACATAGAAGAATAAACAAGAAGTGCTTTTATCAATCGCAGCAAAGAAGCAAATAGAATTCGAGGTTGTATCAGAGGAGGGCACCCATAGACGATGCACAGCCAAGAGATGGCAGCCAAAGGCTCTATGAACTGAATGATTGCTTCAACCACTGTTGCATAAACATGCTTGCTCATACAAGCCAAGTGTGTTCGTTCATGCAAGTCAGTAGTCTTTAAACTGTGACCCTTTGCTAGCCCTTATCCAGCCCATGTGGCATAATTCCAAACACAGCCACCAACGATGTTGGACATATTTTTTATTTTCCTCTAACTAGTGACGTTTTGTGAGAATTACACCTCCCTTTCTAAACCCCTTCACCCACACCCCAACCCCATTCTTGTGTGCCACATGGTTCCCAAACAAGCCCTGCGGCACATAAGTGTATGTGTGGGGTTTTCCGTGCATGCGAAAAATCACCGATTGGGGAAAAAACTTTAAAAGGAGACATTATCTTCATTGTGCATGCGGGAGAAACAACCTGCGCCTGTGTAGACATACTAAAAGGCTCTTCCAGAACCTTAAGGCTGGGCAGAGTCCTTTGGCACATCTGTGCATGTGCTATAAAGGTGAGGCCAGAGGGGGCGGAGCCGGTTCAGAGTAGGGTCTGCTTTAACTACTGGTTGGAGGAGCTTAATATAAATAATAATGTAACACTGGAGGGTTCAATACTGTTTTATCAATTTTTTTTTTTTTTAAATGCTGAGAATAAGATTAAATAGTTGTTATTGAGATGTCTGTAAACCAGAGCTCTCTCCAGGATAACAGAACATAACAAAAACTCAATGTCATGTAAGACTTTAAAAAAGCCGCTTCAATGAACATATTCCGTCATTGGTCATGACGTTCACATGCTGCCAACAGTCACGTAGACACGACTAGAAGACCAAATGGGAAGGAGATCTTGGTACTACATTCTCTAACCAACATAAAAAGACGGAATTATACAAATGATGCCTAATGCTGGCCATACACTAGCCGAAAAATCGAAAATCTGTCATTTTGTCCGATCGTTTGTTTTTCGTCCAGTTAATGGGCACAAATAGAAAATAGTTTTTCAACTTTTCAGAGCCAAAAAATCAAAGGAACAGTTTGGAAAATTCTGCCGAACGAACGATAAATTGAAAGGTTAATGTGTTTTTCGGCTGAACTGGTTGCACTAGGCATATGTGACAAACTGAAAGATTAACGCCTATTGATTTATCGTTCGAAATTCAGTCATTACATGATGGCATGAACGTCTGCTCTCACGGCTGGTTTTTTTTTTCGCTTTTTGAAAATGAGTTTGAACGATTTTTCGGCTAGTGTATGGCCAGCTTAAGGCATCCATCTCTTGCAACAAACCAAGGCACTTGTTATTGACATCATACAACTGGATTAGTCAGCTGAGATATATTTTTCTGTATGTATGCTCTATGACCGTGGTCTCCAAACTGCAGCTCAAGGGCCAGGAGCGCCCCTTTGCTTGCCTTTATCCGGCCCTTGGGGCACTTTTTCTACCACTGATACAAGACCCTATTCCTCCCATTGACACCAACAATGGTGCATAATTCCTGCTTTGACATCAGCAATGGGGCATGATTTCTCCCATTGACGCCATCGTTGGTGCACTATTCCTCCTACAGACGCCATCGATGGGGCACTATTCCTCCTACTGACACTAACGATGGGGCACTATTCCTCCTACTGACACCAATGATGGAGCACTATTCCTCCTACAGACACCAATGATGGGGCACTATTCCTTCTATTGATGCCAATAATGGGGCACTAGTCCTCTTACTGACACCAATGATGGGGTACTATTCCTTCTATTGATGCCAATAATCAATGATGGGGCACTATTCCTTCTATTGATGCCAATAATGGGGCACTATTCCTCTTACTGATGCCAACTAGGGGGGACTATTCCTCTTACAGACACCAACAATGGGGCACTCTATTCCTCCTACTGACACAAAGGATGGGGCACGATTCTTCCTACTGACTCCAACAATGGGGCACTATTCCTCCTACTAAAACCAACAATGGGGCACTGTTACTCCTACTGACACCAATGATGGGGCACTATTCCCCCTACTGACACCAATGATGGGGCACTATTCCCCCCTACTGACGCCAATGATGGGGCACTATTCTTCCCCCTAATACCAAAGGTACACTGTTTGCTCCAACTGACGCCAGGACAATTTCTACTCCCAATGGCCACAGTTGAGCACCCTAAAATCTGAAGGACAGTAAACTGGCCCTGTGTTTAGAAGTTTTGGACACCCCTGCTCTACGATATAGATTTCTGAGTCCTCTAAGGAGGCACGTGTCACAGTTTTGTGCAAACTGGCTACAATTTTAAAGTGAGGTTGCCAATAGCCATGTTTCTGCCTCTTGTAGACAAAGTTGTTTACCTCTTTGTAGATGATTTGTGAAGGGTATTTTCTTTTTCTCTTTTTTTTTTTTTATTTTCTAATTTTGCATAAAAGAGTTAAAAAAAAAAAAATAAAGACTGGTAAACCATGGATTCATGTGGGTTGCTCCTCTTCTCTGTATTTGTGGCAGACACGGCACACTTATCTTGAATTATATTACCGCAATGATGGCAGAAATACAATATTCGGGGTGTTTGGTTATCAGCCACATTTTCACCTTCAGAAACGGAGACAAAATTGTTCATTGGTAGTATCACGGTTAAAAAACCCCAAAGGATGCCATTCATTCACAGTTCATAAAGTTAGATATTTATTTAAATCTTACTTATCCCTCAGAGCTACAAAATTTGAAATATATATATATACAAACACCAGAACAGGAAATGGATACAAGCATGCCAGCAGCTAAGTATAGCAGGGTGAGTTCTAAAGAAAAGAACGCCAAGTGTGCTTAGCGAGGGAACCGCGACACGAGGACAGTGGGAGCGCTCACACAAGATCAAGCAGAGTTTAATGAGCCAGATGAGAGGGAACCTGCAGCCAATCAGACGGCGAGGAGGCAAGAAGTCAGAATTGCAGCTCCTGACTGGCTGCTCTCTTCCACTGTTTCTATACTCCTCAGGCAGCTCTTATTATCAGGATGACTCACAGCCACCATCTGCTGGACAATAAGCAAACTGCACTACTGAGAGCAATATAGCAAAAGACCAATGTCAGCATATGAAGACTCCAATCAATTAGAAGCTCCAACTAACCTTTCGTATACCCAACACTTTTACATTTATATTTTATTTGTCCTTGACATTAAGCCAGAAGCTGAGAAAGTATTGAAGCCTAAAATAAGCAACAACTAGCATGTTTGCAGTAGGAGAAGCGGCTATCCAGCATAGCAGGATGTCATGTGATGTGCCTGTAATCAACCTTTCACTGTCACAATACAGCTTAAAGTGTTACTATACCCAGAACCCTGCAATCACTATATCTGGTCTCCCACAGTACACAGAACATGGAAATGCAATTATTTTAGTAAATATAAACTGCTAAATACATTTTCTCATCAGCAGTATATCAGTTTTGTGACTTCTATCAATGTCTGATTAAAGATTGTAGGAGGAGTTTTCATACTCCTCTGACTGTCCTATGAGGCTGCATGACACCTGACTTTCTGTCTGGACAGTGCTGATTAGCCCTTGCAGATCATATGCACCTTCTAAAAAAAAAAGCAATACAAAACTGAGCATGTGCAGAATGCCTCCTAGGGCTGTGTGCTATCAGCAGATGGATTGGGGACAGTAAAAGAAGGGGAGGAGCAAACAGCCTTTTTACACAATTAAGAGGATTAACCTCTTAGGCTCCACAGTGAGTGGAACAAGTTTGCTTTACTGCATATACAGGCTGATTTTACAGTTGTGGGTTTAGTAACTCTTTCACATTTCTAACTGTAATATGTATGAAAGCTAAGGGCTCATTCCCACCAGGTGCATAGAGCTGATCAACACAGGCTCAACACAAGGATGCTGACAGAACAATGGTTATTTTATTTTATTTTCAAATTCTGTTTACTGAAACAACGGTTCTTTATGTGCTCTGTAAACCGCAAACAAGTGCATTGGTGAGGACTGCATAAAAATGCAGCACTGTATGCATTTTATGTAACACAACACACACCATGTTACAACGCATGACAGCGCATTGAAACACACCGTTGTGCACAGAGCTGAATGAACTGGTTTTTGTTTTAATGAAGTTACAAAAAAAAAAAAAAAAAAAAAAACAAGCAGTGATGCATTTTTACACTGCTATGCAGCAATGGCGCAGAACACATGCCAACACAATAGTGTTACCATAACCGCGGGTGTGAACTGACACTTACTAGGCCTATTCAGATATAAAAACTTCTGTTTAGTGGACGTCTTCATTACAGTGTACCTGCAGTTATCCAAAAATGGTACTGTGGGCACAGTAAACAGCCGCCACCTCCAGGACCCTCTCTAGTTTTTGAAGAGCCCCCCTAGGAGTCTAAACCACTGGGCCACTCTGATACGCAACAGAACCCAGCATCATAATTGCTGTTCCTGGTCCAACCTTCCCCACACCCTGCAATTCAGTCTTTGGCGATCACTATGAAAGGTGGTCATATAAGTACATCTAAAGCTCCCATACCAATATCAAATCCAGTGACACTGCAATGTCAAATCTTCAAAGTAAACCAAAAAAAAAAAAATCCCTTAACCTTCTTGACTGAGCCAAATTTTCTATCATTTGTTTCTCACATGCTCCCCTCCCAGACACTGCAACTCAAAGCAGGAGGGTTTCATCAAATGCTGCCAATCAGGGTAAATTAAAATCAATTTTTTTTTTTTTAATCAGATTTTATTTTTAAGTTAGATTTTTTTTTTTTTATTTAAATCTGATTTTTTTGTAATTAAATGTATTTTAATAAAATGCTTTTGGAGTAAAAATCTATCTAAAGATAGTTTTCTATTTGAGATACATTAATAATTTAGTTTATTCAGCATGAAATGGAGCTTGGCTATGTAGCATGAGGCTGTATATTCTGCAATATTTACATTTTTGGTAAACTCATTCAATGAATGCAAGCTCTTCAAACTAAGATAACATACACTACATTGATGCATTCACACATTTTCACACTAACTATCAGCAAGAATAAGTCCTCACATTTAAAGAGCACCTGTCATTTCAGATCCATCATGGCAGCCCCTGTTAGCAAGCATCCACTCAGCTGCTGCTGCCATGTCCCTCACCTTGTTATGTTACTGCAGCATCACCAGCCGCCCCATTAAAGTGGGTCAACAGCGGGTCAAAGGAAGTGCCTCTGCCGGACAGAGATTACAGTTTCTCTTTAAAAATTATGATTTAAATCGAGTTGATTTAAATCAAATCCACCCTGCTGCCAATCCCGAAAGCGGTGAACAGGACTAGGTGTAGTCAGGTGCTGATCAAAATGCTACAGGCTACAGACTAGTGAATCAGCAGTGACAACACCGAAAACCACGACCCCTGCAACACCTCCTGATTCCCCAGTAGTGCAACAGGTACAGCCATATCAGAGTGGCAACTCTGCTATGAATTCAGGAGCAGTGCAGCATAGTTGCTACACCATTACAGGAACTTCACTGGCAGGATCAACAGGTAAATGTACTTTTAATCAAGTGCTGCAGAAATTTTTTTTCTTTTTTAACAGGGGGCCATATTTCAGTCAGTAATGTGGTGCAGAAGGGGTAGGTCACAGCAAATGACCAAATATGACAGTCAGCATTTATCGGTTTACCTTATTTTACACATAGCAAAGGCTTAAAAGGGTCAGTAATACAATCAATTATTAATGCAATAAATACACCCAAAAGTGCTACAAATATTAATGCCAGTTTCAAGATTAGAAACTACTGATAAATTCTGGCAAAGAAAACAACAACAAGGAGCGGTTGCCTATGGTGACCAATGAGGCGTTATCTTTTCCTCTTTTCCAATAATGTTCAGGGGTTACAACACAAAAAGCAATCGATAATTTTGTATAAAGTTTAAAGCTGCAAATATCTAGTTGTCCACTAGATGGCAGCAAAAGAGCAAAAAATGTTTCATTGAAGACTATGAGTATAATATACACTACTACAGAGTCAATTCAAAGCCTTTATTGCTTTTTTGTTGGAACAGCTTAGACACAAGCATACATCTATAAAAGCATCCAGTTAAGCTGTATTTAACTGTCCTATTAAACATTTAAAACTAGAAATCTTTAGAGCGTGAAAAGCTGAATTCTAATAGTTACTGCTGCAGGTAACTTAAAGCGGTATTAAACCAAAAAGCAAACATATATTAGATGTGATGGCTGCATTTGTTTTCTTTTTTAGGCTTTCTTTCTTTTATGATGAAAAGAAAGTAGTAGTTTTTATATTATGTTTGTATTAGGCGAACTATGTGTAATGATTTTTGGGTAATGTTGGAGAAAGTGGTGTAATTTGCATGTTGGTAGTTTGATTTTTTGTTATTTTTTCAATCTGTGTTGTTTATTCTATGTAGTATTTTAATAGAATGGCATGGTTGATTGCAGTACAATATTCATTTAGTTTGATGTGGTATAAATTGTTGTTATATGTTATTTTATTCTTGTGCTATGGTATTGTGATGTTGTCTGTTATCTTGTTGAATGTAATTGTATTTTACTATTTTTCCCTTTGGGATTATTAAGTAATCTGAATTTTCCTCTGGTGATCCAGCCAGCAAGTCTGTTCAGAACAAGCTCTCCTGCTAATGGAGTATTGAAAAAAAAAAACATACAAAACTTACAGGGGTTCCCACAATGATCATTTTTTTTATTATTAATTATGCAAAACCTTTACCTCAAAATAGAAAAACAGTTTCTGTAACTGCAGTGAGAGTTGGAGTCTGGCTATTTTTTTTTTGTGTATCTAAATCTGTTAGTATATCTAACACTCTACTCCCTTCGCCTGACAATGCTGCTATCAAAAAGTACCCCTGTGCTCCTTCATCCAGAGTGGGGCACAGAACGTGTGTTACTGGCCAGATCACCAGCTTAAACAGAGGGGAAAAGCCTAAAAAAGAAAACTAATGCAGCCACCACATCTAATGATTGGTAGACTGCAATATATTACATTTTATGGTTTTGTGTTTTTATACTGCTATAAATGAAAAATAAAGACCTCCACCCTAAACCCCATTTATGTAGTAAAGTTATGTCGTTTTTAAATGTGAAAGCTCCAGAGCCATCATTCTAATCCTGCTCCATGACCTGGTGAGTCAATATACCTGGAGCAATTCCAATTCTTTAGGTCTTGAACTTTGAGATGCAATAAGCTGCAACCATTATAGAAGATAGTTTAGTCTGGTATGTAGCTGTGAAATATCAGTTTAATTTCACTCATCCCTTAACACAGATTTCCCCATAGAGGACATAGTTGTCAAGATACTAGATGGATATCGCACTATAAACAAGATTATGATGATCAAGCGAGTCCTGGAGGAAGACAATATAAACATTTTACATAGAACAATTTTCTCATTTCAATGAAAATGACCCAACATACATCCTGATGGCCCCAGGAACTCGTGCCCTCAATGTGAGGAAGTGGTAGCCGACAGCAGGGGTCTCCAAACTTGTCAAACAAAGGGCCAGTTTACTGGCTTCAAACTTTAGGGGGGGCAAGACTTTGGCCAGCGGGAATAGAAAATGTCCCAGGATCAGTTGAGCAAACAATGCCAATCGGTGGTCAGTGGGAGGAATAGTGCCTCATCCTTGGCATCAGTGGGAGAAATAGTGCCCCATCATTGGCGTCAGTAGGAGAAATAGTGCCCCATCATTGGGGTCAGTGGGAGAAATGGTGCCCCGTCATTGGTGTCAGTGGGAGAAATAGTGCGCCATAATTGGTGTCACTGGGAGAATTAGTGCCCCATCGCTGGAGTCAGTGGGAGTAAACAAGGTCATTGGCTTGGTGATCAGTGGGAGTAAAAAATTGACATCACTAGTGTCAGTGGGAGGAATAGTGTCCCGTCTTTGCTATCAGTGGGAGGAATAGTGCCCCATCATTGGTATTAGTGGGAGGAATAGTGTCCCATCCTTTGTATTAGTGGGAGGAATAGTGTCCCATCATTTGTATTAGTGGGAGGAATAATGTCCCATCATTTGTATTAGTGGGAGGAATAGTGTCCCATCATTTGTATTAGTGGGAGGAATAGTGTCCCATCATTTGTATTAGTGGGAGGAATAGTGTCCCATCATTTGTATTAGTGGGAGGAATAGTGTCCCGTCCTTGCTATCAGTGGGAGGAATAGTGCCCCATCCTTGGTATTAGTGGGAGGAATAGTGTCCCATCCTTTGTATTGGTGGGAGGAAAAGTGTCCCATCATTTGTATTAGTGGGAGGAATAGTGTCCCATCATTTGTATTAGTGGGAGGAATAGTGTCCCATCATTTGTATTAGTGGGAGGAATAGTGTCCCATCATTTGTATTAGTGGGAGGAATAGTGTCCCATCATTTGTATTAGTGGGAGGAATAGTGTCCCATCATTTGTATTAGTGGGAGGAATAGTGTCCCATCCTTGGTATTAGTGGGAGGAATAGTGTCCCGTCCTTGCTATCAGTGGGAGGAATAGTGCCCCATCCTTGGTATTAGTGGGAGGAATAGTGTCCCATCCTTTGTATTGGTGGGAGGAATAGTGTCCCATCATTTGTATTAGTGGGAGGAATAGTGCCCCATCCTTGGTATTAGTGGGAGGAATAGTGTCCCATCCCTGGTATCAGTTGGAGGAATAGTGCCCCATCCTTGGTATAAGTGGGAGTATAAGTGTTCCTTCATTGGTGTCAGTGGGAGGATTAATGCCCTTATCATTTGTGTCAGTAGAAGAAATAGTGCCCCATCATTGGTATCAATGAGAGGAAGTTTGGAGACCCCTGATCTACAGACTTCTCCCAAAATGTATAACTTCTGGAGCCAGGTAGCTGCATAAGTTCTATTGTAGAACTGGACCCACTGCTAATGCTATATAGTTTGAGATAATGCTGAAGGAGTGCCTACAGCCCAGGCCACCAGGGAGAATAGGACATCACTGAAGGTGGTGGGATACCCCTAGAAATAATGCGCATTTAACCCTTGCAGTGCAGGGGACTCCAATTTAGGGATCCCCATGTAAATGTGTTAAGAAATATAAAGGCAAATGTACTAAAAGGGAATACACAATACTACCATTACATGTGTTACCTGGAGACAGTAGGTTTAGAGATAGTGGTCCTTTATGGTAAGGAAACTGAACACCACTTGTGATAACTTTTATGACTTTACTCACAGGAGGCTCATATCCTCACTGGACAGTGACTGGTCAGCACATTCACTTATTTATATGGGATATGACGAATCATTGCAGTGACCTCAGCCAACATCCATCACCTAACCTGAACCGGAATAAAAGGCCACACACTGCAAAAGGAAACCATGCTTGAGGCAAAACCTTTCCAAAGCACACAGATCAATAGGCATATCCTCCGATTACACCCATATCACTACAACGATAACTGGTCCAAGGGATCATCTCTGACTATGTGTGTGTTTAACCCTACATGTGTCACTGCAAGGCCATGTCACTGGAGCCACAAATATTTAAAATATACAGATCCATTTTCCCACACTTTGTTTGCCAGACAAATCAGTCCTGATTATTTCCACTTTATGATAGAGCTAAACACTGGCCCCGCGCCATACGACAACTAACACGCTATCAGAGCTTCTGCCATCCCTTCTCCACTCTGATCAGCTACCAGTAGGAAGGGCCAACCACCCACACTTCTGATAACAAAGTAATATTGCCTAAGGTCTTTTCACACTGACAGGTGTGCCTGTCAGTTTTTAAGGCACCATTCTTGAACCGTTTTTGCAGGGTAGCATGGCACATTATCCTGTATAAAATGGCCATTGCCATCATGGAATACTGTTTTCATGAAAGGGTGTAAGCAACAATGTTTAGGTAGGTGGTACGTGCCAGGCAACATCCCCATGATTGGCAGGATCCAAGATTTCCCAGCAGAACATTGCCCAAAGAGTCACACTGTCTCTGATGGCTTGCCTTCTTCCCATAGTGCATCCTGGTGCCAACTCTTCCCCAAGTAAGTGATGCACATGCACCCGGACATCCATATGATGTAAAAGAAATCGAATTAATCAGACCAGGCCACCTTCTTCCATTGCCCCGTGGGTGGTCCAGTTCTTATGCTCACATGCCCATTGTAGGCGCATTTGGCTTTGGACGTGGGTCAGCATGGGCGCTCTTGACTTGCCTGCAGCCCCATATACAAAAAACTTAAATGTTATTTTATTTTATTCTTTTAACACATCAGCTACAGAGACAACATGTTCATTTGTTGCCCAATATATCTCACTGACTTTCAGAAGCCTATATAATTTCTGATATTCATTGACGGAGACAGCTCCTATTCTTATTAACCATTTGGTTATACTGCCCCCTACAGGAGTAGGACACTATTCAGGAAAAAAGTCTGGCTACGCCAATGAGCAGTCCCAGGGGGGTATACTCCCTCTCTCTGCTACAGGTACTCAGTTTGGTTACAAGCAGTGTCAGAAGAATTACAATTCCACAGAGGGGTGGGTGCTGTGTCCGTCAATGAACATCAGAGAAATGGATTTTATGGTAAGTCATAAATCCCATTTTCTCTTTCTTTCATTGACGGACACAGCTCCTGATCTTCTTAACCATTTCGACATCCCAAAGCAGTGTTAAATATGAGGGGCAGGAACAGCAAAAAAGAAATACCCAAGGCTAACTATAGCCAGCAAGGTAAACCGGAGCTCAACCAAAACAACAGGAGCTCACCTAATAAAAAGAATACATCATCAAAGAGGACCAGATCCTCTAAACAGCAATTTGCAAAACATTGCGGCCAAAGGAAGCATATGCAGATGCCAACATATCCACTTTATAGAACTTTGTGAAAGCGTGCACAGACGACAAGGTGGCCGCCTTGCAAACCTGCGTCAATGACGCCTGATGACGGAAGGCCCAGGAGGCACTGAGTAGAGTGCGCCTTGACAGGGAAAGGAGGAACCGGACCCTTGATGGGATAGGCCTAAATCACTGTCTCACTGATCCATCTGGAAATGGTCACAGAGGAAGCGGACAACCCTTTCCGAGGCCCATCCGTAAGCACAAATAGTGAGCCTGATTTCCTAAAAGCCGGAAAGACTGGCATCCGTGGTGACCACTGTCCAATACATCGGGAGGAAGGACTGGCCCAGCCAAAGCGCCAAAGAACGAAGTCCCCATATCAGGGACTCTTTCATTCCCTGGCTCAGCAAGATCGGATTGTCCAGAGACTGCGGATTCTTGTCCCATTTGGCCAGAATCTCCCTTACAGAGACCTCGTATGGAACTGTACAAATGGAACCGCCTCGAAGGTAGATGAAAAAACGTTTTATGAGTCGAGAAGGAGGGCCCACGTCTACGACGAGGGTCCTTGCCCTTAGTAGCCTGCGGAAGAAAGGTACTCTTCCTCTGTGAGACCTTTATTGATGTCATCCAGGGTAGCACCAAACAGGCGATCTCCTTGAAAGGGAAGATCAGTCAAGGCCTCTGTAGAAGTCTGGTCCACAGATCAGCATTTTGAGCCAAAAGATACACTGAAGGACCACTGCCGAAACAGAAAGCCAAGCCACTAGGGGAGCCGTATCCAAAGAGACATCACAGAAAAACTGCAGCCCTTGGACCAGCTGGTCTGCCAGCTCAGCAAAGGCAGGGGGGAAGCTACTCCCCTCCAGGTCATGGCACAAAAGCCTAGTCCATTCAGTCAGAGTCTGCGACACCAGGGCAATGGTGAATATCGGCCTCAGTGCCGAACCAGCCAGGGTGTACATACTGCGGGCCACAGCCTTCACCTTCCTGTCGGCCGGGTCCTCAAAGGCCAGGGACTCTTCAACCGGAATCATGGTTGCCTTGTTTAAACTGGAAACCAGAGGGTCCACCACCGGTGGAACAGTCCACTACTTAAGAAGGGACTCCTCATAGGGGTATCGCCTAGCAAAATTGCTTAAGGACCCCAAGGGACGCTTTGGTCGTCCCCACTATTTAGTGACAATGCCGACAAAATAGGACAGGAAGGGAACACCTTTTCCACTCTGGATAGCTTGTGAATGCCGAAGGGAACTTGCGCCTCCGCCGCAGCTTCAGCTGCGTCCTTCATCTTTAAGGTCTCGTGCACAGCTACAATCCGTGCGTCCAACAGTGCCTTTTTTGTAAGAGGTTGCAGAAGTGGAGGAATCCTCCTCACTATCTGAGGATTCAGGGGCGGCCTAATCATATTCAGGATCTGATGAGACAGGGGAAGGCAGGGGTCTCTTTTTGCCAGTCCGTCACCCAAAAAGTCACCTCCACCCGGGACGCCAAGGACTCCAGGACTTCCGTCAGTGCAACAATTGATGGATGGAACCCATGGAACCGCAGCCTCAGAGGGGATCATGTAGAGAGATGTTTTCCAAAGACTCCACAGGTCACAAGGGGGACCCCCACAAAAAAGTGTAAAACACTGCTTAGGGACAACCCCCATCGCTCAGACAGCCCACCCAGTTGCCAGCCACAGAGCACAAATCGATCCTCAGTAGAGAGGGAGAGGACCCCACCAGACTCACCGCCCCGCAGAAATCAGGCACCACAGCTACCAGCAGAATCTGCACTGCACGAACGGCGATCAGGAAATGAAAAGATCCAGGAGTCAGCCCCAGGGAATGAGGAGGAGCTCCCAATGCCGAAATCGCCGCCCAGAGAGCTCCACTGTTATGGCCGTCGCTATTTTCAATGGCAAACCACAGAAAAATGGTCGCCAAACTACACAAACATGGCCGCCGTCCATTAAGCACACAGGCTACAAGAAAATGGCGACCCCATGCGGCACCACGAGGCTCCCAGGGACCCTTGGCCTCAGAAAAATGACACAGGCAAGAAGGGGGGGGGGGGCTGGCAGGACCCCTCCATCAGGTACAGCCCCCTCCCCCACAGCTGATCATCCACATCGCCAGCACAGCACCCTGCCCCCACCCTCGGCAGTGGTCCAGGCCACCCCATAGCCCCAGCATCAGTGAGGGTGGAGGGGGGGGCAAGATGGCCACGGGGACCACCAGACTGATGAGGGGGTGCCTAATGGGAAGGAGAGGAACCCATGGGTCCAACCGTCCCATGGAGGGACCCACGTCCACCCCAAAACCCTCCAGGGGGAGGAGGGGGGACAGTCACTTACCATACCAGGAATCAGGCGGGCACCGCTCCCAACAGAACCTCCTCTCCAACTAAATGGGGGGCTGTAGGCCAGAGGGAACGCTGGAAATCGGGCAGAGACCCAGTCGTATGCGACCTTGCGAGGCATTTAACTCGCAGGCCAGCCAGCCCCTGTCTGATTAAGCTAGGTCGCGACCGATCTGGCCAGACTGGGGTGACCACTGGATCTAGATTGTCCAGCCCATCGCCCGGTCCAGCAGTTGATTGTAGATCTCACAGGAAAAAGAAAACAGGAGAAAAATTCTATCTAAAAATAAAAAATTGCCAGGACCAGAGATCCCAGCAAGGAACTAGGTTCTTACACCTGACTAGGCAAAAAAAAAAACTAAGTAACTATTGCAGAGTACTCAGTAGGCGTAGCCAGACTTTTTTTTGGCCTAGTGTCCTACTCCTGTAGGGGGCAGTATAACCTAATGGTTAAGAAGTTTAAGAGCTGTGTCCGTCAATGAACAAAAGAGAAATTAACGTTTTTTCCTGTCAATGGACAAAATGTTTTGTCTGATATTTATATTAAAGCATAAGAAAGGCCAAAGCTTTTTTGGCTGCACTGCTCCAATGGATCACAAAAGTGCAGTTTGTTCTGCACTCCTGTGACCTGTTTTGGTTTTAGCCCACTGTCGCTGACGTCACAGAGCCAGTCCAGGCACTGAAAACATCCTGACCATATGGGATATCGTATAGATCCATCCAGATGCCTGGATTTTAGCAAGCTGCTGAAAGCCTGAGCCAGCCGCTCCCGCACCCTCCACAGCCCAGCACTCCATTATTGAGTGCTGAAGGGGCAGAGCTGACAGTCACCGACTCTCTGCTCCCTGAAAGCTGAGAACTGAGCAATCAGTGGTTTTTGATCGCTTAGATTTCAGTCTTAAAAGAAGCGGGGGCAGATGCAGCATCAAACCAATGCTGCATCCACCTAGGCAAGCATGATTTTTTTTTCCCCCTAAATCCCATACTTCTCTTTTAAATACATTATTTTTAGCCCTGAATATGAAATATGTATAAAACCATAAAACATTACCTTTAAATTCTGGATAAAGCAGGGAAGGGTTACAGTCTGTGTCAGGCTTTATATGCTGTCTGTTTACGTGTTTGATGAGGAATAGTTTCAGAAGAGGAATAGAAGAGGAATCTTTATGGGATCACCAGTTTTGTGATGCTTGATAGGACTATATTTATTATCTATATTAAGAATACATAACTGGAGTTCAGATTTAAGTTACCCATAGACTTTAGAGAACAAATGGAAGTTCAGATACAACCAGACCATTCTTAGATTTAAAATAAGTGCAGCACGTTTATGCGAATGGCCAGTTCAGGACTGGACAACAATATTCAATGACAATTAAATAGATGGGTTGCTCTGGGAAACACAACAACCCAGGCATCAGTCCTTACCTCCAGTGTTATTTATGCCATACATTTCTATGTGAAGAAGACTAAATATTTATCTACCCAGTAGTCTGAGTGAAATCCAGGGTCACAGCCAGACACCCTGTACATTATTGCTGTTCTCTGTACACAGCCCCCCTTCCTTGGGATTGCTGGGATTGCTCTTCCAAGGCCTGGCACCATGCCATGGCTCAAACAAGCAGACAAGTTCCCACAGCAGATCTTTTGCTGGTGGTTGGACCACATCTGCTTCAATGAGAGATTTCCTGCTGAAGTCACCCCTGCTTCCTGTTTGTTGGGATACGAATGTTCTAATTACAAGTAACATACTCAGGGGACCCCCAACAAGTGTCTAAGCAACGACCAATTCATATTATCCACACACAAATCAGTGAGGATTTAAAAAAAGAGCAGCTCCTGCTCACAGTACACACAATTCTTGTTTCCTTTAGCGAAGACCTTATTGGATGCAGTCAGAAACCTTTTCACCCTTGTTTCAATTTTAGTTTTTTTCATTTTTTTTATTTATTATTTGGTGTATGTGTATGGTTTACTTGCTTTTGAAACATCTCATGGACACAGCAAGTCAACAGCAACCTTTTATACATCTTAATTTAGGCTCCGTTCACATATTGGCATCTCAGGTCAAAATCGACGCCGCGTTTGGGATGCCATTGCAAGTCACAGGCATCGCATGGGCATCCCGCGATTTACAATAATTCGGAAACACCAATATGTGAACAGAGCCCATCCAGACCAGAATGCAATGAAAAATGCAAGAAAAGGCCTGCACACTGACCTGCATTTTGTTTAGCTATGCTCATCTGCACACGTCACAAGTTACAACCTATGGGTCCATATAGCAGTCAAACTGCAATACACTTTTTCTAATGAGTCAAATTCTGTTGAGTGTACATGAGTGTGTGTGCATTGTGTTCCAAAGAATTGCAGGCTGCTAATATTTTTAAACACATATTATCTTATAACAAATGGTGTGAACAATAATGCTCTATTGCTGGTGTAAGTGGGAGGAATAGTGCCCCATCATTGGTGTCAGTGGGAGGAATAGTGCCCCATCATTGGTGTCAGTGGGAGGAATAGTGCCTCATCATTGGTGTCAGTGGGAGGAATAGTGCCCCATCATTGGTGTCAGTGGGAGGAATAGTGCCCCATTATTGGTGTCAGTGGGAGCAATAGTGTCCCATCATTGGTGTCAGTGGGAGGAATAGTGTCCCATCATTGGTGTCAGTGGGAGGAATAGAGTCCCATCAATGGTGTCAGTTGGAGGAATAGTGCCTCATCATTGGTGTCAGGAGAGGAATAGTGCCCCATCATTGGTGTCAGGAAAGGAATAGTGCCCCATCATTGGTGTCAGGAGAGGAGTAGTGCCCCATCATTGGTGTCAGTGGGAGGAATAGTGCCCCATCATTGGTGTCAGTGAAAGGGATAGGGTCCCATCATTGTTGTCAGTGGAGGGAATAGTGCCCCATCATTGGTGTCAGTGAAAGGGATAGGGTCCCATCATTGTTGTCAGTGGGGGGAATAGTGCCCCATCATTGGTGTCAGTGGAAGGAATAGTGCCGCATCATTGGTGTCAGTATGAGGAATAGTGCCCCATCATTGGTGTCAGTGAGAGGGATAGGGCCCCATCATTGGTGTCAGTGGGAGGAATAGTGCCCCATCATTGGTGTCAGTGGGAGGAATAGTGCCCCATCATTAGTGTCAGTGGGAGGAATAGTCCTGCATCATTGGTGTCAGTGGTAGGAATAGTGCCCCATTATTGGTGTTATTTGGAGGAATAGTGCCAGATAAAGGCAAGCAAACCGTCGTGTCTGGCCCCCTGGGCTGCAGCTCAGAGACCACTGGCTTATAACATATAAAAGCTCTGCTCCTCTTTTTTCACTGCAAGTATACCAGGCAGGAACTGTCTGAATGAAAACAAAGAAAATTATCATAGCAGCCAGAGACCATGTTCTCTTGCCAGCCTATGTTTCTACAAGAGGCAGCTGGGTGACAACATTTTTTGTTTTAATACACTAAAAATTTACACTTTTTACCCAACATACTTAATTTGAAGAGCTAGCTGTGATGACAGGTCCGCTTTAAAGAAAACTAGCCGCCTGGACTGTAAATTTCTCACCCCATACATAAAATACATGCTATATGAACTAATGCAGTGAATGTAATTAATCACCTAATTCACAGATCCTTGCTAGCTGAAGCTGTTCCACACACGTTTATAATGAAGCCCCCTTCAAATAAAAAAGCTATTTTAAATATCAACAGCCAAGAAAAAGGAGCTCCGGCCAGTTGCGTTCAGCGTTCCTGAAGCAGTCCAGGCTTGGCACTAAGGCACAAGAGTGTTCCTGGCAGAATGGTCACCGACACCTGCTAGCGCCTTGCACTCATTGGAGTCTGCCAAACATTAACAGGGCATACCCTGGGTCTCTGGGGGGCTTACTCCACTGAAATGAAACCGGATATAGGAGAGAAATGTTCCCACGGTAACATGCCGAGCCACGCAGCACCCACGGCATATTTATACATTTCTAAAATATTTGTCACCAGTCTACTGACCTCAGGGTGACAGAGCCTTCCCTTCTACACGTGGTTCACAGCTGGACAGTAGCAGGACTCTTCCATTTACATTAAAGTAGAATTGCTGTAGCTTTCAATATATGAAAATATGCGAAAAGTATCCCAAAGGAGATGTACAGCCAAAGCTCGTTTGGCTGTACATCTCCAATGGATCACAGGAGTGCAGTTGGTTCTGCACGGCTGTGACCCGTTTTCAGTAGAGAACGGTCTGCAGTTCCCTCTCTCCTGAGATGTCGGTCCAGGCACCACGTCATCACGACCACGGGTCAGGATCTGCCAGGTGCCTGGACCGACACCCGGCTCAGCCTCTCAGCAAGCCACTGAGAGCCTGAGCCGGCCACTCCCCGCCCATCCACAGCCCAGCACTCCAATGAGCGAGGAGAGGGCAGAGCAGAGAGCTGCTGACTGACAGTCACCAGCTCTCTGCTCAGGGAGCTGTCCAACCGAGCGATTGGCGGTGTTCGATCACTCAGTTCTCAGTGTAGAGGCTCCGGGGGACAGATGCAGCATCGGGCAGCGACGGGGGACAACAATTGAAGCAAATTAATGCGTCATTACAGGGTTTAATCAGGTGGTGTGGAGGTGAAACAATGCCTCCTTACTGCCTGACAAAAGCCCTCTAAAAAATGATCAGCTAGCGGGTCGTTCTGCCGAGGGCACAGCAGGCCACTGCAACTGTGAAAGGGCCCTTAAGTTGGCCAGGGACAAGCTAAATTTCAACCCATGTATAGGCAGGGTTGTTATACAAAAGTCGGTCAGACAACTGCAGTGTTGGATTTTTGCCACCCGATCAGCGCAGCCGGCTATAGCTTGCAACGATGATCAGTGTATTCTGACAGTGGGAAAGGCTCCCTGCTGTTAGAATACAATAGCTCAGTGGGGAGGATTCCCCTATCCACCTTGAATGTGTGGATGGGAAAATTGGGTCTTTTTTTTTTTTCATTCAACCTCTTGAACAAACAAACAGCAGGACAGCCATTGGCTGAGAGCGCTGATTGGGAGCCGGTTGGCACACCTCTTTCGGCCGGCTTCTGTCGGCCCAGCTGCAGTACACACAGGCCGAATGTCAGGCGGTTTCTAATAAACCAGCCGATGGCACCCAAGATTCGGTCCTTAAGCCTAGGTTCAGACTGAGGCCATTTTGAAATCGTGGGAGTTCAGCTGAACTCGCACGATTTCAAGTCGGCATTTCGGTCTGACTTTGGGGGCGATTTCACAGACATCTGTGTGGGTTCCTGCACAGATGTCTATTGAAATCGTCCACCGAAGTCACCAAAAGTAGTACAGAAACTACTTTTGGGAATCGGTGCGGCGCTGCAAAGTCAATGTGGCACCGAGTCTGACGGTGCAATTGCCGGCAACTGGTTTCCGATTTGATATGCAATTTGACATGTCAAATCAGACCAATGTGAACGTGGGCTTAGGGTAGTGTCCATGCAAAACAGTCTGCTTAGGAACACCCACTTTACTCCTCAAGACTGACACCAACCCATGATGACATTTTTGCATAACTCCTTCCAAGAGCCACCGCATGCCTTACATTGGGGCTGAGGTCTCCTTATGGAAGGAGTACAAAGACAAGATGCTGTAATGTTTCCAGGAAGCTCCCTGCTGGCTGCTCCCACCAGCCATGATCTCCCTGCATTACAGCTTTAAAAAAACATTTGCAGCACACTGCTTTTGTCTTCTCCAAAAAAATGCACCCAAATCTTCCACTACTGTGCTGTAAATAGGTTGTACTCATATTCAGCACAGAAGGATGTGAGAACTGACACAACATTTTCCAGGGTGTCAGGCATTAGATTGTTTATTGACATCACTTTCACTGCAAGGAAATGAAGTAAACATATACGCTGGCTGTATTTAGTAATCCCAGCACCTCCACATCTTAAAACAGCATCCTGCTTTTCCATTAGACTGGAGGAGTTTTTTATTAAGCTCCAATTATTTCTCCAACCAACTGAATGAAAGAACCTGAAATCAATAGCAGCTGTTCCATTAAAGTAAATGAGTGCGCAAACACACAGTCACTGCTATTCTAGCTGAGAATGAATAGTAGAAGTCTGATCATGCCATGACAAGTTCCTATGTGCCTACAGAAATGTGCCTTCAGGGTGACTATATAGATGTCTGGTTCCTTCACAAACAAAAAAGGCAAACCGCCGAATGACAAATACTGAACTAGAAGTGAAAAACGCCCCCTATAAACAATGTATATATTCACTTTCAAAGTATTTGTTGCAGTTGTTTCTAACAAATACATCATATTTGGGATTTACTTTACTACCACATTTGTTTTTTAAATGAAACTCAAAACGTGTTAGGCCTCATTTATATGGGCAACACTGTACCTAAACCAAATTTATGTCATTTTTTGGTGGTAAGGTTTTTTCTTTTTTGCTAAACAAATAAAAAAAGGGCGAAAAGTTTGAAAAAAAAAAAAAAAGAAACGTTTTTTGTTTATGTTCTACAATTTTGTAAACAGATTTTTCCTGCACTGATGAGGCCGCACTGACAGGCACTGATGAGGAGGCACTGATGGGGTGGCACTAATATGCGGCACTGATAGGCAGCACTGATGGGCACTGATATGTGGCACTGATAGGTAGCACTGATATACAGCATTGGTGGGCACTGATAGGCGGCACTGATGGGCACTGATAGGTGGCACCGATCGCACTAATGGGCACTAGTGGGCGGCATTGCTAGATGGCAATGATGGGCACTGGTGGCCAGCACTGACGGGGAGGGCAGTGGCGGGCTCCCTGAGCCCTGATTGCCATCCCTGGTGGCCATGGTGGGCATCGCTGGGGTCATGGGTGGGCATCCCTGGTGGTTCTAGTGGCAACCCCCCCCCCCAAGGGTCTGCACTGGCAATTAATGCTCTGATTACCAGTGCAGCCCCCCCCCCCCCGTCAGGAGATCCCGAGATCGGCTCTACTCTACTCGTGCCTGTCAGGCACAAACTGAGGAAAGCCTATCAACGGCACTTCCTATTTACTACGTGACCAGCTGTGATTGGTCACATGGTAAAGAGCCTACGTCAGAGTGACACACCGCAGCACCGATCGCCGCTCTGCGCGCACCCCGGGGGTGCGCAGAGCGCTTTATCCTGCCGCCGTTGTTATGACATCCAGTCAGGATAATGTAACCAACTTCCCGCCGTCATTTGCCTATAGGGCGGGCGGGAAGTGATTAATTATGCTACCAAAATGAATGTTCTTTAGCAAGGAACATACAATCCACATAAAATTTATGCTACCAAAATTAGTGTTTGCTGTAAATTGTCTCCAGCATTGTTCCTGTTTTTTCTTGCTGAAAGCTGCCATTTTAATGAAGCCCAGAGCCTCTGAGCAGCAGTAAATCTTAAGGCTTTCAGCAGATCAGCCTCTACATATATGGCACAGTGCAGAGCAGGGTCAGACATTGTATTACTGGATTTTAAACAGTAAAGGGACTTATTTTTAATATTTTAAATACCTATACCTGCAAAAGAGGCCAGTGTGAAGTGATCTAGCAGGACATGAATTTCTGACTAAAGTTCCATTTTAAGCGTCTGGAGCCATCAGATGCTGCATGCAGGCAGCCCATTCATGTCTAACGCAGAGACACAGTTGCTTTTTCAAACTAGACAGCCATTTGAGCGAGCGTTCTGAATGTGGGGCCACCCACCGGCATTGCTGTGATTCTTTCGATGAAGGGTTGTGTCCATGCAGTCGCTGCGTCCCCATAGATATGAATGGGCTCCCTGCATGCAGCCTCTTAAAGACATGGCCTATTAACAGACTATGGAGTCTAAGCTCATGTTAATGAGCTCTTAAGGCTTCATTCACACACCCATCCAGGGCTGTACATAAACCAGATCAGCACATATCTGTGGCAGGTAACGGTGTTCTCAATCAGCTGCGGCTGTTCAGTCTGTACAAATCAATAACAGGCTGATGCTGTCCCTTGCCTGAGCCCAGAGCCTCTCCTCTGTTCCTAACCACAGGTAATTGTTCTTATCACTAAAAAAAGCTGATCTGGACAGTGTATGGCCTTGGACAGCTTGGTAACTGAGGCCTAATTGCGCCTAAGCAATACCCAGAAGAATTAACCTTTTGCCTTGCACTCCCTCTGACAAATAACAGTGCACTTCCTGGTTTGTAAAGGTGCCTAGGCACTCCTGTCCATACAACCTCATAGCTATGCCCTGCAACCTTGGACTGCTGGCTCCACTAGATTTGGTGGTGTCACTACTGTGCTTCTCACTGCTCTCCTTGTTATAGGCTCTGATATAAGAAAGTAAAATTGTACCTACATCAAAGATGGCAGATTCATATAGTGAAAAAAAAACAAGCCATGGTAAGTCAATAAATAGGAACGATCAGCCACAGTGATCCTGAAGACTGTTCTTTTGCACTCTGCCTGATTTTTTTGAGCCCAGCCAGTGCTTGAAGACAGGTTAGACCAAGGGTCTCCAAACTTTCTAAACAAAGGGCCAGTTAACTGTTCTTCAAACTTCAGGACTGGACTGTGGCCATCAAGAGTACAAAATGTCTCCTCAGTAGGAGTATAAAATCCCCCATCATTGGGTGTCAGTGGGAGGAATTGTGCCCCATCATTGGTGTCATTGGAATTGTGCCCCATTGCTGGTGTCATTGGGAAGAACTGTGCCCCATCGTTGATGTCATTGGTAGAAACTGTACCCCATCTTTGGTGCCATTGGGAGGAATTGTGCCCTTCATTAGTGTCAGTGAATAAAGTAGCACCCCAACGGCCAGATAAAAGCAAGAGAAGGGCCGCAGTTTAGAGACCACTGGGTTAGACTGACAGCACCAGTGAATGTAATAGAACTCTGATTACTTCACAGTGCACAACCTTCCCACCCTGATGTTGTGTTTATGCGATGGCAGAAACAAGGAGAAACCTGAGGGTCCATCTTTTCCATGTGATTGGCCTCACTAGTGGTATCTACCACTTGTACAAGGGGGGCTTCCAGTTGCTTCCTGTATTATCCAAGATGTGATGTCACAATGGCCTTTAACCTGCATTTCTATTCCAAAACAGCTCAATGAAGCACAGTGATTGGGGGGGGGGGGGGGACTATCCACAAGAAATATCTGTGAATGGGATGTGGTGGGACTTCATGGCATCAAACAACAGATGAACTGGTGGAATTCAGCCATTCAATCAATCAAAATGCATTATAACACATTACTGTGCATTTTACAGTGTGCTACAATGTACAATGCTTTGTAAGTCAATACTATTAATAACATGTGACAATAGATGTGATTGGGTGTCAATGCGTTCCCACATGAGCGACAGTGAATATTGACACATCTTGATGCATTGCATTGACTTCCATGGAAAATGAATGTTTCCAAAATGCACAAGTATGGTTCTAGCCTTAGGCTGGCCATTAGATCCATTTCTCTCAAGCGAATTTCAATCCATCTATGACCAGGTTTAGTCTAACAAAACACGGGTTAACATTTCATAACATCTGAATAAGATAAAAAAAAAAATTATTCATTATTAATTGACAGAAAGAATAATCAGCCCTAACTTAATGATCACCCTTCTAATATTGAGTAGGTCCTCCATTTACTGCTAAAAACAGCCCTGATCTGTATTCTACAGCAATATGTATCATTTTTATTTGTGCATCCTTTATTTATAAACAGCATCATTTTTATACTGAAATTCCCCTACTTTCGAAGGAGTCTATTTAAAAAGAAAATAGAAAATACTGTATAAATGTGACAAAAACACCCCCAGTTGTAATGAATTTCCCCCATGTTTTGTCTAGTTTAATTATCTCCAATGATAGCCCCATCTAGTGGCCATAATGCAGTATTTTCCAGATTGTGGTTTTTCAGTAAAAAGACTGCAATATGGCCACTAGATGGTGCTTACGACCAAAGTTAATAATCCTAGTAGACAAAATACAGAAATTCTTTGTAACAGCTATGTGAATGCTTGTCACATCTGTACAGCAATTTTGTATTATAATTAGAAACATATTTGTTTGTGCTGATACCTTTTCCCAAAAATATTTGCAGAAAAAAGCCCATATTACCTAATATCTATTCTTTCAGTCATCAGCAATTATTTTTGTAGCTCAAAATGATGACTACATTTCAGTTTAATTCATTTTCAAAACAAAGAAGTCACCAGGGCGCTGAATCAGTAAATGTAGCAATGATTTAATTGGGATAAAAACTTACATGACAGTCTGCGGTAAACAGTTTAGGCATAGGAGGTGGATACTCAGAAGCAAGGACACAGAGCTGGATAGATTTTCACCATCCAGCTCTATGTCCTTTCTTCTTGCTTCTGAGTATCCACTTCCTATGCCTAAACTGTTTACCGCAGACTGTCATGTAAGTTGCCACATTTTTATCCCAATTAAACAATTGCTACATTTACTGATTCAGCGCCCTGGTGGCTTCTTTGTTTTGCATGCATCATGGATTCCCCTAAAATCCATTACACCTGGAGATTTGAATCATCATCCCTGCTGTTCTCCCTGGGTTGTTTTTCCTGTGGTTCTGCGGCCATTTTTGACCAGACAAGCTGCAGATCTTCCACCACACATTTACTGCCACTTCATCTGCTAATTTGCACCTATTGTTAGCGCTTGGTATGTGCTTTTTTCATATCTTTGAGAGGATGGAGAAACAGGGTGAGATTTTGTATGACCAGCCAAGCTGGCCATACACGGATCAAAATTCGACCAGTTTAGCAGGAACCGGCTGATTTTTGATTCATCAATGGGGCAGGCTGTCTTTTGTTTTTCGATCACTGCGGCTATAGCTGCCAGCAGTGATCATTGTAAAGTGGGAAACCACCCACTGCCAGAATACAAAACGCAGGGGGAGGGATTCCCCCATCGACACTGTGTTACTGCGGGAAGGAAGGAAAGAAAAGTACATAATGTAGCCGGTTTAAGAGCGCTTGTGGTGCGGTTTTTAAAGGACATGTGACTCAAAACGGCACCAAAAATGCATTGCGGGTGCATTTTTGCCACGTTTCCCATTGCCTCCAACAGGAAGGTGCATTTTTTGAGCTTTTTTTTAACTCCCCAAACATGCTCCAAAAATGCTTAAAGCGTTTATTGATTTTAAAGGGAAGCATGCTTTTTCTTAAT
The DNA here is from genome assembly GCF_965119305.1 of Pelophylax lessonae. Classification (NCBI taxonomy): domain Eukaryota; kingdom Metazoa; phylum Chordata; class Amphibia; order Anura; family Ranidae; genus Pelophylax; species Pelophylax lessonae. The sequence goes on from NC_138773.1 coordinate 228,190,357, forward strand.
GCAAAAGCACCTGAAAAACTCCTCAGTGTGAAAGCAGCCTTAAGCCCCCTTACACACAGCCGAATGCTGGCCGACATCGGCCTGTCAAAAAAAAAAAAAAAAGGGCCACCCCCGCCAGGAAAAGACAGTGATTATTGCTAGCTCATCTTATGTGAATCCGGCAGGCTGGTTGTACCCAAGCTGATCGATCAATCTACTTGGTACCTTTAGCCTGCCCACACACGGTTTGAATCTTGACAGGTTCCTCCAGGAATAACTCTGTATTCATGCCCACAGGTGTCAAAACTCTCCATCACTATCAGTTTATCCCCCTGTAGCTATTAACTTTTTGTAACCCTTGACCCTCACTTTTAGATTGTAATCTCCAACAATCCCAGCCCTCTAATTCCTCATGTATTGAATTGTATTGTAACTGTACGGCCTCTGTCTTGATTTTGTAAAGCTCTGCGCAAACTGTTGGTGCTACAGAAATCCTGTATAATAATCAGTTTAGAAAGGTACAGGTGGATTGATCAAAATAAGCGGCCTACATCCCAGACAGATAGATGTATTGGAAAGGAAAAAAAACCCTTGGACGGGACTTTAATGGCCAAGTGTACACTTCATCTGGTGTGCACAGAACTCGTGTATTGGTGGAGCTGCATCTTCATGAGTATTGTCCTTGATTGCCATCTACCCAGCAGAGCCCCAATTTTTACACTGTACACACTCTTTTCTGCCTGCGTTGCCGTCTGCCAGGTCTTGCTGGAATACACGGGAGACAACTTCGAAAATCCAGAGGCATACTACTCCTTCTGACCAGAGGGGCGTCACTGGTTGTTTTTAATCAACCCTGTGGCTTCTGTATGTAAAACTCGTTCCAACATAAGTGATCTGTTAACATTACAGAAATATACACCCCTGAAGAAAGAAGCAACTTCTGAAACGCGTTGGTTGATTTTTGTTCATGTTGCCATGATGGTCACAGTTTGGCCTCCGTGGTGATCTCTATAGATCATGACCATGTGCTCTTATTCTGTTGGAAACCTTCTTCTTCGAGTCTTATCTATTAGCCACAATCTATGGCCCCTATGTATATTTTCCCACTTTTTAAACTGATTGTCAAAAAAAATTACGTGATTTTATACATGATGCATATTATTATTCATACTTTCCTGATACACATAGATTGGCCATTATAGTTTCATCCAAGGGTATTTTTTTCCTTTCCAATATGTATAATAATCAGAGGCGCACATACAAATGGCACCTTAGCCTAGTATGTACATACCAGTCACCTTTTTTGATGAACATGATTGATGGACGTGATGCAGACCTACAGTATGTACACATGGGGTCCACTAAACTACATTTTAACACCTACCTTCTCTGTGTACTATAAAGGCCCGTACACACTTGACGGAAAGTGGACGAAATATCCTCCGATTTTTCTCTCTCTTGCTCAGCGTTCATTACCGTTTTTAGTTGACAGTGCAAAAATGTTCACGAAATTTCTCGTCCGATTTTTTTTTTTTTGGACATTTGTTCCTAGACTTCCGGGTTGTCAGCATCATGTGCAGTCTTTCGTATCCGATTTTTCACGGACGTGCTGCATACACATTAAACGAAAATTGGTCGTCTGGGGACGGACGATAAAAATTTTGGTGTTTGTCCCTCTGTTTTTTTCGTTGAAAATGTCGGCATCGGCTGCTGAAAGTTGTGTACACACTAGCCGAAAATCGCACGATTTTACCTCGGATGGGAATTTTCGGCAGATTTTCTACTAGTGTGTACCCCGCTTTAGTCATGTTCACAGAGAACATTTACATTTGGAAGGATTGGGAAACAGAGATTTCGGGCACAAGAGTTTTGTTAAAAAGATTTCTTTTATTCAACACAAAACTAAATATTTTAAAATCATAGAAAAATACAGGCAAATAATTGTGTATTAAGGACACAGTGAGACCACACAACAATGGTCTATGTTGTACAATATCTCAGTGCATAGAACTTATAAAAGTCGATTTACATACAGTTCCAAGTACAAGATCATTAGTAGTCATATAATCCTTGGAAACGTATTGCTTGATATCAGAAGAACCGCCCACGGACACCCAAACAGTATGGTGCCGGTCAGCGGGGTCGACTGAAAATATAAGTTAACATTCACCATGTAATATATGACCTTTGCTCGACATGTTTCGCTTTCTTAGACAAAAAAGCTTCATCTGGAGCATATAATTTCTTTTGTCTGTACATATAGTAATCAGGCACATATCTCAATTTCCATAGAGAATTCTTTAACGAGGAGGACTGTGCGTTTTGGGAAGCTCAGAAAAGGCAATGTATAGTGACATAGTAGTGAGGGTAGTCACTCCATGTCTCATATCAAACTTAGGAAGGACCAGAGCTTAAATGTAGGGAGCGTGTCTCCTCTGCTTGTATGTCGGCCCTTGCCACGCTGTTCCCAGCTTCCGCACAGTCCTCACCGGATGGGGAACCTCCACCATTCACAGAGAAACTAAAACACATCTCCCCACCCTTCAGATATCAGGTCAGAACCCTTGTGCACCATCCTGATATCTGCGTGTTTCTTAGGTCAGATTACAGAAACTCAGGAATAATCGTTGGTCATCTTTTTGTTGCCAATTATTACACCAATGTTCATGAGGGGCCCATTTACCAGTCTCTATTTTCCACCACATTTTTGGGTGCTCTGAGCCACATATTAAGGTGTTGGGAGTACTTCTTACTTGCAGTCCAAAAAGCAGATGCAGTTTTCCAGTAGGAGACTACTTTCTGTGTGTGTGTTTTTTTTTTTTCGCACACCTGTTGACATGAAGTGTATTTGACATATGGCAGCATTCCCCTAGAGATTCACTCCCGCACTTAAAAGCATTGATGAGAGCTGTACCATTAAAGATTTCGGTACAGGTCTTAAGCATGGGCCAAATTTCGGGCGACATCAGCTGATTTTAATAAAAACTGGCTGACCTTCAGCCCGTGTGTACAGCAGCCGGCCCAAAAGCAGATGGTTCCTGTCGAAGATTCATGACCGAAAAAGGTCTGCCGATTGTCTTCTGATCAACGCTTTCAGCCAATTGCTCAGAGCACTGCCAGGAGTGTTCTAGCAGGGGCGTCCCCCTGTCAGAGCACAATAGCACCGCAGGGGAGATCATTGTACTAACATTGGATTGTTGGTACAGCGGCTCCAACCTGAGCTGTCCGTTTTTTTGGGGGTTTTTTTGTATCTTTTTTGACCCAAAAATAAGCTAGTGGTGTGTACCAGGATTTAACGTGCAGATTTAGTGTGGAAAAACCTGCCAAAAGTGCCATCAGGAACCAGCCAAGATTTGAACCGTGTATGGGCAGACCAAAAGTACCAAGTTGATTGATCGATCAACTTGGGTACAATCAGCATGCCAGGTTTAACCTGCGATTATTGCTAGCAGCTGCTATAGCTGCTAGAAATAATCACTAGCCCGGTAAGTGGGATTTCTGCATTACACTGTCCGTGTTGATGGGGAGAATCAAGCAAATTTCTTTCATGCAGCCAGTGGTTGTAGAAAATAAATTTGCTCAGTGTATGGCCGGCCTTACATTTTAGCAGGCATTGTCTGTGACCAACACTGTAATCAGGAAAGACGGGGGAAAATAATCTCATGCAAGAAAAAAAACGTTGTAACCTTCAAGCACATAACCTCGGCATAACCGACAAATTCTGGATAGGGAGGACTAGAAGAGCGGATGTTGATATTTTGACCCATTTGGGGGTATTCATTTGGCACTTGGATCCAGTCTAGAGTCGTTTTCCATGGCTTTGTTTTGCCTCAGTAATACAGACGTGCTATTGCACCAATTGTCCAGGAATTATGTACTTAGCAGTTAATGATTAGCAGCAGGCAGGCTACTAATTGAAGGGACAAAGGGATAACAAGGCCTTCTGCTATCAAACCACTGCTTTTATTTGCTTAAGTCAGTTTGTTTCTGTTTTGTGAAACCTATTTTATTGTCTTGTATGATCTCTGCTAGGATTATATTTGCTATTTTATTATGGATTTTTTTTTTTGTTATTGACATGTATTTTTATGCACTGATTTTCAATCAAGTCACTGCATGGGATTTTTCTCTATGGAAGTTTCACTTTCACTTACAGGTCTCTTCTGACTTCACTCTGATTGACCTGAGTGACTGGACAGTGTGAGGAGCAGGAAAAACACATTGATTACTGCTAGCAGTTATAGCCACTGGCAATAATTTCTAGCAAAAATCCAACATGCTGGTTGTACCCAAGGTAATAGATGGGTCGACTTTGGTACATGGATCGAATCTCAGCCATTACCTGCTGAACTGCGGAACTGGCCAAGATTTGATCCATCTATGGCTGTCTATAGACCTTGTTCACAAGGGCATACATCTGTTGAAAAGGCCGGGTTCGACCACACGGGATGCACAGGTGTTCTGTGTATCTGCGTGTAGACAGTCCCATTCATGTCTATTGGAACACAGTGGTTGCACAGACACAGCCGCTGTTTTCAATTTGAAATACATGCAGGTGTGTGGCCTGGAATTCCCACGGTCTGCATTCAGATACATGTAACTTTACTCACACCGATGTCAAGTTGGGAGCAGTGGCTGCGTCACTGCAGCCATTGTCTTCCCAAAGACATGAATGGGGCTGCCTGCACCCGGATGAACGGAACACCTCTGCATCCCGTGTGGGTAAACAGGGCCCTTTCCACGGATGTAAGCTGAGGTACACGTGTGTGAATGAGGCCTCAGACAACTGAATGCTCCCAGTCTTGTGGCAACAGTTTGGGGAAGGTTCTTTTCTGCTCCAACATGATTATGCCCCTATGTGCAAATCCAAGTCCATAGGTTTGAGACTGTGCTCTGTGCAAAACCACTGAAACAGACATGGGTTTGAGGAGTCTGGTCTACAAGAATTAGAGTAGCCTGCAAAGAGCTCTGACCTCAACCCTAAGCCCCCAATCACATGCAAGCGACGCTACTACGCACCGCGACCTCGGAGCGGCCGCCACGGACTTCATAACATTGAAGTCTATGGCGGTCGCCTCCTGGTCGCCCCAAAGAAGCTCCGGACCTTTTTTCTAAGTCGGAGCGACTTGTGTCGCTCCTATTAGAACGGGTCCGCAGCTTCCCTATGGGAGACGACCTACGGCGACCTGTGAGGCGACCAGGTCGAAAACAGGTCGCCTTAGTGTGAACGGGGGCTAAATAACACCTTTGGGATGAATTGTAACAATAACTGCAAGCCAGCTCATCTCATCCAATATCAGTTCCTGACCTTACAAATGTTCTTTTGGCTCAAATGGGCACAAATTCCCACAGACAGACTTTAAAATCTCACGGAAAGCCTTTCTGAGAGGAGTGGAAAATCAAAGGGAAGAGGAGGACACGATCAACTCTTAAGGCCAGTACACCCGTACCGATTGTCGTCCGTAAATATTCGGCCATCGTCCGATCGGCCGATTGTCGGCTTGTTAGTATGATGCTTCCGACAACCGACTGCGACTTTTCAGCCTAACAAAATCTGGTCTGCATGCTATAAAATTTTTGTAGGCCAACACCAGAACGGCCGATTGTTCGTCAGTCAGTACAGATTTCGGCCGACAAAAGCCAGATGAGCAAGACTGGGCATGCTCAGCGAAGTAAAAACACACGGAAAGTTAACCATCACATGACATCACTTCTAAAGTTGGTTGTTGTTGGCCGACAAAATTTGTGTGCAGTCTAGAGCACATTTCAACCAACACAACAGCACTGGACAAAAGACGGCCGATCGTTCGGCCGTCAATCAGTACGTGTGTACGGGGCTTAAGCAGAATTAAACCCTGAAAAAAAAAAAAGAAAATGAACAGGTAGGATTTTCATGACATAAGAGATCCTACTGGTCTTCTTTATCATAAGTGCTTCTCCCTGCGCATGGACAGCTCAGCATACATTTATGGCACCACACTGTGCTTTGATAATGCGACTCAGTGACGCCATCGCAGCCTGGACAGTCAAGCGGCCAAAGGGTCCGAACCCAAAAGAAAGACCCGGAGAAGATGAAAGCACCCACAACAGCCAAGAGCGCCAACGCCGCAGCGCTGGATGGGATCATTTGGTAGTAAAGTCTGTCATAACGTACTAATATGCTGTGCATACATTGTGGCATAAAGCTCCCAGTGGCCATTTAAAAAAAAAAAAAAAAATTCTCGTTAATGGCTAGGATTAGGATGTCCCACAAGATCATAGGTTTGATGGTCATGTGTTCATAAACTTTTGGCCATAAAAGTTGACTGCCAGAAAATAAAACCACCGGAGTCCCTGAGGCACATAATGTCAGCAGGTAATTCAATACACCAGTGGCCCATGCAAAGCTATACAATTAGAGTAAAGGTGCCTTTAAATTTCAGGCACTATGCAAGCACCTTATCTTGAAGCACCTCAGCTTTGAATCCAATGAATATGCCGGTAGGAGGGGTTCACGCTGCTGCAGGAAGAAGTGCTGCATTGAACTGGGACAATCCACGCTGAGCATAGAGCACTAGTAGTCAATGCTTTGTGCTTCGCTGTTTCTGTTCTGTATTGAGAAAAGAATCCACCACAGTGACAGGAGGGGGTCTTCACCAAACATGATCTGATTTTGGAGCCGTGTTCTAATGCAGTTAAGGTTGAAATGTTCTATTTTTGATGCAAACACTAAAATTCCCTACATTTGGAACAAATAACAATGCTGATCCCTTTAAGAGAAGAGGGGACTGCAGAAGCCACCAGGACAGATTGATAAACCCAAACTGACAGTAGGAGCAGATGCCACTTTTTAACACACACCAGCTGCTCAATCCCCAGACACTACAAAACAATGGTGACAACACCACTACACTGCGCGTTCCCGGGTATATACAATGTGCTGCTAAAAATGTCCAATCTGGATGTGACATTCACACAGCCCTGAGCAAACTCCCGAGCTGGCCATAGACTAATCAACTGTCACAACACAATCCAACCAATGAAAGGTTTCCTAAGGTTTCCTATGAACTCAAGAGACAAAGTCACAAACCTTGGCACCGCAATCTATGAAAAACTAAATAAGCAGAGTAATACTCAAACTTGGACTTCACTTAAAGAAGAAAGTCAAGTTAGATCCACAGAGGAAAGTAAGGAAGTGGATATAAATTATAAACCTGGATTTGCAGCTCGTTTTGTCCTATGGTTTTCACTGAAGGTATCCTCTTCTTATGCTATGTTGCCTTGTGCTAAGTTTTAGTTGCATGGGTTTAAATTTTAACAGGTTTGCTTTAAGAGCTGGTTCACATATGTGCGGGACTGGTTTCAGTGTGATTTGTAAAAGGATTCGCGTTCAGCCATTCAGGTGCAAATTTTGAAAGTGCATGACACTTGAAATTGCAACTGAATCTAATTAAAGAAAATACAGGACTCTTTAACAGCGCACTGTGGTCAGCTCCATAGAAAGCCAGTTTGGTTCACATGTCATGTGAATCGGATGCGGTTCAAAACGCATCCATTTTGCATATATGTAAACCCAGGGCTAAGTATTTAAACCCTAAGCTGTAGCATACAATTATATCTATGTGCTACGGTAATGCTGGCATGTTGATGTGCATTATTCTGCGTTACATTGGTGCTGTCAATTTATATAGGCTGCCCAGCACAATGCATGGTAATCCTGCGTATAACATACTTCTTGTCCCTGGGTGGCTATACTCACTCCTCCACTGTATCTATGGAGAAAGCCATGGTCGCAACACAGGCTGGACTTCAAACACGTCTCCCGTTGTTCCTCTTCATTACATGGGTGGTAATGGGATTCATAGTTTACAGCTCTTTCAGTTCATTTCATAGGATGAAACAAGGACAATGCATTTCTGGCAAGATGAACAGGTATTTTCTGTACTTGCTCAAAATGGTCTTAGCAAGAAATATGATGTAGATGCTGGCAATCGACAATGTATTAATATTTTGTTATTGGGATTAGTTAGATACTTTTAGGCTGGATTCACACGGATGTGGTGTACCGCATCACATGTCATTTGTACAAGAATCGCACCGGATTCCTGAACAAATGACATGCAAATTCAGTGCGGTGCGAATTGAGCCATAAATGTATGGCTCAATTCGCACTGAAACCGCACCAAAAAGGTGCAGGAAGCTTTTTTTTTTCTGCACTGGAATCGGATCGAATGGGTGTTCAGATTAATGAAATCTGATTCCATCTGATTCCACAGTTCGCGCTGTGTTCTGCAAACCAATTTGGGGGTGTCATTAACTTTAAATTGACACCCGCAGTGGTTCACAGAGTGCAGTTTGAACTGCCTGCGATTCTGATGCGGTGCAATTCACTGTGGTTCCCGCACTGCATCAGTGTGACCCCAGTCTTAGCAACAATTAGTCTAAAAGAACGGTTGTCCACATAAACCTGATTCTTTATTTGCACAGTACTGATTACTGACCATCTGCATAACACAAGGGGGTTGATGTACTAAAACTGGAGAGTGCAGATCTGCATAGTAGACAATCAGCTTCTTCAATTCAAGAAGTTGTAAAGGCAGAAGGTTTTTTTTCTTAATGCATTCTATGCATTAAAATAAATATAGCCTTCTCTGTGCAGCAGCCCCCCTCAAACCCCCTAATACTTACCAGAGGTCCCTCTCTGTCCAGCGATGTCCACGAGTGTCTCAGTCGTCTGAGATTGGCTTAGACACAGCAGCGGTGCCACTGGCTGCTGCTGTCAATCAAAGTCAGCTAGCCAATCAAGGGAGAAACCAGAACGGGGCTCCAAGTCTGAATGGACACAGGGAGCTATGACTCGGCTCGGGTGCCCCTTTAGCAAGCTGCTTGCTGTGGGGGCACACAACAGGAGGGAGGGGCCAGGATCACAGACGGTCCCTCAAGAAGAGGAGGATCAGGGCCACTCTGTGCAAATCCAACTACACAGAGGAGTTAAGTATAACATGTTTGTTATTTTTATAGGGAAAAAAAAAAGATTTTACAATCACTTTAAAGAGGAAGTAAACCCTCTGAAAACAAAATGAGAAAAAAAAAAACCTGAAAAGACAAAAGGCATAATGAGCTACTCACCTAAAAACGAAGCCCCGGAGTTCCGTGAGAATTACCTACCCGTGAGAAAAACCTACCCCTCGTCACTTCCGGTACTCGGCACTGTATGTAATGCAGCGGGTACATTAAAACAGCTGTGCTGAAATACGCGTGATCTCCGCTCCTGTCCCGGTCACTTCCCTGCTCTCGGATAGTAAATATAAAAGCGGCGGCGGATGTATGAAAACATACATGACGGAGCCGAAAGCCGCTTTTATATTTACTTGCCGAGAGCAGGGAAGTGACCGGGACAGGAGCGGAGATCACTCGTATTTCAGCACAGCTGTTTTATGTAAGCGACGCGTCGGTAGGTTTTTTTCACGGTACACCGTGATCGTTTCATACTAGTGCGCATGCGCACTAGTAAGCTCCTCTGTTCTTCCATTAGGTATCCGGGGCTCTGAGCATGCGCACTGCTGCGCTGCTCAGCTGTTTCTGGCCGGAAGTGACGAGGGTAGGTAATTCTCACGGGGTAGGTAATTCTCACGTTACACCGGCAGTGCCATCTGCTCAGCAACAGGACGGCCGACATGTTCGGCCGTCCTGCTTCCTGGATCGTGTCCTCCGGCCATCTGATTGGCCGGAGGCGCGATTACATCACTCCCGCGCATGCACGTGGGAGCCGCCGTTCACGGCACAGAGCTCTGAAGGAACAGCATGGGTGGCCGTTCCTTCAGAGCGCACGCGTAAACGGTGCAAGTTTAGGAGATATTTATAGCACCTATAGGTAAAAGTCTTTAAAGTGGGTTTAAAACCACTTTAAGCTTTCACAAAAAAATAGAAATCTGGAAGCGGATTGGCTTCTATGCGGAACTGCACCAGATTTTGCACTCTCCAGTTTTAGTAAACCAACCCCACTGTCTGCTTGTGTATAGTCATCTGTTGAGCGTTACAAAAATAACTTAAAACCGGAATTCGTTTTTTTTTTTTTTTTTTTTTAGTACTGAGCTAAATGTACAATCACCTATAGGTATAAACAGCTGACATGAGACAATAGTAAAGGAAATGGGCAAAAACTGACAGCTCAGCTGTCCTTCTACATCTGCTGCCTGAGGCGATCCAGAGAGGGGAAGATCCTGAACAGAGGCTTAGATCTATAGAAAAACGCACACAAAACCAGCGTAATCTGAATACAAGGCCATGACATGGAACCAGTGCTGTAGGTGGGTGGCCACAAAAGGACAGGAATCCCCAAGAGAATGAATCTATTACTGTCTAATAGGAAGTATATTAGAAGACGGCGCAGAGTTCAGATTCTACATTTCTGCCATTTAACATGCATGTCATTGTGCCAGTATCTGCAGACATTATAAAACTGCTCCCACCTGTCTTGCCATGCGTGTCCTACACCATACTGGCACTCCTCCATTGTTAGTTACGCAGTCTGTCACCCACATAAGCCAATTCATTAGTGGAAAATGACACATTTTATCCACACAAAGGGGGCGGCTGGACAGATCACACTGAGCTGTAACATTCTTCCGGCTGCACAGCATCAAATGGCTCGAGTACAAATTCTCCAACAACCCACTGGGATCAAACACGGCACAGAGAGAACAGAAATACTAATTATAGTAAGCAAATTTAGAAAGAATCCAGCCAGTTCCAACCATTCGGCATGGAACCCAACTCTGTTAGTGGAGGTCTCAGCGGTAGGATTCCCAGCTTTTCATTGTGCGCATTGAGGTCTAACGCAGACATCTCCGAAACACAAAGCCCAAAGTACTTCAATATTGTAAGTGAAAGAAAACCACTTACAAGAAAATTATACCCTTCAGCTTTACCTTGGTTAAAGACTATGAATGGTAGAGGCTTGACAATACAAAGAAAGTGATAAAGGTAAAGAGATATAGAACTAGCAGCAAAAGGAAAGGAAAATTATATATCTGTACATACAGGAAATTGTTTCCAAGAGATATATATATATATATATATATATATATATATATATATATATATATATATATATTCTGCAAAGTGTTAGCTGTAGCAGCACTCGATCTAAAATACTGCCTTGAGGCTCCACACAGGCATAGCAATATAGCACTGAATATGGTGGGCTTCCAAATATGAATAGTAAAAGTCAAAATTAAAGTATGACTTAGGCCCCTTTCACACGGGCTTTCCAATCCAGTCCGCCTGTCGAGTTTTTTCAGGTGGAACTGTTTGGATGCTCCATGCAGCCCTATGGAGCAGCGGATGTCAGCAGAGACATCTCCGCTGATACCCGCTGCTATCCAATCTGATTCTGTCTGTGAAATCCAGACAGATGGAAACCCTATTTTCCATCCATCTGGAGGATCGAATCGGATGAAAACGGTCAGGTGGTCCATTATCATCCGATCTCCCATAGAGGAGAATGGGGCTCTGACAGCTCCGTCTCTGCACACAGATCGGAGACGGAGCTGTCATCCGCCTGCTCAGCGGGGATCGGCGGATCGATCCCCGCTGAGCAAAATGGACTCCGTCGGGCTCACCGCCCGTGTAAAAGGAGCCTAAAGGCAAAACTTTTTTTTTTTTTTTCATTTTGGATAGAGTGGAGAGGGATTAGAACCCCTGACAGTTTTTATTGCTGTCTGTGACCCAATAAAGGAGAGTCACCCTCTCTATTTGTCCTGTTTACCATTATTATTGAAAGTGAAAGTAATGGAAAATCCCAAATGTTGGGTTGTTCCCAGAAAAGTAATAGCGGAGAAATCTTCCAGTGGGGACAATAGTTCCCCAAGGTCCCCAAGGAATGCCGTTAATTTGGGGGGAGGAGGGGGGGATTTCCCCTCACTTCCTGTTTGGCTAAAGGATAGGAAGTGAAGGGAATTCTTCAAAATGGGACACAGGTGACGAAAATCTGACAGGGGTTATAATCTTCCACTACTCTATCCAAAATGAAAAAAAAAAAAAAAGCTTTGCCTATAGTTCTACTTTAAGTTTTAATATGGTGATGTTCTGGTGAGCCACAGTCACAGGTGAAACATTGGAGTAATAAAATTGTGTTTGACTACTACGATTCTACTTTGGAAGTCCCAAGCTTGTTTTAGTATCATAGAAAAAAAAAAAAAAAACGAAAATACGTTTTCTGAAATCCTTTCAATGAATAGGATAGGTTTTACTTGTTTCAGTTTAACAAGCATTGAGTGAAACCGTCTTTTAACACAGGTAGTTTGACGCTCAAATGCCCGTAGTCTTTATAATTGCAGGCTCAGCTGGACGGAGTTCCAGAAGACTAAGTAATTGGCAACAAAAAGGATGGGTAAGGTGGCTTGACCCATAGAATCAATGCTGAGCTAAAACTTAGAAGTGTGATACAGGTAGACTGTGTCTGCTTATCTATTTAAAGCTGAACCCCAGGGAAAACAATAAATCTGTTGTAGTGCACTGTAAGGGTAAATGTTCATTTATAGCCAGGGTACCAGTAAAAAGGACTTACCTTACTCCTTGCTCCCTCAGGTTCCCTCCATGCTACAAGTCCGACCCAGCAGACTCTGCTCTAAAGGATGGTCATAGATTATGCAAATTTTCTTTCCTTCAACCAGGGGTTGAAGAAGGAAATAATTCTTGATTCCCCCATCAACACACTCAGTATTGATGGGGGGGAGTCCACTGCCGGCAGAGATCGCAAGATAAAAGCCACGGACTGGAAGGAATTGCAGCACTGCCCCGGCAGATGTAACAGGAGGTAGAAGGGACCAAATAATGCTTTCACGTATCAGATAACGCGTTTCGAAGCAACCAGCTTCTTTGTCAAATTTTTGTACTGAAGACGACAGAGATCAACTTCAGTACAACCAGCCTGCCCATAGATGGATAAAAACTCAAGTGGTTCCTGATAAATCAGCCGAATTTTAAGCAATCTATTGCCGGCTTAAAGTGGACGTAACCCCTTCAATTTAACAGTTTCAAAATAACAGCTACATTTCCGGCATATGCCAGGAATGTAACTGTCACATTAGCTCTCAACAAAACTGTCAAAAAACCTAATGGCTGGTGTCATAACTGATCACATGTGCAGCATCATGGCATTTAAAAGTAAAACAGAGGCCAAGAGGGACGCTTCCCTGGCTAAAAATGATATGAAGGTTTACTTCCACTTTAAGGCTCTCTGGCAGTCACAGACACTCTGATGTCATCAAGTACAATGCAGGGCCTGTTGCCCTACACTGTGAGGATGCAGAAGGCCCATCCACAAGCCAGAGCATCAGGTTCAGAGTTAAGCACAGGCTGCCTGGGAGCAAGGAATAGCTACTTGACATCCACGCTATAGCCGAATGACGGCTACAGCGCAGACCTGAATTGCCGGAAGGGCATACACTGACGTCCTCTCGCCAACAAGCGGTCTGCGCGTTCCCTGCGGAGCGTGCTTGGCTCGCTCTGTGATCGGCGAGTCCATGAGACTTGCCTGATCACAGATCGGAGATCAGGGGCAATCCCGCCCCCTTACCACGTGATCAGCTGTCAGCCAATGACAGCTGATCATGTAAAGTAAACAGCAGCCAGCGATTAGCTATTTTTTTCTCCTCACACTGTCAGTGTGAAGAGAAAAACCCAATGATCGCTGGCTGCTGTCAGAGGGACATCGGTCCAGAAGAGTAGAGGGATCCTTTGTGTCCCCAGTGCCCACCAGTGTCACCCAGCAGTGCCCACCAGCGCCACCTACCAGTGCCCACTAGCACCACCCACCAGTGCCCACCAGCACCATCTACCAGTGCCATCTGCCAGTGCTCACTAGTGCCACCTACCAGTGCCCACCAGCACCACCTACCAGTGCCATCTGCCAGTGCCCACTAGTGCCACCTACCAATGCCCACCAGCACCAGTGTCACCTATCAGTACTCACCAATGCCACCTATCAGTGCCCCATCATGTGTCCCCTACCAGTGCCCCATCATTGCCCATCAGTGCCACCTATTAGTGCCCATCAGTGCCCATGAGTGCCGTCTATTAGTGCCTTTCAGCACCACCTATCAGCGCACTTCAATGCTGCTCTTTATTGCCCATCAGTGCCACCCATCAGTGCCCATCAGTGCAGCCTATCAGTGCCCATCACTGCAGCCTACCAGTGTCTATCAGGGCCCATCAGTGCCGCCTCATCAGCGCACATCAATAAAGGAGAAAAATTTGCTGTTTGCAAAATTTTATAACCAACTATAAAAACAGGTTTTTTTTTTTTCGGTCTTTTTTTGTTTGTTCAGCAAAAAATAATAACCCCAGTAGTTATTAAATACCACCAAAAGAAATCTCTATTTGTTTGTACCAAAATTAGATTTTTATCTTTTTTTTTCAGTGTTGCATGACCGCGCAATTGTCATTCAAAGTGTGACAACGCTGAAAGCTGAAAATTGGCCTTGGGCAGGAGGGGGGTTTAAGTGCCCTGTAGGTAAGTGGTTAAGGTAACAGTCCTTTTTACCGGTACTCTAGGCATCATAAACAAGCATTTAACCCTTGCAGTGCAGGGCAGCCCTGCCGCAAGGAAATTTTTTTATGTGTTCCCCTGAGTTCAGCTATAAAAGGGGAAACATTTATGTAATTTGCCCTAAAATTAAGACTCTTTACTGTGCAAAGCATGAAGGTGCAATAAATTCCATAATATCAGAAGACATGCTATGACCTAAGCAGATGATTTTATACATACATCCAACCAGTAATATGCCAAAGGTGACACAATGGCCTTAGCAAATGAACATGTCAACCGTTTTCACATCTTTTCAAAACAGCAAACAGAAAACCAGTGCATGAATGTACACAGTGCCCTACCCACATAGGAACTGCAACTACAGTAACACTAGTGGATTTAAAACTAAAGTCTCACTAAAGCCTTTTTAATGTAAACTTAGTGGGGGTTATTACCTCAGTCAGGTTTTGAAAGGTGTCCCCAAAGGAGAATTTTCTCCTCAATTCTTGGTCTGTCTGACATCTGTGAATTGTGTGACAATCTGACCGTGCATGCATGAAGAGCTCATCAGACCTGCACTATCCAATGTATTTAGGCAATCATTAAAGTGCATCTCTAACTAACTTTTTTCTTTTAGTCTTAAAAAAGTTAAAGTGGAAAACCTTTGTCAAGTTTTTTATTGTTTCAGTACCCCTGATGGAATAAAGCGATAATATGTCATATGCCCATACAGTGATTGTCCTGGTGACCACTGTCAATGAAACCAAAAGGGATAGGAAATCCCAAATCTTATGGTTGTCACTGCAAAAAAAGGCGAGCGGAAATCTTCCAACAGGGACATTTATTCCGGTGATAAAACAGTTTGTGTTTCTCTTCACTTTGGACAGATGTCTTCTTACCTCTGTTAGTGTTTCTGTAACAAGAAGTTTATAGAATGTTCCCCAATCAGACACAGTTAAAAAAAATTGACAGATTTTTACTATTCCCTGCTCTGTAAGTATTAGCTAGACATACAGTTTAAAGCTTTTAGAAGCTACCTTTGGACAAACGTATGACTGATGATGATAAAACGTCCTGATTATTAAAGAGGAAGTAAACCCTCCTCATGAAGTTGTACCTATAGGTAAGCCTATGATAAGGCTTACCTATAGGTACTGTAAATATCTCCTAAACTTACACCGTTTAGGAGATATTTACCTTTAATGCGGCCAGTGACGTCACTGGCGCATGCGCTCTGAAGGAACGGCTGATCGTGCCGTTCCTTCAGAGCCCCGTGCCGTGACCGTCGGCTCCCGTGCGTGTGCGCGGGAGTGACGTCACCGCGGCTCCGGCCAATCAGATGACCGGATGCCGCGATCCCGGAAGACGGGCGACATGTCATGTCGCCCGTCATACAGGTAAGAGAGCGGCACGGCGGGGGCTCGTTCTAAGGTAAGTATTTCATAATGAGCTAGTATGCGAAGCATACTAGCTCATTATGTCTTTCTCTTGCAGCTTCTAAAAAAAAAAAAATTTTTTTAAATGAGTTTACAACCTCTTTAAGTGATAATAAAGTCTTGGGCTTTTTTGTTTAATAATACCAAACATGGTATACTTGTCTGCTCTGTGCAGTGGTTTTGCACAAACCAGCCTGGATCCTCCTCCCTCCTTCAGAGTGTCCCCACAGCAAGCAGCTTGCTATGGGGGCTCCCGAGCCGCTGTTCTGTGTGTCCATTTAGACACAGAGCCACAGCTTGCCCCCCACTTTTCTACTCAACGTCTCACTGGATTTGATTGACAGCAGCAGGAGCAAATAGCACCCGCTGCTGTCTCAGCCAATGAGGAGGGAGAGTCCCTGTACAACTGAAGCTCTCATGCACATCGCTGGAGGAAGATCGGGCTCAGGTAAGTATTAGGGGGCTGAGATGGGCTGTTGCACACAGGATTTTTTTATCTTAATGCATAGAATGCATTAGGGAAAAAAACCTTCTGACTTTAGAACCACTTTAGGCTAGCCATACATGGGTAAGCTTTTTATTAGAATGTGACAATTTTCAAAACCTTTTTTTGTTTTCTCTTAGTTGCGCAACAAAAGCAATTACGGTCTGTGATACTTTTGCATATTTGCACTAACAACATTTTCAAGAAAAGCCCTGGGAAAGCCAGAGCCCCAAAAAAAAAAAAAAAAAAAATCCCCCAGGGACACTGCCTGGTGATCCTGTCTGGCCGGAGGAACCGCAAATACTGACGAGCCCTAGGCCCACACCTGTTTTTATACTAACCTGGAATTGTGTTTCCTGTGCTAGGTAGGGGGGAGTCTCTCTCATGAAGCCGCCCTGAAAGATGACTTGGGAAATTTTAATTGTGCACAAATTGGCAACTGTTTTCAACCATAGAGAGCCAAAAAGCGAACAGAGGAGGATGCAGAATGTTTCTTCTTTCTTGTCTGAACTACATTCTAGCTGTAATTGTGATGCCCAAACTGGTACAATTGTTCTTGTTGTAATGCACATGAAGTTTCACCTGGAAGTAGAATTTTCATTACCACAATCTCTCGGATAAGCTACAAATGATAAGGGGGTGGATGAAATGAAATAGGAATGCAAATAAACTTTTTTTGTATAGTATATGTTCAATGAATTTTAAGTTGATTCAAGTATAAGGTAAAACATAGCATTTCAATGGCTATGGAAGATCTCTGGGGATCATCCATAAAATCCATAATGCTTTTACACGCAACGGCTGCAACAATAAATAAAGTTAGTTTTACAAACAAATGTTACAAAGCATAAAAGATTGATGAAATAGAGTTACACGCATATTTAATAGTTACATTACTTGCGTACATTCTCGAAGTCCAACATTTATATCCTAAACATCGCCATAGACAAAATTTTTGCGCAATTTCTAACAAAATTTTGGGAGTCACTGATGGCGCTATTGTGTGTTCTCAGAAACTATTTTCTGAAACTGTAATTCTACCCATGTATGGCTAGCTTTAAAGAAATTCAACCTGAGACATTCCAGATGTTCACAGCTCTTATTCACACCTTATCTTTTGTGTTCAGACTTCTCTACAGAACACTTCAGGGTATTCCTCTGGCCACTAAAGCAAAGCAATGTTCAGCACATCATCAGAATTTTACAAGCAATGTAAAGCCACAAGCAACAGGAGATGTGACATGTCCAAGGTCAAATGACCTTGCAATCCCCTACTTCAAAGGCTATGCCTCAAGGCTTCAGGCGCATTCTGGTTTAGCTGCAATCTAAATGGTGAACTTTCCCCTCTCTGAGATTTCTGTTGCATTCAAACAAAATCCAGACCAAACTTTGTGATAAGAAGATTCTGGTTAACTTTCCAAGTACTAGCCTGGCATTCTCCTGAAATCATCCTGAGGACTAATTAGAGTTAACCCATGTTTAAGCGTGGGTGAGAGGATTCCCCATCAGGTTCCTCCTCCTCCTCTGAGCTGCCCAGCAAGAAGCAGACGTGAAGCCATTGTGTGCGAGGACCACAGATGGGGCATTAGCCTGATGGAACTGTGATTAAGTTATGAGCTTGCCTCCTCACAGCTGCGCCTGCCATGCAAGCAGTCCAGATTAATAGCTTAGAAGGGGAACAAATGTAATTATGCCGTCTAAGCAGGTTTTAGGAGATGGCTAATCAAGACTGAGACTGGAAAATCGGTGACAAAATCACAGCATTAGAAGTGGGTGGTGACAGAAAAAGAACCACCCCGTCTTTAAAGATGTTGTTTGTCCTGCTATAGCACTACTCGTAAAGGAACAAATATAGAATAAAAAACCCTGCGCAACTCAAAGCCAAGATGGCTGAAGCATATGGGGATCAAAAATCTCATGAAAACTGTGTCATGGGTTATTTAATACACGAGCAACATCCAGTAAGGCCACATGCATGACCTTCACTTTCCAACAAGCCAAAAACAAACCCCCTAGTCTCAAAACGCACAGCCAAACACATTTTTAAAATGGCTAGCATGACCACATAGCTTTTCAGTACTTAGACAAGTATGGTGGAAGTAAGTTCACTAACCTATTGTAATCGGTTTCTGTTCCACTAATTCATACTGGTTCCACCAGTAAGGATCAGAACATTCAGGGGTAAGAGAGATGATTACGGCCACACACACCTACACAGGTTGAACTGGATGGACTGTTATCTTTATTCAACCTCAACAACTATGTAACTACTATGTAACCTAATACTAAAAAAGTGAACCTCTGAGATCAAAGCAGACACCATAAGGTGCAAAGCCACAACTTTTAGGTTACCATCTTTCGCCTCCCTACAATGTTCTTTGATCAAATCCCTCCAATGTGCCACGGACTTAATGGCTGTGGGCATCCCAAAATGCAGTAGGCAAGCTACTGGTAGAGTCCAGCAATGCAATGTGAAAGGAGGGGGTGGGAAAGAGAGTAGCCAGAGGAAGCCTGTACTTAAAGAATCATGTAGGCTATGCTTGCTGAACTACTTAAGGCTACTCTGCTGTCTCCGGCTTTAAGTTACTACCCAAGAAACGAGCATGCACTAGATGAGTTCCAAGCAAAGACAGAACTTGCATACTTATTCTGCGTTAGTAATGCTAAAATTCTGAAGCAAATCAGATCAGCATGGAAGCCAAGGAACTACCATTTTCAGAAGGAAAGATCTTGAATAGCATACTATATGTTCCCATAGTTCAAGCTTTTTTTTTTTTTTTTTTCCATAGGAAACAAAGGCCTTCCTAGGGTACCAAAAGGTGACCTGAAACAAAAGACTAGCACCTTGTAACGCATGCTTTTCTCGTTAATTATTTGCAGCACCAGAGTGTTGTAGCGTGTTAGCCATCAACAAAAGTCAAAGTTTGGATTTAAGCTGATTTATTGGCTAACTAAAAAGGTTGTAGTGCAACCTTTTGGAGGTATGCCGGGCTTGATAAGAGGTCAGCATTTCTTGATAGCTTGCAAAGCAATCTTTTTTGGTTTTTAATTATTTCCATTTTCCTCTTTTTTTTGCATACAGTTTCAGTTTAATTATGATTTGATAATATATATATATATATATAATTAGATATGATAAAATAAATAGTAAGCCAAAGCTAAATTTACCAGTTACACTTATTTACAATATAATGGGGAAGCAGGGAACATACAGTCCTATTTGTGACTTCCTCAAAAATATTGTCATAGCCCACCCATTCCACAAAGCAGAACAAAGAAAGTTCCTATTGCCTTGTATGCTATGCTGGGGACACATAGATGAAAAAACATTCACAACTCTGGACAAGAACACAATCTGGAAGCATGGAGATACCACAAAAGTAACTGGTATCAATCGAAAGAACTGCACATTTTTAGTAAGATTATAAAAAGGGCAATGCTATTTAGCCATTTTAGTTTAAAAAAATGATAATTTTTGATAATGTTGCAATGCTATTTTCATGTCCACAGTGACAGGAAGGGAAAATTTGTGGCATTTTCAAGCACTTTGCTATAATTAGCATCCTTTCAACTGCACAAATGTTCCCCAGAACAATCAAGATGAGAACTTTCCATGGGTCTGTCTGACAAACTCTCTTTATTGAGTCAAATAAAGAGCACATTCAGCCCATTTCCAATCTGTAAATAGCTAGTGTTTCTTGTCTATTGATCTGGACAGACTGGAGTCTGAGGAAGGGAACACGCACTATGGGCACCTGTCCTGACATTACACCAACACACGATGCTCATTGCATGGACATAACTGGCTGCCATTGCTCACAATTCTACTTACCTCTTACCTTAATTTTCACAATCTATAAAATCATCTACAAGGAGGAGAGATACAACGAAGCATACATTTACTACAGAGAGTCTCAATGACAGAAGACATGACTACTGTAAACAAATGGTATTTCGTTCTGACATGATAATCACTTCATAAAAGAGATCTGTTAAACTAATCCTCATCATAATTGCCAGTAGAATCATTATGTCGTCTGACTACATGCTGAGAAGCAACTTACATTTACAAGAATCTAGCAGGAATAATACACCAAAGTCTTCAGGAGTTATCAACACTTTGGCAGCACAGAACAAGGAAACCTTGACAGGTTGATTTGCACACCAACTTCTTGCACTTTTGGGGGTCTCCAGTTAAAAAAAATCTCTTTCTCCCTGAGTTCCCACCTGTTGTCACTATTACAAAGAGATTTTGCTAAATACATTAGGCAGGTGGATTGAGAGTGTTCTAATAAAATGAGGCAGTATAGACAAGGCCGAGACCTTTGAGAACCACACTAAAGAAGCCCGTAGGTGCTATTTACCACCTTAAATATTGGTTTTGGTTGGCTTGACCCCTTTAAACTACATTCACATAGGTGATGGTATGTGCCTAGCTTGCGCCGTTCAAAGGCAGCTAAATACCACCACTGGATGCAGCAACATTCTGTGTTATGGCCACATACAATCTAGCCAATTCACCATAGCCAATTTGCGTGCAACCAAAACTCTGCAGAAATCCTAATCTTGGATGCACACTAGCTGCATTCAGGGTAAGTCAGAGCAGGTTCTAGTTGCACGCAACTGCTCATGAGCGACTATATGCAAACAGTGGCGTTGTCGGCTATTAATTTGTACAGAGTACAAATCTGACAGCCACAACAGAGAGCTGCTGCTGTTCACACACTGTGTGCCAGCGGCTTTCATGACCGCCACCAAGAATCTACCAATTCTTGCCAATGGCCTCTGCTAATCAGTCATGTGATAGAAGCCTAAAAGGGAGGTAACCCACTGCAAGATTTCATATTATATTACTCTAAGGTAGTCAGAACAACAAGTAGTTCATCCACCAACCCCCCCCCCCCTAAAACGGCATGTCCTCAAACACAGTTTTTTTTTGGGGGGGGGGGGGGGACACTTTAAAAAAAAAACTAAACCGTTAAGTCACCATCTCGATTCATCCCCCCCCCCCACCGCCCACGATCCTAAAATGGCATGTCCTCAAACGCAGTTTTTGGGGGGGAGGGGGGGAAACACTTAAAAAGAAAAATAAACCGTAAAGAACAACAAGTAGTAATTTCTTTGGGTTACTTAAAGTGGAAGAAAAGCCTTTTTTGGCACTTGTGCCTACAGGTAAGCCTATAATAATGCCTCGTACACACGCATCGATAGTTGGCCGTTAATTTTCGGGCAACGTCCGATCGGCCGATTTTCGGCTTGTTAGTATGATGCTTCCGACAACCAACTCCAACTTTTCGGCCGAACAAAATCTGGTGTGCATGCTATAAAATTTTTGTTGGTCGTCAACAGAACGGCCGATTTTTCGTCAGTCAGTACAGATTTCGGCAGACAAAAATCAGATGAGCAAGACTGGGCATGCTCAGAGAAGAAAAACACACAGAAAGTAAACCAGAAAATGACATCACTTTTGAAGTTGTTTTTTGTTGGCCGATAAAATTCGTGTGCAGTCTAGAGCACATTTCAACCAACACAACAACACTGGACAAAAGACGGCCGATCGGTCGGCCGATAATCGTTGCGTGTGTACGAGGCTTAAGGCTTACCTCTAGGTACAGTGAATACCTCTTAAATCTGCACTGTTTAGAAGATATTCACACTGCATGCACCCAGTGACGTCACAGGCACATGCTCTCTGAAGGTACTGCATACCCGTGCCGTTCCTTCAAAGCGCCATGCCACGGTCAATGACTCCTGTGCATGCAATGCCATTGACCCGGAAAGGAAGACTGGGTGAAGATGAAAGTGCCTGTCTGCGGTGACAGTGCGGCGCTGGAGGACTTCCCTAAGTCTTGCATAATGTGCTAATTTATGATTTACCTTGCAGGGTTAAAAAAAAATGTGGTGCGGTTTGCTACCGCTTTAAAGTGGAACTAAACCTTCCTCTCCTACACAACCAAAGATGGCAATATCTTAGCCTTTACGTAGATCTACAGTCGTCATAGTGCTGCCCATTTGATTACTATAATATATAACTATGAAACCAGACATATAAGGGCTTCAACGTTTGAGACCCAACATAAGCACAATGGTCGCTAGGTTAGTTATCACCAGAGGCCTTGAATGTAACCGTTTTGAGACATTGCTGAGATTAGTCCTGCTTTAACTTTGCAGAGTGCTCTTCACAGGTCATAGCTTTTATAGAGTTAGTAAACTCCACTTTGTCACTTTTACCTACAGGTAAGCTTCTAACAACGCTTACCTGTAGGTAAAATTAATATCTCCTAAACGTGCACCATTTAGGAGATATTCACATGTTTTGCAGGTGGTGACGTCACCGGCGCATGCACGTTGAATTAAGGGCACACTGAATGTGTCATCAATCCAGAGCACTATGCTGCCACCGTGACTCACATGTGCAGGAGTAAAGTCATCGTGGCTCAGCCCTTTAAACGGCCAAAGCCCACAAACCCAGAAGGAAGACCAGGTACAGATGGAAGCCCTGGGAGCAGTTACAAAGCCCCACTGGAGGAATCCATTTTACAGGTAAGTCTTTCATAATGTGCTAGTATGCGATAAATACTAGCACAAAATGCCATTAACTTGCGGGGGGGTTGGATTTTTTTTTTTTTTTAGGACTGAACTACAGCTTTAACAAATCATATCTTTTAACTCCCTGAAACAATTTCTCTTAACAAGTGTGAACCAAGAAAGTGGCAATGACAGGCAAGTGGAAATTACATTTTTGGGATATGGAACTCAAGACCTGCAGTCTTTTAAAGAATCCTGAATTGACAGCTGCCATCACTGACCTCTCTTTCTGAGACTGCTAGTTGGCTGGCAATCATGCGGATTCCCAGGTTTCAATGCTGTCATTGTTCTTTAAACGGAATGCAGATCAAGAGTCCCAATTTTGATCCAACATCCCTTGCTACATGCTTGTTCATAATTAGTACTTCAAGTTTTGAGAGCAAAGACAGCAAGGCAAGTAGAGATATCTGAAGTAGATCAACAATGGCAGCATACATGCCTTTTAGAATAGGTTTTCTTCAAGGTAAGTGTAGCAATATTTCCAGGCCTTGAGCCTGATGTGGGTCTGCCATTGTTACCAGAGACACTTCCAACACATTTAAGTTGTGAACCCAAGTGTGAGAATTGAGACAATGACCACTCCGGCATCTTTGGTTGGTTTTGTTTATTGTATTTTGGGGATGGGAGAAGGGAATGAGTGAGATACTCCTCTGGCTCAACTAGGTTAACTGGGACTTTATACAAAAATGCCCATTGGCGCTGTCCTGACGCCAGCTGAATGCCGACCAGCGCTTCCTGGCGTTTAAAGATACTGTTATGCTGAACTTGTGCTGGAACTTCAACTTTAACTTGTTTGTTAACTCAGAAGATCCAGGACTGTAGAACACTTGACTCCTGACACTTAATCTTGCTAAAAAGTCACTGAATAGCTCCCTCCAGTCCTTCACTGACCGAGGTAGCTCCTTGTCACTGCTTGTGCCGCTGCAACTCTTAACTCTGTACACTGCACACTGTACACATTAGCTCTTCAGGGCCCAACCGCTGGCGCCCCCTCTACACTTCAGGGTCCTCCAACTAGGCACCCTCTTTAACACTTCAGGGTCCTCTGACTAGGCACCCCCTTTACAGCTAGCTGACTCCTGGATCCCTGGAACCTTTTCTGGAGTGGTCCCCTCTACACTTGGCAGACCCCTAAGGGCAGTTCACAGTACTCACGACCTTGGCAGGCTTTCTTGGAACTGAACCACTCTTCCTCCACTGGTCCTCAGCACACCGGATCCCCTCTGCAGCTCAACTCAGCATTCTCTTGATTCCCAGGCAGCCACCCAATACACCGACCCTTCTGACAGGAGGAGAGACAGCCGTACTCTCCCTCCTGGGACTCTGCTTCCCCCCAAAGATGCTGCGTCATGCGTTCCCCTCAAACTATATACAGTGGGTACGGAAAGTATTCAGACCCCCTTAAATTTTTCACTCTTTGTTATATTGCAGCCATTTGCTAAAATCATTTAAGTTCATTCTTCTTCCTCATGAATGTACACATAGCACCCCATACTGACAGAAAAACACAGAATTGTTGACATTGTTGCAGATTTATTAAAAAAGAAAAACTGAAATATCACATGGTCCTAAGTATTCAGACCCTTTGCTCAGTATTTAGTAGAAGCCCCCTTTTGATCTAATACAGCCAGGAGTCTTTTTGGGAAAGATGCAACAAGTCTTTCACACCTGGATTTGGGGATCCTCTGCCATTCCTCCTTGCAGATCCTCTCCAGCTCTGTCAGGTTGGATGGTAAACGTTGGTGGACAGCCATTTTTAGGTCTCTCCAGAGATGCTCAATTGGGTTTAAGTCAGGGCTCTGGCTGGGCCATTCAAGAACAGTCACGGAGTTGTTGTGAAGCCACTCCTTCGTTATTTTAGCTGTGTGCTTAGGGTCATTGTCTTGTTGGAAGGTAAACCTTCGGCCCAGTCTGAGGTCCAGAGCACTCTGGAGAAGGTTTTTGTCCAGGATATCCCTGTACTTGGCCGCATTCATCTTTCCCTCGATTGCAACCAGTCGTCCTGTCCCTGCAGCTGAAAAACACCCCCACAGCATGATGCTGCCACCACCATGCTTCACTGTTGGGACTGTATTGGACAGGTGATGAGCAGTGCCTGGTTTTCTCCACACATACTGCTTAGAATTAAGGCCGAAAAGTTCTATTTTGGTCTCATCAGACCAGAGAATCTTATTTCTCACCATCTTGGAGTCCTTCAGGTGTTTTTTAGCAAACTCCATGCGGGCTTTCATGTGTCTTACACTGAGGAGAGGCTTCCGTCGGGCCACTCTGCCATAAAGCCCCGACTGGTGGAGGGCTGCAGTGATGGTTGACTTTCTACAACTTTCTCCCATCTCCTGACTGCATCTCTGGAGCTCAGCCACAGTGATCTTTGGGTTCTTCTTTACCTCTCTCACCAAGGCTCTTCTCCCCCGATAGCTCAGTTTGGCCAGACGGCCAGCTCTAGGAAGGGTTCTGGTCGTCCCAAACGTCTTCCATTTGAGGATTATGGAGGCCACTGTGCTCTTAGGAACCTTAAGTGCAGCAGAAATCTTTTTGTAACCTTGGCCAGATCTGTGCCTTGCCACAATTCTGTCTCTGAGCTCTTCAGGCAGTTCCTTTGACCTCATGATTCTCATTTGCTCTGACATGCATTGTGATCTGGAAGGTCTTATATAGACAGGTGTGTGGCTTTCCTAATCAAGTCCAATCAGTATAATCAAACACAGCTGGACTCAAATGAAGGTGTAGAACCATCTCAAGGATGATCAGAAGAAATGGAAAGCACCTGAGTTAAATATATGAGTGTCACAGCAAAGGGTCTGAATACTTAGGACCATGTGATATTTCAGTTTTTCTTTTTTAATAAATCTGCAACAATGTCAACAATTCTGTGTTTTTCCGTCAATATGGGGAGCTGTGTGTACATTCATGAGGAAGAAGAATGAACTTAAATGATTTTAGCAAATGGCTGCAATATAACAAAGAGTGAAAAATTTAGGGGGTCTGAATACTTTCCGTACCCACTGTATGGAGCCACTCTGCCTTTTTATGCCAAGAGACACTTTTTATCCTGTTTTGTAACAGGACCTTGCCATACCAAATCTAGCCCACATTGCTACAATGTTTCCACTTCTCATTCTTTTTAGCGCGTCTGCTTTTTGTACTGTACTTATGCCTTTGTAGATACAATCTGTTATTTTACAGTGAGTCACCCAATCCCGTATCTCTAAAGTTAATAACTATGTAGTATTATTCAAAAAAGCAACACAGCTACTATTGTTCATTTCCAGTGAACACACAGAGACCCCCACACTGTTCACTTTCCTGGCAGCCACGTAGGAAAGGAAGGAAGAGAACACCGAAAAAGGGGAAAATCAAAATGAGGAAACCTGGTTTACGTTTCAATGGCACACAGCTGCCCTTCTCCGCAGCTACTGAGCGTCCAACAAAAGGGAATTGTCATAGACACAAGTGCATGAGTGCACCACAGACGTAGCAGGGAGAACGATGCAATGAGTAAAGAGAGAACCTTTCAACAAGACATGAAAAAGAAGTTGTTAGAAATTACACGTCAGGTCCCAGTCAATCAGGAGCAGTTTGAAGACACTAGCGGGAATCAGATGAGAGATGAAAAGAAAAAAAAGTCAGCATAGGGAAGAGAAAGGACTTGGGAGAATTATGTACATGGCTAAAACTAAAAACGAAAAAAAAAAAATCCATAAAAATTGAATGCAGATAGAGAAGTAAAATAAGCAACTTTGAAGATAGGATTTACTTACCTTGTTCTTTTACATCTATACGATATGTGGAAGCATCTTTTCAGTGGGAAATTCTAAAAGTTTGCTAGTTGCCATAGTAGGTATATGGTCACAGCCATCTACAGTTATATGGTGTTGTCCATGGAATACTCACATTGATATGACAATTGATCGGTTCTTAACAAAGTACTAGTGTTCATATGTAGATAGGCTTTTATAAATATGAGCAAAAGCTGTCAAAAGTCAACCTGTTAGGCTCTAAAAACTCAACCGATAGTACTGCCGAAGTGCAGACAATCTAAAAAGGAATCCCTTAGCCCATGAGTAGCTCCTGATATCCATGATGGAGGTAATGGGCCTCTACTTTTCTTCAGAGTGGAGCCGGACCTCCACCCTCCCATTGCAAAGCATGCTACCAGTGGTCTGATAATTGAGAAGGCTTTAGCACCATGGGTCAGGAACTGCTGTTGACTTGGTTAGAAGTGGAAACTAGATGCCTGTTCTTCAGCAGTATGCCTAGCCAGATAAAGTGCTACTACAGAGGAAGAAGAGCACACTGTACGGAAGTACACAGGAAGGAGAGCCCACTGCATAGGTGTACACAGGAAGGAGAGCGCACTGCATAGGTGTACACAGGAAGGAGACCCCACTGCACGGGTGTACACAGGAAGGAGAGCACACTGCATATGTGTACACAGGAAGGAGAGCACACTGCACGGGAGTACACAGGAAGGAGAGCACACTGCACAGGTGTACACAGGAAGGAGAGCGCACTGCATAGGTGTACACAGGAAGGAGAGCCCACTGCACGGGTGTACACAGGAAGGAGAGCACACTGCATATGTGTACACAGGAAGGAGAGCACACTGCATATGTGTACACAGGAAGGAAAGCGCACTGCATAGATGTACACAGGAAGGAGAGCACACTGCAGGGGTGTACACAGAAAGGAGGGCACACTGCACGGGTGTACACAGGAAGGAGAGCCCACTGCACGGGTGTACACAGGAAGGAGGGCACACTGCATAGGTGTACACAGGAAGGAGAGCACACTGCATAGGTGTACACAGGAAGGAGAGCACACTGCACAGGTGTACACAGGAAGGAGGGCACACTGCACGGGTGTACACAGGAAGGAGAGCACACTGCACGGGAGTACACAGGAAGGAGAGCACACTGCACGGGAGTACACAGGAAGGAGAGCACACTGCACGGGTGTACACAGGAAGGAGAGCACACTGCACGGGTGTACACAGGAAGGAGAGCACACTGCACGGGTGTACACAGGAAGGAGAGCACACTGCACAGGTGTGAACAGGAAGGAGGGCACACTGCACAGGTGTACACAGGAAGGAGAGCGCACTGCATAGGTGTACACAGGAAGGAGAGCGCACTGCATAGGTGTACACAGGAAGGAGAGCCCACTGCACGGGTGTACACAGGAAGGAGAGCCCACTGCACGGGTGTACACAGGAAGGAGAGCACACTGCATATGTGTACACAGGAAGGAGAGCACACTGCACAGGTGTACACAGGAAGGAGAGCACACTGCACAGGTGTACACAGGAAGGAGAGCACACTGCACAGGTGTACACAGGAAGGAGAGCACACTGCACAGGTGTACACAGGAAGGAGGGCACACTGCACGGGTGTACACAGAAAGGAGGGCACACTGCACGGGTGTACACAGAAAGGAAGGCACACTGCATAGGTGTACACAGGAAGGAGAGCACACTGCATAGGTGTACACAGGAAGGAGAGCACACTGCACAGGTGTACACAGGAAGGAGGGCACACTGCACGGGTGTACACAGGAAGGAGAGCACACTGCACGGGAGTACACAGGAAGGAGAGCACACTGCACGGGAGTACACAGGAAGGAGAGCACACTGCACGGGTGTACACAGGAAGGAGAGCACACTGCACGGGTGTACACAGGAAGGAGAGCACACTGCACGGGTGTACACAGGAAGGAGAGCACACTGCACAGGTGTGAACAGGAAGGAGGGCACACTGCACAGGTGTACACAGGAAGGAGAGCACACTGCATAGGTGTACACAGGAAGGAGAGCACACTGCACGGGTGTACACAGGAAGGAGAGCACACTGCACGGGTGTACACAGGAAGGAGAGCACACTGCATAGGTGTACACAGGAAGGAGAGCACACTGCACGGGTGTACACAGGAAGGAGAGCACACTGCACGGGTGTGCACAGGAAGGAGAGCACACTGCATAGGTGTACACAGGAAGGAGAGCACACTGCATAGGTGTACACAGGAAGGAGAGCACACTGCATAGGTGTACACAGGAAGGAGAGCACACTGCACAGGTGTACACAGGAAGGAAAGCACACTGCACAGGTGTACACAGGAAGGAAAGCACACTGCACAGGTGTACACAGGAAGGAGAGCACACTGCATAGCTGTACACAGGAAAAACAGCACACTGCATAGGTGTACACAGGAAGGAGAGCACACTGCATAGGTGTTCACAGGAAGGAGAGCACACTGCATAGGTGTGCACAGGAAGGGGTGCACACTGCACAGGTGTACACAGGAAGGGATGCACACTGCACAGGAAAGCACACTGCACAGGTGTACACAGGAAGGAAAGCACACTGCATAGGTGTACACAGGAAGGAGAGCACACTGCACAGGTGTACACAGGAAGGAGAGCACACTGCATAGGTGTACACAGGAAGGGGTGCACACTGCACAGGTGTACACAGGAAGGAAAGCACACTGCACAGGTGTACACAGGAAGGAAAGCACACTGCACAGGTGTACACAGGAAGGAAAGCACACTGTATGGGTGTACACAGGAAGGAAAAACACACTGTATGGGTGTACACAGGAAGGAAAAACACACTGCATAGGTGTACACAGGAAGGAGAGCACACTGCATAGGTGTACACAGGAAGGAGAGCACACTGCATAGGTGTACACAGGAAGGGGTGCACACTGCAGAGGTGTACACAGGAAGGGGTGCACACTGCAGAGGTGTACACAGAAAGGAAAGCACACTGCATAGGTGTACACAGGAAGGAGAGCACACTGCATAGGTGTACACAGGAAGGAGAGCACACTGCATAGGTGTACACAGGAAGGAGCACAGGAAGGAGAGCACACTGCATAGGTGTGCACAGGAAGGAGAGCACACTGCATAGGTGTGCACAGGAAGGAGAGCACACTGCATAGGTGTGCACAGGGAGGAGAGCCTGATCCACAGGAAGGAGAGTCCGATGCACAGGAAGGAGAGCACAATATGCAGGTTTTGAACAAGGGGGAGCTCTGTGATGCTGGAGTAGAGCATTCAACGTTAGGCACGTCCTGGCTTTTGGTCAGGGCAGGGCTGATTGCTTCCAATGAGGGTTTTTTGGACAGGCTTTGGGGGTGCATGGTTTCAAATTGCCATACAAATATATATATTTGAAATATTATTTTTCTCAATAACAAGGTGTGGGCAGACTTCTGCCAGTCACAGGCTGTGTCACGCCCCTCCAGCCTATGTCTTAGAATAAGAGGGAGGTGAAGCCTCCATGAATCTACATGTAAAATCCCGCCTCTATTGTATTTAGCTGGTTAGAGGATATGAAGGAGGAGGGAGGGAGTGGGCTATCATTTACCACTGTGTGACTCTATAGTCACATTGGTTACTCAGATGTGATCGGGAGGAAATGCTCAGCATAGAAACTAACTGAAAACTGAGCATGTGCAGAGTTGCCACCACAGCTGCAAAATCTCTCAACGGGGACTTTGACAGAAGGTAGAGATAGAAAGAAAGCAGCAGGATTTGTTTGGAACAAAAAAACAGAATACAGAAGAACATCCAGTGCCTGTGTGTTCAGGGATGGAAGAATCATCAGAAGAATCAAACTACAACATAACAACATGATGCCTGCACTGTGTACTAAGCAACTACATGGTTACAAAGTTTTGGGTAGCTTTTGGCAGGGATTAGAACCTGAGCAGACCTAATATACAATTTGTGCATGAGATCCCTGACATCTTTATACTGAGCAGACATTCCCAAACACAAAAAGGGGGGAGGGAGGAAAGAATTAGCTCATAGAGGAAGCAAGAACATCACCCAAATAGAAAATAGGAAAGAGAGGAAGACAAACAAGACAAAGAGTAAGTGCTGGGCAGAGCGGTGACACGCTGGTGATGTTTGTCTGGGAGCAGGTGTTACTACACACACATTAGCAGACAGGAGTGCGAGTTAATAGTGAGAGAGTGATATCATCCAAACATCGCCTCCCATGTCTCATCACATGAGCAAATGCAATGTATCATCTCGTGGCTTCTTAGTCTCAGGATCAGGTTATAAAAGTAAAACAAAATCAGCATTGTTGTCCAGTATAAAGAGGACTTTTGACAATTCAAAATGACGAGTAGAAATATAACCTTCTGCCATTTAACCACTTCCAGCTCAAGCCAATTCTGGCATTCCTCTACTAGATGTAAAAATCTTCATTTTTTTTGCTAGAAAATTACACAGAACCCCCAAACATTTTATTTATTTATTTTTTTTTTTTTAGCAGAGACCCTAGGGAATAAAATGGTGTTTGTAATTTTTTATGTCACACGGTATTTGCACAGGATTTTTCAAAATAGTTTTTTGGGGGAAAAAAAAAAAAAAGCACAATATTTACCCCATTTTTTTGTATGAAGTGAAAGATGATGTTATGCCGAGTAAATAAATACCTGACATGTCACACTTCAAAATTGTGCACACTTGTCATATGGCGCCAAACTTCGGTACTTAAAAATATCCATATTTTTTTACAGGTTACCAGTTTAGCCTAAGAGCCGGTTCACACTGGGGCGACTTGTCAGGCGACCTGGTCGCCTGACAAGCCGCCGCGAGTCGCCTGCCATAGATTAGCACAGGACCCGTTCTAATAGGAGCGACACAAGTCGCTCCGACTTAGAAAAAGGGTCCTGAGCTATTTTGGGGCGACCAGGAGGCGACCTGCATTGACTTCAATGATATGAAGTCCGTGCATGCCGCTCCGAGTTCGCGGTGCCCGGCAAAGTCGGGTCGCGCCTGTGTGAACCGGCTCTTACAGAGGAGGTCTTGTGCTTGAATTATTGCTCTTGCTCGAACGTTTGCGCCCATACATCACGTGTGGTTTGGATGCTGGTCACATAAGCGGCCCGACCTACGTATGCGTTTGCTTCTATGTGCAAGCAGGAGGGGATGGGGGCATTTTAAATAAATAAATATATATATTTTTTATTGTTTATTTAATTTTTTATTTTTTACGTTTTCCCTGTAATTTTGGGAATGCAAACATTCCTTGTAATAGGGCATGACAGGTTCTCTTAACGGAGAAATCTAGGGTCTATGAGTCCCCACCTCTCTCCTCTATGCTGGAAAGCCTGAGATCCAAAAAAAAAAAAAAAATCAATTTCAGGCTTTAAAAAAAAAAAAAAAAAAAAAAACACGGCTGTGTTTACATCTGCCAGCCCTGCATGACGTCGCTTCCTGTCTCCGGTGGTCATAGAAATGACCAGGGACCATATAGTCCCCTGGCCAGCTCTATGGTAAACTGCAGCCACCGGCGGATTCATTCTCCAACTCCCTGATCGTGCAGGAGAGACTGGAGAAGCACCGAAGGGTGCTAAATATCCGCTAAGGTGGCTTTTACATGTAAGTGAATTGCCAAGTGAAAAAATAAAAATAAATAAAAATAATATCTGGTTAATGTTTGTAGCTACAGACATCATTCAGATATCTCCATTATATGACGTCCACCTAAGAAGAAGTGGTTAAGCCATTTAATGCACTCTGACCTTTCAATCAACAGCATGGACAAACTGCTGCATTCTAGCACTACAGTGTGATAATTAAATAGCATGTAAGAAATTGCCCTCGTTTAGTTTTGTTCCCATACACTTTCCAGTCTTCTAGCCTGCTAGACAAGAACTCTGATTCAAATGAGAGAAAAAAAAAAGCAGCAGGTCATTTGTTTAGATTGCAAATCAAACTTTATTGCTGATCTTCACCCGCTTCTGTTCTGCAGATACTGTCATCTCAGGACGCATGCTGAAAGGAGAAGGTGACATG
Organism: Pelophylax lessonae; assembly: GCF_965119305.1. Lineage (NCBI taxonomy): Eukaryota > Metazoa > Chordata > Amphibia > Anura > Ranidae > Pelophylax > Pelophylax lessonae. The sequence goes on from NC_138773.1 coordinate 228,223,170, forward strand.
TGAGGGACTGCCTATTATAATTACTTCACTGGTCCCAGTGTTGTTATAAGAATAGTGCATCATTCTGGCATCCCTTCAAGGTTAAAGTGGAGTTCCACTCATTTTAATAACTTGGATTACATAGATGTATGTAATCCCCTTTAAAACTACTTTTACCAATGGAAACTTTTTTTTTTTTCTTGCTAGGAAATACCTTTTATTCTTCTTTATTCATCCTCTCTTCCCTTCCGGGTCAGGCCGCCGATTGGCGATTACGTCATTCGGCGATTCGCAAGGGCTGCTGGGATGTATCTCATGGGATGAAATCTCGCATTACACAGGTATCCTGAGCTGTACTGTATGTATTGGATTGAGTCCGTGCTCTGCCCCGCCTCCTCTCAGTGAGCTGTACTCGGATGTATTGGGTTGAGTCCGTGCTCCGCCCCCCCCCTCCGCTCCGCCTCCGCCCTGCCTCCTCTCAGTGAGCTCTACGGGATATAATGCTTTCAGTCCTCGCTCGCTGAGAGGAGGCGGGGCGGAGGCGGGGGGGGGGGAGCACGGACTCAATCCAATACATCCGAGTACAGCTCACTGAGAGGAGGCGGGGCAGAGCACAAACTCAATCCAATACATACAGTACAGCTCAGGACACCTGTGTAATAATGCGAGATTTCATCCCATGAGATACATCCCAGCAGCCCTTGCGAATCGCCAAATGACGTAATCGCTGATCCTCCCACTGACACCAATGATGGGGCTCTATTCCTCCCACTGACACCAATGATGGGGCTCTATTCCTCCCACTGACAGCAATGATGCAATTTTTTTTACTCCCACTGACCACCAAGCCTATGGCATTGTTTACTCCCACTGTTGACAGGACATTTTCCACTCCCATTGGCCACAGGTCGGCCCCCCCTAAGGCTTGAAGGGCAGTAAACTGGCCCTTTTTCAAAAGTTTGGAGACTCCCGTCCTAGACCAAAACAAGCAAATAACCGTTGGACCCATTCAGATCTCTCGTAGCGGGAATGAGCGTTTCCACTCAAGATTTTTAAAGCGTGATTTACATGCGGGAACACGTGCCCCGTATAGGGCAACCCCTATACTTCAACAGGATGCCCTATGTGCATTTGTTGTCCAAAATAGCAGCAAAATATATTAAAATAGCATTTTTGTGCCAGCTTCTAGTAGCTTTTAGTAGCTTTTAGGAGTGTTTAGGAGAGTAAGCATTTTATTAGCGTTTTTTTAGAGTATATGAAGAAAAAAAAAAACCTGCTTGATAAAAGCAGTTAGCATTTTAATAGCATTTAGAAGCCTTTAGGAAACTTTAGTGTTTTTTTTTCTGCCATGAAAACACTCCTAAAAACTTTACAAAATCAACTTTACAAAAATGCTGAAGCTTAACCACTTCCTTACCGAGTCATGTAAAATGACGTCGGCAAGGTGGTTGTCTAGATCCGGGCCGCCGTCATATGACGTCGGCCCGTTCTAGCTGCTACTGCGCGCCCCCGGCGGCGCGCAGCGGCGCGATCAGGGATGAGGCTCGTCCCTCGGACATAGCCCATCACTGATCAAGGTAAACAGCCAATAGAAATTGGCTGTTTACCACGTGATCGGCTGTGTCAATCACAGCCGATCACATGAGCGGCTCCAGCACGAGCCGCTCGTTCTCTCTGCAATGCGCGCCCCCGGGGGCGCGCAGAGCAGCGATCGGGGACGAGGCTCGTCCCTCGGACAGAGTCGATCCCCGATCTAGGTAAAGAGCCAATGAAATTGGCTCTTTACCACGTGACCGGCTGTGTCCAATCACAGCCGGTCACAAATGTCAACAGAGAACACGGTAACTAGCTGTCACCGTGTTCTCCTCCTCACACACTGATCCTGTGTGAGGAGGAGATTGTGGTAACAGCTAGTTACCAAATACAGTGCACCCTAAACACACTGATTGCCCCCCCCCCCCCAATAAAGAGCACCTGTCACTAGCCCATCAAAGTACCCGAGTACCTGTCATCAGGTACTCAGATGATAGGTACGCGGGTACTCTGATGGGCTGGTGACAGGTATTCGGGTACTCTGATGACAGGTACTCAGGTACTCTGATGACGGATACTCTGATGACAGGTACTCGGGTACTCTGATGACAGGTACTCGGGTACTCTGACGGGTACTCGGGTACTCTGATGACAGGTACTCGGGTACTCTGATGACGGGTACTCGGGTACTCTGATGACGGGTACTCGGGTACTCTGATGACGGGTACTCGGGTACTCTGATGACGGGTACTCGGGTACTCTGATGACAGGTACTCGGGTACTCTGATGACGGGTACTCGGGTACTCTGATGACGGGTACTCGGGTACTCTGATGACAGGTACTCGGGTACTCTGATGACAGGTACTCGGGTACTCTGATGACAGGTACTCGGGTACTCTGATGACAGGTACTCGGGTACTTTGAGTACCTGTCAACGGAGTACCCGTCATCAGAGTACCTGAGTACCTGTCACCTACCCATCAGAGTACCCGAGTACCTTCCACCTGCTCATCAGAGTACCTGACGCCTGAAGTACCCAAGTACTTGCCGCCTGCTCATCAGTACCCATCACTACTCATCAGTACTCATCAGTACCTATCACGTATCAGTACTGATCATCAGTACCCATCAGTACAGTATCACCTATCACCTATCAGTCAGTGAGTACTACTCATCAGTACCTATCACCTGCCTGTCACCTGCCCATCAGAGTACCCGAGTACCTGTCACCTGCCTATCGGAGTACCCGAGTACCTGCCACCTGCTCATCAGTACCAGAGTACCTGTCACCTGCCCAACAAAGTACCCGAGTACCTGTCACCCTTCATACAGCCACCATGTCCAAGTCCAAAAAGGTTTATATACGTCGTCCGTTTAAACCTAAATACCGGTGTTATGGTAGCAGATAGCTGCCATAACCCTGGTATTTTTTTAAACGGTGGACGGTTGGCTTTCCGATAAGGGTGGTCCCAGCGGCGGATTCGCCGTGGGATCACCCTTCCGGGATGGCGGAAGAGGCGCCCCCCCCCTCCCGACGCGTTCCGGTCCTTTTCCCCCCTTACCGGACCCGCCGGCAGCGGGGAAAACGATCCGGTCCCGAATCCTCACAGACAGGATGTCGAGTGAGGGCAAGCTTGCCCTCACTTGACTCTATGGTCTTGGAGGACCGGAGCTACGGAAAATGTTGTTGCCTAGCAACCAGTTTAAAGGTCCTTTTTTTTTTTTTTTTTCATTTTATATTATAATTATTATTTTTTTTTTTTTTTTTTCTATCTTTTAGTGTACTTGTGAGATCTGAGGACTTTTTGACCCCAGATCTCACAAAAAAGAGGTCCTGTCGTGCCTATTTCTATTACGAGGAATATTTACATTTTTTTAATAGAAATAAAAATGATCAATTTTTTTTTTTTTTTTTTAAACGGTGTAAAAATAAAAAATAATAAATAAAATAAATAGTAAAAAAAAAAAAAAAAAAAATTAAAGCGCCCTGTCCCCGTTAGCTCGCGCGCAGAAGCGAATGCATACAGAAACCCCGCCCACATATGTAAACGGTGTTCAAACCACACATGTGAGGTATCGCCGCGATCGTTAGAGCAAGGGGAATAATTTGAGCCCTAGACCTCCTCTGTAACTCAAAGATGGCAACCTGTAGAAATTTTTAAATTGTCGCCTATGGGGATTTTTAAGTACCAAAGTTTGTCACCATTCCGTGAGCGTGCGCAATTTTGAAACATGACATGTTGGGTATCTATTTACTCGGCGTAACATTATCTTTCACATTATGGAAAAAAATTGGGCTAACTTTACTGGTTTCTTATTTTTTAATTAAAAAAAGTGAATTTTTTCCAAAAAAACTGCGTTTGGAAGACCGCTACGCAAATACGGTGTGATAAAAAATAGTGCAATAATCTCCATTTTATTCTCTAGGGTCTCTGCTAAAAAAAAATATATAATGTTTGGGGGTTCTAAGCAGTTTTCTAGCAAAACAACTGATTTTAGCTTGTAGACACCAAATGTCAAAAATAGGCCTAGGCAAGTGGCTAGGATGCACGATGATGCTCCTTGGATGTTCGGCCCCTCTATATGGCTAGGCTGTGAAAAAGTCTCACACATGTGGTATTGCCATACTCAGGAGGAGTGGCAGAATGTATTTTGGGGTGTCATTTTTGCTGTGTACATGCTATGTGTTAGGAATATCCTATAAATTGACAACTTTGTGTAAAAAAAAAAAGTTTTCATTTTTTTCCCACATTTTCCAAAAACCTGTGGAAAAAAATGATATGTTCAAACGACCCATAATGCCTCATAGAATATACGTTGGAGTGTTTGCTTTCCAAAATGGGGTAATTTTGTGGACTTTTCCATTGTATTGGTGCTCTAGGGCCTTGAAAAGTGTGATAGGTAGTAAGAAAGTTTTATGTGTATTTATGCTCCTAGAACGCCTGAATGTGCTTCTTGGACGTGGAGTCTCTTTTTGTGGCCAGGCTGTGTAAAAGTCTCACACATGTGGTATCGCCATACTCGGAAGGAGTAGCAGAATGTATTTTTGGGTGTAATTTTTGCTGTGTACATGCTATGTGTTAGAAATAGCTTATAAATTGACAACTTTGTGGGAAAAAAAAGAAAAAAAAATTTTTTCTTCATTTTCCCAAGAATTGTGGGAAAAAATTACAACTTCAAAAAACTCACCATGCCTCTTACTAAATACCTTGGACTGTCTACTTTACAAAAAGGGGTCATTTGGTCGGTATTTGTACTGTCCTGACATTTCAGGGCCTCAAGAAAGGAGATAGGCAGTCAGTACATCTGGTGTGATCAATTTTCAGTAATTGGTACCATAGCTTCTAGACTCAATAACTTTCACACCGACTAAATAATATACACTAATTTGGGTTAATTTTACCAGAGACATGTAGCAGTATACATTTTGGCCCAAATGTATGAAGAAAAATTTATTTTTTGCAAAATTTCATAATTGAAACTAAAAAAAAGTGTTTTTTTTTCAAAATTTTTGCTCTTTTTTTGCATATATCACGAAAAAAAAAAACCCCAGTTGTGATCAAATACCACCAAAAGAAAGCTCTATTTGTGTGAAAAAAATGATAAAAATTTTGTTTGGTTATAGTGTAGCATGACTGAGCAATTGTCATTCAAAGTGTGAGAGTGCTGAAAGCTGAAAATTGGTCTGGGCAGGAAGGGTGTCTAACTGCTCTGTATGGAAGCGGTTAAACAATGCTAGTAGCCTAAAGTAGTGTGCATGGGCACGTAAGATAACATTATTTAGCTTGTAGGTGCAGAAAAAAGATTCTAATAACAGCTTTTATGAACTTAAAAAAACACTATACTATAAGTATTTATCGTATACAAGACAAAGACAGCTAGACATCTAGCATTTGCAGAAGAAGGTCAACCATAGTAGCATCTATATTTTACTCAGAACTTGCTTCTTCTAAATTAGAATCACTTTTTTGGAGAACAGAGCATTGTGTAATGATGGTATTATTAGGTGCTGTACAAGGGAAGTTCTAGTAACAGAACTACATGTTACAAGCAGGGAAGACTATTATTATTAAAGCTACATTAGTGGCCCAATTACAGAGTAGATATGTTCCCTCTATTAAGTAATTAAGCCACATGGCTTCACATAGTACAAAGAAAAACTTCCTCAAAAACTGTGTGCCCTACAAGCTATTATTGTTAAAGAGGAGCTCCAGTCTGTAACAAAATGAAAAGGCATTATCTACAAATACTGGAGCTGCTGATTTTTAATATAAGGACACTTACTTTTCCAGGGATCCCACGATATTGGCACCCTGAGAAGATTAGTCAATTGGCTTCGGCTGCAGGGGTGGGCAATATAAGGGAAACTGGCAGTAAACTGGCCTTTAGGGTTCATGCGCTTTCTGAATGGTTCTGCCATCTTCTACAAACTGTGTGTGTCCCAGAAGCCAGCAGGAGGAGGGGCCGGAAATGTTGTAGATCGCCAATCTTAACCCGAAAATGGAGCGGGTACCTGTCAAAACTAGATACCCAAACAAGTGGAGCTTCCTCCTTTTGGGTGGAGCTCCACTTTAATTGGAATAAATTTCTTTAAGCACCCCAATAATAACAAAAATGATGGACAAAAATGATACTATATGTTTTCAATTTAGGATGTCCTAAATGTCTCAAAGTGTCCAAAAGAAAAGCGTTTTTGTTGCTATTAGTGGCCTGCTTGTGCATTTTTTTCTATCTGAGAGATCCGGTAGAATCTGACCGCCTATTGTGACCAATGTGGACACCTGGAAAGGAAATGCCTGAGAGGGGATATGATAGCGATTTACAAGTACCTTAACGGTGATTTCAGCATAGAAAAAAAACTGTTCAGTCGCAATGAATGAAGGAAAGGACACGAGGCCATACAATGCGATTAGAGGAGAAGCGATTTAACCTCAAGGACAATATTGTGTAATTCTCTAAAAGTGGTAGTAACTTCAGGGATTATGGCTACTTTTAAAAGACTCTTGGACGTACATCTCAAGGATCAAAACATTCAGGGGTATGTGAGATGATTGCATCCAAACACACATACACAGGTTGAACTGGATGGACTAACGTCTTTATTCAACCTCAACTACTATGTAACTATGTAACCGATTAATTAGGTCCATATCGTAGTGATGGACCTGCCTGTCAGCAACAGGTTAGGCCAGTGATGGTGAACCTTGGCACTCCAGATGTTTTGGAACTACATTTCCCATGAGGCTCAACTACACTGCAGAGTGCATGAGCATCATGGGTAATGTAGTTCCAAAACAACTGGGCAGCCAAGGTTCGCCATCACTGGGTTAGGCAAACAGGTTCTTTTCAGATATTTATAGAGATGTATGTCATAAAGAGCAATAAAAACTACAACTAAATATAATTAGACGAACAATCCTTTTCCCTATTTAAAAGCCATCATAAACATCCCGTAGTTTTCCACAGATACTTAATACAGTACTTGGAAATATTCTGGAACATCTTATTCTATGAAACCGTTCTTCACATGCCTACACGTTCCTGACTATTGTCATGTGAAAGCCTGTTATAATTTAATGGTATTATGCTTTCTAAATACTGAAGAAATGACTGGGCAATGTGTACTGTATACAAAGAGCGGAGGATGCTGGAGGAATGTGTTATGAGATGGAGGGAACCCAACACCCAATGACCTTCTGTACACTGTGCCAGGAATCCACACAAACCACGACAGAGCTGTACAATGCACCATTATGTCACTTACTGAAGGCCTCATTCCCCCAACCACTAGGTGTAAAGAAATGTACAAGATCCAAATCTGCCAAAAAATTCACAAGAATAAACAAGACTCTACCTCTTGGGAGTCTATAAATAACCAATGTACAATAACCCTTATCCAGGAGCCATGTATAAAATATCTCACACAGAGAGATATAAAATCTGGTTTGACCCAACAGAAAAATAACTGAAGATATGATTCTGTGCAGCTTTGTTTTTTAAGTGATGCACCATTTATTTACAGTGAGTGCCAGCAAAATCCTGGAAGTGTGGTGTTAAAGCATAACTCCAAGCAGTGCTTTAAGTAGGCCGGTATGCACTGGCACTCAGTACCACCACTTCCAAATATGGCTCTTGAGCATACCGCCACCTCTCCGTGCGCCTTAGCGTACCAGTACGCTCATTTTGGACATCTGCGCCCTCAATTGTCTCCCACCAAGAATATTTCCCACTCCAGAGCCAGACCAGTCACCACCAGTGAGTCCCCCTGCTCCGGAGTCCCAGCCCAGGCCAGGGGGGGGTGCTCTGTGGGGACCCTGTTGTGGGGTTGGGGGGGGGTTGAATTTTTTAGGCTATAATAGAGTACCGGCACCTCTTTTGGGCCACTTAAAGCACTGACTCCAAGCAAAATGTGCAATCTCTAGACCCTAATTATTTGTTAATGCACATTTTTTCTAAGCCTAGGGCAGGTTCACACCAGCTAGAATAGCCTTCCAATGCACTTCCATCGGATGGACAAGGTAAAATGTCTTGTCTTCGATGTGCCCAGTACACACCACTGCTGTGTAGGGGTGTGCAGGCACGAAGCACTGAAAAAAGTACTGCATGCGGTGCTTTCTTACAGCACAGTGCAGTGCGGTGTAATCCACTGCCTCCCTTTAAGCAGGCAGCAATTGAACTTTATGAGATGTCTGTGTGACATCTCATCAAAGTTCAATAATTAAAAAAAAAAAAAAAAGAAATAGTGTGATCCACTGAGCTCAGCGAATGATCATTGTGCTGATCTCTGCCTGATCCACCCACACACCAACCGCTGCGCTGGTGTGAATCAGCCATAGGGCCTCATGCACCAGAGATGTATAGTAACTAAGTAGAACTACTTCACTACTGTACTTAAGTACCGAAAGGCGGTATCTGTACTTTCCTAGAGTAGAACTTTTTTCTCCTACTTCCACTTTTACTTCACTACATTTTTTCAATGATTTCAATACTTCTACTCCAATATTTTTTTTTGTGCTGCATAGTTACTTGTTAATATTATAAAAATTACCACTGCCAGAACAGTAGATGGCAGGTTTCATGATGCTCAAAACATGTGTATTATCAGCGCATACGAAAATAAAAGCTACTGTATGTATAAATAAAAGCTGCATTTGAAATAATAAAAAACAATATGATGTTCAAACTTTTAACTTCTTTCTTTAATAACTACATAACACAGTACTTGTACTTTTACTTTTAGTACTTAAGTAGCATTTTTTTTTCAAAACTACTGGTACTTTTACTTTCAGTACTTGAGTAGCAAACTTTTTTAAAAAACTACTTGCAATAAGTACAAAAAATGTTGAATACTTTAGTACTTCTACTGAAGTCACTTTTTGATCGAGGACTTCCACTTCTACTCAAGTCACTTTTTGATCGAGCACTTCCACTTCTACTCAAGTCACTTTTTGATCGAGCACTTCTACTTTTACTCAAGTATGGGTTTCGAGTACTTTATACAACTCTGTTATGCACACAGAAAGTTTTTTTATTCCTCCCCTGGAGCAGTGTTAAAAACATTTTTTTGCAAGCTCCTGGGCATTCATTCTATTGGGCAGAATATCAATTCATTATGGCCATTGGAATGAAAGCTCAAGCATTAAATGGGTCTAGTGCTTAGGCACATTTAGGCGCATCTAGTGTTTTTTTGCGGCAAAAGGCTCCTCTTCTGAACCCATTTTTTTCAGCCTCTAAACACCAAACACCTGTAAAAGCCTATGCATGCAAGAACACATAGGCTAACACAGAGGGACATTGAGAGATAAAAAAAAAAAAACATCACACGCCTTTAAAAGTGGTGTTTCTGATGCCCATTGTGCATGAGACCTTATAGCGGTAATCATTGCATGTGTATAGTTTAACACCAATTCCTTCCTAGAACTCATAATGCATACCCAGCCATTGTGTATCCCATAAGCATTTTCTCAATGCAGCTGAAAAGCACTATCCTGAGCACAGATTGTGGCATCTCTCTTCTACTCTACTCTGTGGGGGAATGCAGGGGGATTTTATGAAGACAGATTTAGGCACTTATGTCCGTAAAATGCATTAAGACTTTTAAATGAACAAATACCTGGTTAAATTGTGTTTTTGTTTGATTGTGTACATGGAGATCAGCATTTTATACCACCATCAACCATGCATGGGACCAAGGCAGCCCTGGTAAGTCATCATAAATTTCTAGACCGAGGCAGTACTGGAAGGTCAGAATGTGGAGGCCAGGTGTCAATGATAGTCCTGAGATGATGTAGATAAAGATTGAAAAAGCGAGGGGAAAATAAAAGATGCAACACGTCTCGTATCACTCCTTTTACAGTTTTTTTCTGCAGTATTTTATCCTGTCCAGGAACAATGATTCCTGTGACCTTACCGGCATCAGTGACTGGCCTCGTGGTAGACAACCCCAACACAGACCCCTCCACAAGCGTGTTGCATGTTTAAGTGCCTTATTTTTGCACATTTGCAGAAATCCAGGCAGAAATTACATGTGAACAGGGCATATATTAAAATTGATGCAAGCCAAGACTAGACTCTCCAAGGACACAGACATGCTGTACATGGATCAGTTGTCATCAGGAGGTTGAAGTAATGTGTGGCTGAACCTTTACATGAGCGGCCGCAAATACAAATCAAGCCTTGCTTGCCCCCCGGGGCCTGGTTCACACTAATGCAATTTCAGATGTGACTTCAGTCTCTGAGAATCATATGACAATGGAAATCACATGGTGTCCATTCACATTAATGCAACTTAGCATGGAGAGATTTTGGAAAAGGTTTGTGTGCTACTTCAGTGAGATTCCGACGTGATTTTGGCAGCATAGAATATGCAAACCTTATCCAAAGAGCATCCAAGTAGCACTTTATAATTGCACTGAAAGTCATATCACAATTGGATTGCAGCAGTGTCAACCTAGAGACTAATGCCTCGTACACACGCATCGATTATTGGCCGGGAATTTTCGGCCAACGTCCGATCAGCAGATTTTCGGCTTGTTAGTATGATGCTTTCGACAACCGACTCCGACTTTTCGGCCGAATAAAATCTGGTGTGCAGACTATAAAATTTTTGTTGGCCGTCAACACAATGGCCGATTTTCCGCTAAGCCCCGTACACACGCACAGATTGTTGGCCGTAAATTGTTGGCCAACGTCCGATCTGCCGAATGTAGGCTTGTTAGTATGATGCTTCCGACAACCAACTGCGAATTTTCGGCCGAAAAAAATCTGGTGTGCATGCTATAAAATTTTTGTTGGCCAACAAAGAACGGCCGGTTGTTCCTCAGTCAGTACAGATTTCGGCAGACAAAAATCAGATGAGCATGACTGGGCATGCTCAGAGAAGAAAAAACACACTGAAAGTCAACCAGAACATGACATCACTTCTGAAGTTGGTTTTTGTTGGCCAACAAAAGTCCAGTGCAAGTCTACAGCACATTTCAACCAACAAACAACACTGGACAAAAGTTGGCCGATCAGTTGGCCAACAATCTGTGCGTGTGTACGGGGCTTTAAGCCCCGAACGATCGGCTGTCTTTTGTCCGGTGCTGTCCTGTCGGCTGAAAAGTGCTAAAGACTGCACACGACTGCACACAAATTTTGTCGGCCAACAACAGCCGACTGCAGAAGTGATGTCATGTGATGGTTAACTTTCCGTGTGTTTTTTCTTTTCTGAGCATGCCCAGTCTTGCTAATCTGCTGTTTGTCGGCCGAATTCTGTACTGACTGGCGAACAATCGGCCGTTCTGGTGACGGCCAACAAATATTTTAAAGTCTGCACGACAGATTCTGTTCAGCCGAAAATGCGCTGTCGAAAGCATCACACTAACAAGCCTACAATCGGCCGATCGGCCGGCGGCCGAATATTTACGGCCAACAATCGTGTCAGTACAGATTAGTCGGTACAGATTTCGGCAGACAAAAATCTGATGAGCAAGACTGGGCATGCTCAGAGAAGAAAAAACACACGGAAAGTAAACCAGCACATGACATCACTTCTGAAGTAGATTTTTGTTGGCCGAGAAATATTTGTTTGCAGTCTAGGCACATTCCAACCAACAAAACACCACTCTGGACAAAAGTCGGACGATCGGTCGGCCGATAATCGTTGCGTGTGTACGAGGCATAAGGATCAGTACACACCAGTTTTAAAAATGAAGTGCAGTCCACAATTTATTTGTTGAATCAGTGCCATCGTTTGCTTCAGCAATGCAGTATGGCTTGGCACTTCAGTCACAGCCTACAGTTTCTGTTAACAACCCCATTGGATGCTCACCCATAAAAAAAGCCTTTACACAATTGCCAGATATAAGCTACTATCCAGCACTCATATACTGTAAATTAACCTTTATTTTCCACCACCTAACCTCTTAGTACTGCCAAGGATACAAACAACTTAAAAATTGTCCATCATGAACAAACTATTGCCATTACATAGGAATTTCTGGAAAAAGACCATTTATTTTTTTACAAAATGCCAAGTGCCCTTCAAAAGCTGAAGCCATAGTGCTAAGCTGAAGGTGAAGAGCTGGTCCCTTGAGAAGATGTCCTAGATATGGGATGGAATAAAAAATAAATCTGTTAACAAAAATGTGCTCTAAAAAGTATATGTGGGTTTGAGGAAGAAAAAATCAGTATGCATCATATGTTCCCTAAACTTGTCTCCATAGAGATACTGGACTGGAAGTGACACATAAAACACGAACTGTGTGTCCCCGGAGCAGAGAGGAACACCGGGTAACCTCTGCGGTAACAGATACAGAGTCATATACAGCTATACTCTCCTCTTTTCAGCACGCAGCTGCTGTAGGAACACAGCTTGCCAAGAAGGTGCAGCGGTAAAATGTAAATGTGAGCCAGATATTGGGCTAGTACCAGCTCTGAGAATGATGTGATGTCTGCACAGGACACAGACACAGACTAACGACCTAAACACTCTTCCAAGCACATTCGGCCTGCTCTTTATTAGCTGCACGCACTTTATTTTGCTTTTCCGTAATACAGGGCCTCATATATATTAAAGGGCCTGAATGGAAATGATATTGCCCATAGCAATGGATTACAACTGCTGGTCTTTCCAGTGCATGTTTGAAAATAGTAAAAAGAACCCTTCTACTGTAAAGGGATATTGACTGTTCCAATCTCAGATACATATAGGGGAGTCAGTCATACTGTACCTATCCAGTTTACTATCAACTGAAACACAGGGTTCAATAGGATAGCAGGAGGTCGCACAACAATGATATCTGATCACATCCAACTTTATTAAACCCAAACACAGCAAACTGTAGTCCTGCCTAGGATCTCGCCTCCCTAGCGCTTTACCCAACATAGGCTTGATCTGTGATCAAACCCATGTTCGGTGGAACATCAGAGAAGAGTAATCATGGGCGGGGCTGTAGTATACTTCGTTACGTTCAGGTTTATTAAAGTTGGATTTGATAGGATGTCATCAGTGTGCGACCTCCTGCTATCCTATTGGGTTCATAGAGCGTGGATGTAACAATACAGAGGACACCATCTATGTGCTGCAATTTATAAAAGCATTATGGGTTAAAAACAATATGACCTCACTTGGTAAACATAGTGTATAGGCATGTCAATGATGTGCCCATACACTATGTTTACCAAGTGAGTGCCTATTGTTTTTAACCCTTAATGTTTTAATAAATTGCTACACTTAGATGGTAGTGCCCCCTGTCTTGTTACAGTTCCACAACAGAGGATCTGCCAAAACCTGTATCAGAGGAGCAGCGGGCATCTCCAGAGGTGACAGATTTTAAATAAAGCTGAATTAGACATTGGACCTTATAAAAAAAACTCATATAGCCCTATAAACTTACATGTTTGAGGTGATGACATCTCTACATGAATCTACATGAATCTAAGCCTGCAATAGACACCTTCCTAAAAAATACAGGTGCAAAGAGACACCCAAAAAGCAGGCAATAGAGATGTTTCGAATCTCAGATGGTTAATTGGGGACCAGCCAAGATTCAAACCATGTATGGGTAGGCTGATCGTACCCAAGTTAATCCATCAATCGCTCTCTCAGCAGGGACGGCTTCCCACAATGACTCAGTGAGAGGGACTGAATGTGTTGATGGGGGAATCAAGCGATTTTCTTTCCTGCAACCCGTGGTTGCAGGAAAGAAAATCATATCATCTATGGTCTGCCTAAGAGATGTTGGAGGAATGAGACAATGAGAACCTCCACCCTTAGGAGGGAACTAAAGCTAACCAGATATTGCAAGCATTTTCCTGAAATCAGGAACACCACTTGCTATAATGCTACTGGTCATGGTGACCTATTAAGGTGGGGTATCAATCTTTGATTTAGTGATCTGAGTCTCAAAGCCTGGAAACCCTCTGCAGCACATCTGTACAGTATATACCATTGAATAAATACCATCCTAACCTGGTCAAAGAAACGTATTTTGAACAAACACAGCACCCCAGAGGACTGAAGATCCAACAACTGGGGGCCAGTATTACACTGAATAACAGTTCCTGAAGCCCATGAAGAACATTCTTACTTTTAGGCAGATATGTATAGTAACGAAGTAGAACTACTTAAGTACTGTACTTAAGTACCGAAATGCGGTATCTGTACTTTCCTAGAGTAGAATTTTTTTCTTCCACTTCTACTTTTACTTCACTACATTTTTTCGATGATTTCGATACTTCTACTCCGATATTTTTTTTTGTGCTGCATAGTTACTCGTTACTTTTAAAAAAATTACCACTGCCAGAACAGTAGATGGCAGGTTACATAAAGCTCAAAAAAATGTGTATAATGTCATTTGTAAATCAGCGCATACGAAAATAAAGGCTGTGTATAATAAAAGCTGCTATACCAAATCTTTCCAATAAAAAGAAAATATGAAACAAACAAATAAATGGTGCTACAGCGCTTAAAGTGCATCAATAAACTACTAACAAACACAGGTTAATCATTTGAATAAATCATTTGAAATAATAAAAAACAATATGATGTTCAAACTTTTGACTTCTTTCTTTAATAACTACATAACACAGTACTTGTACTTCTACTTTCAGTACTTGAGTAGAAATCTTTTTTCAAAACTACTGGTACTTTTTACTTTTAGTACTTAAGTAGCAAATTTTTTGAAAAAACTACTTGCAATACTTAAGTAAAAAAAAAGTTGAATACTTTAGTACTTCTACTTAAGTAACTTTTTCTGCGAGCACTTCCACTTCTACTCAAGTCACTTTTTGATCGAGCACTTGTACTTTTACTCAAGTAGAAATTTAGAGTACTTTATACAAGTCTGCTTTTAGGTAATGGATGGAATCTGTCCAGAAGGAGCCCTGTTTATGTCTTCGCTATATTTTTTGCCATGTACTCTGTCACTATCGCATTAAACCTGGAAGTTGGTAGCCCGAGGGCACAGTGTAATGCCGTGGCTCCTTGCTCATTAGGCTGAATGACAGTACGGTATGCTGCTGTTTATTTTGCATGGTATCGGCAGAAGTTGCTTAGAAAGATCAAGTTGAGACAGCGCATCCCATGCTGGAGAATGATGGCAGGAAACGCTATTCTAGCTAGCCTGTGAAGTCGCTTTTCTTCCTCTTTCTTTTATGACTGTCATTCTGGTGAAACCATGACGCACAGATCAAATAAAGCACAATGTGAAACAGTGCATAAGTTTCCTTAGTGAGTGTGAAAACAAATATTCCTTTAGTGAATGGATATGGTTTTGTGTATTTTGCAAATGGCTGAAAATAAATAGTCCAATAAGCATAGAAAGCCTGTGCATAATAATAATTATGGAAGTTCCCAAAAGGCCATTTACAATGGGACTGATGTGCCACAACTGCGAGCTAAGCGTTTGACTCGTGGTTGAAGCGTGGCTCCATTGCTACCTGTCAATGCAATATGCCGCACTCTAAATTTGCCGCAGCCATAGAGCAATGTATTGGAGCTGTGGCACATTAACAGCCCCCTCCACCTGTATTTTACACTTTAGGTGGGCAGTCAGAACCAGTAAAATCACAGCTCAACCACCTGTTTTTACCATCCCAGGCCACCCATGTGTAAGAGGCCTTATACATATATCACACATATTGAGATGCACTTTTAGGAACACTTTATTACAGCAGACCTTTATTTATAGGCCTAATTTCGTATCTTCTGCCCCAACCCCCTTTCTTTTTCATAACTGCAGATTTATTTTTTAGCAAATACCTTTATTTGTCCATTAGCAATTCTCCACTTCTAGATTGCCTACCTAGACAAGGGTGACATATCAGCCGCCTGCAGCCTCCAGAGATATATAGTATATGCAAAACATCCCCAGAGGCTGTGGAGTCAGAGTATCACACTTTGAGTCTTATTCAATACCCACAGCAGATCTGCGCATGCGCAGGATCAAAGCAGCATTTTTACTAGGCCAGCTGTGCAAATGAGGAAGAGACAGATAGACTCCCAATTGTGAGAGATTTATGATAGCAGTGCAGGACAGTACATGAGACTGAAGAACTGCAGGTGAGAAAAAGGACAGGACAGCATTCGCTGGGCTTGGGGGTATGTTTATCCCATATAAAGGATATTAAGTGGCATATGGAAAGCAACATTCGTGGGCAGGGATGAAGTTCCCCTTTAGGCCGGGTATGTGCGGCTGCGTGTTCGTGCCTGGGGTTCGATGCGTGTCTATTTACCGGTTCAGCTGCTATTCAGGTCAAAAGTTTTGCTTGAGTTTGCACCCGAACCAGAGCCAAACACGCACAGGACCCTTTTGCAATCCACTCCGCAGCTGCCCCTGACATGTGCGCATCAATTCCATTGAGAGCTGGTCCCATTTGCATTCCATGCGGGTAACCCGCACCCAATTCGCACATATGTGAGCCCGGCCTTACGGTCCTATGGGATAGATGTAGTCAGCATGTAGCAAGGACATTCCTTGCAGAAGAGTAGTATTCTTAGGATTAAGCAAAGGATACAATCCACTCAACCCTTCTAATATATTGCATTGAGAAACTAGTGGGTCAATTCACTAATGCTGGCCATACACTATATGGAAAACCGCTCAAACTAATTTTCGAAACACGAACACTCAGCCATAGGAGCAAACGATAGTGCCAACTTGTAATGACCGATAAATCACTCAATTGACATAAATCCGTTTTTGGTTCCCTTTTTCACATATACCTAGTGCAAACAGTGTGGACGAGAAACACGTTAACCTTTCAAATTATTGTTCGTTCGGCAGAAAATTTCCAAACTTGTCTTTCATTTTTCTGGCTAAAAAACGTCACAAGCGATTACCGATTTGTGCCTATTAACTGCCTGAAAAATGAACGAACTGTCCAAGTGACCGAATGTTGGCCAATTTTTCGTATAGCATATGGTCCGCATAAGAGTTAAATACTAGCAACTAAAATGCGGTAAAATACCTCATGCGGTAAATCAGTTGTGAAATTTCAATTCACTAAGAACCTAGCATTAAATACCGAATGCGGCATTTGTTCGATTTAGTGGTGATTACCGCATTATTTAATGCGGTAATTTACCACATTGAGCTGGTTGCTAAGGAGCAGTTCGGGATTTGTAAAAAAAACAGCCTGGGGTCGGGGAACCTTGGTTTTGACAGGTACCTGCTCCCACTTTGCCATGGCGAAGTGAGCCGGAAGTTCATCCCACCTCCTTCCCCTCGCAGCTGGCCCATTCACAGAGCGCACTGTGATTCCCGCATGCACAGCAGGAAACCGGCTGTGAAGTCACAAGGCTTCACTGCCGGTTTCCCTTAGCCAAGATGGTGGTGTCAGCACCAGAGAGCCAATTCAAGTGAGGACACCACTGGGTGCCTGGACAGGTAAGTGACAAAATAGTAAAAGTCTACAGCTACAGTATTTGTAGCTGCAGACTTTTAATTTTTTTTTGGGGAGGGGGGGGCTGGGGGGGGGGGGGAGGGCGAACTCCTCTTTAATACCTGGAACAGTGACCAAATCTAATTGGATGACAGTTTTCCACCCACCTCTAGTTTTTTTGAAAGATTTTTTTTTTTGGACCAGGTAGGGTCGCAACAGGGCTAACTATGGCTTAAATCTCAGTCTATTCAGCATAAATTCAAGCTGCGTATGGCCAATTTAAGGGTCATTTCTGGTAATTGGCTTATTTAGCTTTATTGCTTCTCCCACAGCATAATTTATAAATGAGAACAGGGGAAAAATTACAGTAAAGTAGTATGGGAGACAGTTACTGTACCTTGTAATTCCGCTCCCCATAAAGCTGTAGTAGTGTAGCATTTTCATTGTGCCAATCTGCAAACATTAAACTGGAACACATACAGAAGAGCGCACTATAAAGCACTGACCAGTAAAACACACTAAGCAGAACAGAGCCATCCAACAGTTATCAAGGGAGCTGTACACCTAATTAGCCAGACTGAAAGTATGGAAATGTTAGAAAGCTCCAAGTGTTTTATTAATATAATGTATAATTTAGGGCCATCTGTATACCCTGAGAAAATCTGAATCAATAGTGAGCCACAACACTTAAAAAAATTAGTCGCTTGAAATAAAAAAAATATAGGAACCAAAATTGTTGGGAAAGAGCCAATAAATTTAGTAGAGAAAATCTCTGACCTAGAATTTTAGATTATGTACAAGAAAATGTGTTTAAATGTAATTCCGTTTATCTGCTAGATTCATTTTAGGAAGTTGTTTTATGAAACTCGCATGTACAGAAAAATGGGGGTTATATAAACCTCAAATGTCAATCAAGACATGCTGCTGGGGTCATATAGAAATTATGTGATGCCTTAAAGGAGTTGTAATGGCAGAAGTTTTTTTATCTTCTTGCACTCTATGCATTAAAATAAAAACCTGTGTGAAGCAGCCCCCCAGCACCCCCTAATACTTACCCAAGCCCCATCTCTGTCCAGCGATGTCCACGAGTCCCTCGGCCGTCCTCTCCCTCTGGATTGGTTGAGACACAGCTGTGGCAACATTGGCTCCCGCAGCTGTCGATCAAAGTCAGTTAGCCAATCAGGAGGGGGGTGGGGCCGAACCGCAGCTCCGTGTCTGAATGGACACACAGAGCTGAAGCTTGGCTTGGGGTGCCCCCATAGCAAGCTGCTTGCTGTGGGGGCACTCAACAGGAGGGAGGGGCTAGGAGCAGCAACGAGGGACCCAAGAAGAGGAGGATCTGGGATGCTTTGTGCAAAACCAACTGCACAGAGAAGGTAAGTAGAACATGTTTGCTATTTATTTCTTTTATTTTTTTAAATGGCACTTAAACACTTTAAAGTAGAAGTCCACCCTAACACTAAAATCCCTGCATCTACAGACATCGACGATCTAACACTAACTAAAATCTAGCCCTGTAAAGAAGAAATCAGTATACATACCTTTTTTTTTTTAAGCCGATCTGACCTGATCCCACGCTGAGCTGTCAGCCGTGGCTTCGCTGTGAAGGTGGGTGCAGAGGACACAGCAGACAACGGAAGCCCCATAGTAAGTCTATGGGTGACGTCACTTCCTATTCACTTCACAGCCGTTGTCGGCTGTGTCCTCTACAGAGCTTCCGCCACTGGAGACCGGGCCGGATCGGCTTCAAAGAAGGTATGTATACTGATTTCTTCTTTACAGGGCTAGCTGTTAGTGTTAGATCGTGGATGTCTGTAGATCCAGGGATTTTAGTGTTAGGGTAGACTTACACTTTAAATCAGTATTATAATTATTATTATACAGGATTTATATAGCACCAACAGTTTGCAGAGCGCTTTACAGCGTGAGGACAGACAGTGCAGTTACAATACAATTCAATACAGGAGGAATCAGTGGGCCCTTCGTGTTGGAGCTTACAATCTAAAAGTATAATTTTTTGAAGTTTTAGAAAGAAAGCAGAGGGACTGGCAAGAACACCAGGGATTTCACATAAAGGAAGCAATACAAAGAGGACAGGATACATTCTTATACAGGTACATGGTACAACAGGCACATATCAGGAATATGAAGTGTTGGGATAACAAATGCTTTAAGTGGGGTACACACTATGAGAAAAACTCCACATGAGGCACGATGGATCGATTTTCGTATACGGTGTACAAAACTTTCGACGTCTGATTCAGACTTTCCAAACTAGAATTTCCAAAGGGAAAAACTCCAAAATTTTTCTTGCTCCTGAACAGAACTAACAATTTTCGGTTAATGTGTACTGTTTTCGTACGGTTTTCATATGAGAAAAATCAGATACGAAAGACTGCGCATGATCAGAAACAATAAAAAAAAAAAAAAAAAACCTTTGTCATACAAGAATTTTTTTACAATTATGATCATCCTCAATTACGACTTGCTGTAAAACATTGAGGAAAACTGGACGATCAATTGTCTGATTTTCTTATAGTGTGTACTGGGCTTTACTTAATCTCACATTGCAGATTTATAGCTATAGGAGCCCATTCTCAAGGGCAATTATGGGCATATAGGAGATTCCCTAATCACCTATGTGAATAGGGCACTAGGCAGGCCACACACGGTGCAAATTTTTTCTACAACCAAAAGAAATTTGCACGATTCCCCCATCATTACAGATAGTGCTGACAGGGGAATCTTTTATGCTGAGCAATTGTCAGCTCCTCTCCCGGAGAGGACAGTGATTATTACTAGCGGCTATAGCAGACGCTAGCGATATTCATAAGAGAATCTGGCAGGTTGGTTGTACCCAAGTTGATTGATCGAACAACTTGGTACATTTAGCCTGACCATTAACAGTTTGAATCTCGGAAGGTTCCTGCTGAACTGGCCAAGATTCAAACCGTGTATAGCCAGCCTTAGGCTCAAAGCCCAAGAGTTTCTAGGCACAGGAAATTTATGGTTTTTGTATTTTTTCAGGGGGAAATTAAAGTGTTACTAAATCCAGGAGCCTGCATTCACTATATCTGGTCTCCCACAGTACACAGAACATAGAAATCCAATTATTTTAGTAATATATGAACTGCTAAATACCTTTTCTCATCAGCAGTATATAGCAGTCTTGTGACTTCCATCAGTGTCTAGTTAAAGCTTGTAAGAAGTTTTTATTCTACTCTGACCCTCCTATAAGGTTCCATGACCCCTGACCCTCTGTCTGGACAGTGCTGATTGGCCCTGTGCTGATCACATGCACTCTCCCAAGTAAAAAGAAAAAACTCTATAGCAATACACAAACTGAGCATGTGCAGAGGGACTCCAAAAGCTATGTACTATCAGGAGATAGATTAGGGACAGTGGAAGAAGAGGAGGATAAAAGAAGCAAAGATCATACAGCCTTTTTACACAATGTGGAAGATTAACCCCTTGGGTTCCACAGTGAGTATAACAAGCATGCTTTACTGCATATACAGACTTATTTTACTGTTGTGGGTTTAGTAACACTTTAAGACAAAAAGGCACAATTAAAGTGGGAGTTAACTCCCATCTCTGACTTTTACCTATAGGTAAACGTATAATAAGGCTTACCTATAGGTACTATAAATATCATCTAAATGTGCACTGTTAGGAGATATTTAATGTACGTGCAGCCAGTGACGTCACTGGCTCATGCATTCTGAAGGAACGGCCACCTGGGCCTTGAATTCAGAGTCCTGTGCCGTAAGTGGTGGCATACATGGGAGTGACGTCATCGCGTCGCCAGCCACTTACACAGCCAGAGTCCGCAAATCCGGAAGGAAGACTGGGTGAAGATGGAAGCCACTGGACGGCTTCGTTTTCAGGTAAGTTTCACATAGTGTGCTAGTATGCATTATGGCTTTACCTTGCAGGTTGCAAAATAAATAAATAAAAAAACTCAGCGGTTTAATACCGCTTTAACCCTTCTAGATGTTCTCTGCGAGATAGCAAATCTTCACTTTCTGAGTTAAGGTCCACTTAAATGGACGCTGCTGCTCTTACGTATTTACTTCTTTTTAGCAGACACAGCACAAATGGTTCCTGGCTATACTAACCGAAATAAATAATAGGCATAGCCCAGGGTATCGGTGCGACTTCCAAAACAAACACACTCCACTCTCCTGCACTTGCAGATGGGCCCCACTATAGATTTTTCTCAGGACTCGAATAGTTTGTCCTATCCAGGATGGCGCTCGCCTTGCTGCCCTCCCAAGACTGAGGAAGTCAGATGGACTGGAAACAAAATATAAACAAACAGAGGGCCACCAGCCTAGCACATTATCCTCACTAAAAGCTAGGCTCTGAGGAAGAGGCAAAGCCTTGAAACGCGTCAGTAAGTCGCTAATAGGACTTCACATCTGCGATGTGACATCTTGCTGATACAACATTCATTTTGGTGGGCCTTTTTTGCACTAGGCCGGTGCGCCCTCTGTTTATTTTTGCTTATAGGTGCAACTATATCATCCTGTATTTTCCCTTGACAGTATACCCAGGGAAGCCCTACAGAGAACTTCAGCATGCACAAAGTCACATCTCCAATATAGTATTAGGTGAGATTTTCTATTTTTAACCGATTTAATAGTCTCTTAGAACAATACCCATGAAGGCGTGCTTCCATTAGAAAATACTGAATATGGCCCAATGTCAGCTGTGACTCTGCTTACAGGGTTGCCATCTGCTTGTACAGTACTGTGCCACCTACACAGGTAGAAACGGGTCTGCGTGCCAATATTACTAATAGGGCAGAAACATCACAGAAAGGAGAGCCATACTCCCTTCTTCCATAAAAGGTGACTACAACACTAAACTCTAAAAGTTACCCTGCTTTCAAATTAAAGTATTTGTGATGGGCAGAATTGTATTTACAGGGTCTAAAAAAAAAAAAAAGCAGCACTGTGCGATACAAATGGCTGCCGCACACATTTCACCCAGCTGTTTCCATGCAAAGATTTTTAGGTCTGCAGCAGGAAAGCCAAATGTGTCAATGATAAGGAATGTCACCGAGTCATCTCTACATCAAGGCATGGCTGAGAGGCAGGAAAGCCAGCAGCAGGTTTCAGAAGCACCACTGGGATGAAAGATGGAGAAGTATTAGATTTAGGAGTATGAATAAAGAGTTCTGGTTAATCACTAGTGAAGGAGGGAAAAAAACAAACTCAGAAGGGAAGGCAGATATAATTGTGGGTCTTCACGATTGAAAGAGCCAGACCAATGAACTAAGCGCTGTCTATAGAAACCAGCCTTTCCCTTTTATTGCCTCTTCTGTCCTAGAACACTTAAGGAAGAACCGGTTTTAAAAAAATTGAATAGATGTGAGAAACACAGACCGTTCTCCTTTCAGAACATTCATGAAGCCCCATGTAAGGCGGCTGGTTTATCAGGGTATCACAGGCAGTTTTGAGAATACAGTACGGAGAGGACATCAGACACGTCCCGTGATGGCTCCAATAAACAGCACTGTCAGATGAAATAACGATATACCTGAGCAGTACATGGAGAGGAAGAGATAAGGCTCAGTAATCTACAGGAGGATAGGGACAAACAAAATGAAATCATTTTTAAAGTGGATAGCCCATTCATAACGATCATAAGATAAGCTTTCATAATCCGTGACATGAATACAAAAACAGGAAAATCTATAATTGTACATCCAAAGATTATACTACCAAAGCAGACATTAAACCAGGTGCAGAGGGTCTTCGCAGTCCTAAATCTTTTAGGGTTAGGGGGCTAGGGTTACCTATTGCCAGTACAGACACAGAGGATGGTTTTGACATAGGAAAAGGTTCATGGACCCACCCCTAAGGTCAAAGGTCAGGAGGTGTGGTCTCAGAAGTCAAAGGTCACAGCTCCACCCATTTTTTGTCACAGAGGTAGGCTTGTGACGGTATCAGATTTTCATGCTGCGATTAATTGATTAAGGTTTTGCCACGGTATACGGTATTATCACGGTATTCTATTATTAAATTTAAATTATTAAATTTCCACCTCACTTCAATTTCATTGCTGAATTTAGGGGCTTTGGTTCACTTATGCACATTATTATATAGTCGGTCAGTACAGACTCTGTGAACCAGGCCTAAAATAGGTCATCAAGCAGTGTCTGGCCTAACTGGTGATAACTGGTCCTGGCGCTCGGCTCCGATCCGATGGCCTGGTCATTAAGAGGGCAAATCCTTGTGGTCAAGAAGTGGTTAAACCTGAAGGAGGTGTTGTTTATAAATTACTTTACTATCGCTTTAGGCCTGGTTCACATGTATGCGGGTTTGTGGTTCACATGTATGCGGGTTGGCGGTTCACATGTATGCGGGTTGGTGGTTCACATGTATGCGGGTTGGTGGTTCACATTTGCACAGGCATAGCAGCCCATTGATTTGAACGGGCTGCTATGCCCTCATTTTCCGCAGAAAAAAGGTGCATGCAGCATTTTTTTAAAATTCAGTGGCCTTGAAATCCACCAAGGCCACTGAATTTTTCAAATTTCGAATTTTTGAATTGTTCAAATCAATGGGCTGCTAT
Organism: Pelophylax lessonae; assembly: GCF_965119305.1. Lineage (NCBI taxonomy): Eukaryota > Metazoa > Chordata > Amphibia > Anura > Ranidae > Pelophylax > Pelophylax lessonae. Next base: position 228,247,132 of record NC_138773.1, read on the forward strand.
GCCTGTGCAAATGTGAACCACCAACCCGCATACATGTGAACCACCAACCCGCATACATGTGAACCACCAACCCGCATACATGTGAACCACCAACCCGCATACATGTGAACCAGGCCTAAAGCGATAGTAAAGTCATTAATAGATAAAAACACCGGTCCTCCTGCAGGTTTAACCACTTCTGGAACGCAAGGATTTGCCCCTTTAAAGACCAGGCCATCGGATCAGAGCGCCAGGCCAGTCATCACCAGGTAGGCCAGACACTGCTTGATGGCTATATAATAATGTAATGTGGGCTGCTATGCGTGTGTGTGTGTATATATATATATATATATATATATATATATATATATATATATATATTAGAGCTGCACGATTCTGGCCAAAATGAGAATCACGATTTTTTAGCTTGGAATAAAGATCACGATTCTCTCACGATTCTCTGTGTAACAAAAAAAAAAAATTGGGATAACTTTACTGTTACGTTTGTTTTTTTTTTTTATTCATTAAAGTCTATTAATTGCGTTTGAAAGACTGCTGCGCAAATACAGTGTGACATAAAATATTACAACAATCGCCATTTTTTTTCTGTAGGGTCTCTGCTAAAAAAATATATAAAATGTTTGGGGGTTCTAAGTACTTTTCTAGCAAAAAAAAAACTGATTTTAACTTGCAAGCAACAAGTGTCAGAAAAAGGTCCAGTCTTTAAGAGGTTAAACTTCCTTTCTCCCTGGCAGAGGGAAGGAAAAGATACAATGTAAACATTTTTGTTTATAGTTACTGGGAGAGCTGTGTGAGTGAATGAGTCATCCAGCTCACTGAAATGTATCAATTCACAAGTCAGACCCAGGAGCAGAGAAACTCGGTATTTTAAAAATGCCACAATAACAATACCGTGGCTATGCAATACCGCGATATATCGAATTACCGAAAACCGGCATATGTCTACACAGAGGTCAAACGTCATAGCTCCACCTAGTGTTGGACACAGGGGGCGGCGTGGCAGGCGTGGCTTAGCGCCCGCAAGCTTCACCTAGTGTTGGATAGTGGAGTAGGCGTGGACACGGGAGGTGGCATGGACACAGAAGGTGGCCTAAGTGTCAAATGCAAGCAAACATTTGTGGGGCAATAACAAGACTACCAAACCACTAATGCCTGGTAGAGATGGGCTGGGGTGTGTTCGGGATCCCACCTGCCCGATCCCACCAGGAAGCCGACACTGCACATGGCTAATCATAGTCAGTGAGACATTTCCCAATCTGTGCAGCTGTGGATATGGGGAAATGTCTCTCTGCCTGTTATTAGCCATGTGCAGTGTCAGCTTCCTGGCGGGATCGTGCAGGTGGGATCCCGAACACGACCATGTCCATTCCTAATGCCTACAACACATGATTAGAAAATGGGACAAAAAATACCACTTTAGAAACAATCATATGTTAATCTGATCGTTAGTACACAGAATTCCAGAGTTTTTGTTCAAAATAAATAAATAAATAAATAAAATCAGAAGAGCAAGGGCTCTTTCACACGGTCCGCTCCGTAGGCGGATCCGTGTTGCTCAGCGGGGATCGATCCGCGATCCCCGCTGAGCCGGGCGGGTGACAGCTCCGTCTCCGCTTGCAGAGCGGAGAGGGAGGTGTCTCAGCCCCCGCTGCCCTCTATGGGGGATCGGATGAGAGCGGACCGCTTGTCCGCTCTCATCAGATCCGCTCCGATTACTGAACCTAAAAAATAGGGTTTCCATCCGTCCAGATTTCAAGCACAGGATCAGATGCGGACGGCAGCAGGTGTCAGCGGAGGTGTCTCCGCTGACATCCGCTGCCCCATAGAGCTGCATGGAGGATCTGATCAGATCCGCCTAAAAAACTGACAGGCGGATCTGATCGGATCGCCCGTGTGAAAGAGCCCCAAGAGCACACATGCTTGGAAACAAAATAATACATCACTTCAGAAGTTGTATGCTGTTGTACGGGAATTTTAATAACTTTAGTAACCTTTTCATTCTCAATATGGAGACTAGCAAGCAAAAAAAAATTGAAAAAAGTGTAATTAAATATGTTTGTTTGTTTTTTTTTTTTTTTTTTTTGCTTAAAAATAACAAACATGGTATACTTACCTGCCCTATGTAGCGGTTTTTCACAGAGCAGCCCAGAACAAACCAGTCCTCACTGGCGTTTCTTGCCCCTCCCTCCTGCCGATTACTGCTGCTGCTCTGTGTGCTTAGACACAGAGCCGCAGCTCAGCCCCGCCCCTTCTTTCCTCATTGGATTACTGACTTTGAATGACAGCAGCGGGAGCCAATGATGTCTGCTGCTGTGTCTCAGTCAATCCAGGAATGAGAGTCCTGGGCAGGTGAGGTTCAACATCACTGAATCGAGATGGGACTCAGGTAAGTATTAGGGACTTGCTCTGTGTGCTTATTGAGACACAGAGCCGCAGCTCGGCCCCAACCCCTCTCTTTCCTCATTGGCTCACTGACTTTGATTGACAGCAGCGGGAGCCAATGATGTCTGCTGCTGTGTCTCAGCCAATCCAGGAGTTCCAGGCATGCAAGGTTCTCGTGCAACATCACTGAATCAAGATGGGTCTCAGGTAAGTATTAGGGAGGGCTGCTGAACACTAAAGGTTTTATTTCCTCTTAATGCATAAAATGCATTAAGATAAAAACCCTTCTGCTTTTAGAAACACTTTAACAGGATATAAATAAAAAAAATTGCAATTGGCAATAGCCATAGTCCAAAAACAATTCAGCCTATGAACCCTATGAAGGTTTCCTCAGATATATTGACCAGTCCTTCAAAAATCATTTTGTGTGCAATGTAAAATTAATGCTTTAAAAGGGAACCGGTCACCAAGCAAAACACCTAAGAACTTTGACACAAGCCACTATACCCAGGTTGATTTACTAAAGGCAAATCAGAGGCAGAGCTTAGTGAATGAGGTAAAACTCAGGCCATCTATATCATCCAATCAGGTGCAAGCAAAAATGCAGTTACATTATTTTCCTTGAGCATTCTTTGCAAAGTGAAATTTCGTTACTAAGCTTTGGGAAATATTCCCGTGCAACTTTCCTTCCAAGGTCAACAACTAATTTGCCTTTAGTAAATCAACCTCATTGGAATCACAGCTTCACTAATTTTTATGTTAAGTAGTCTTCAAATCTAAACCAAAAAGTCAACGAGCTGGCCTTATTTTTTATGAAGCCGAGGGCCTGTGACTGCAGAGGAGTCCCAGGATAAGGAAATCTGCTTGCTCTTAAGTAATATCTTGCACAGTAGAGCCTTTATGAAGGGTCTCTTGGATGGGTTTCAAGCACAGAACCATGGCCAAACAGCCACAGGCTGATACAGATTTCCCCTCAATAAAGAGCCGGCCTGCCATTTCACACAGCCTCAAAATAGCCTCCTGGTAAATACAATATGGGTTTTATGTTCTTCTCACTAGATATGCACATACATTACAGCACATTAATAAAGATATGTAGTGTACAAAATCATTATTAGAATTACCATCCTAGGAATTAAAATATGTTATCCACAAACACTTACTAATCTTAATATAACAAAGAAAATAGAAGGCAGAAATAAAAATGTAACCAGTACAGAGAAGGGCTGCTATTACTTGATCTTTGATCTCTCTTTCTTAAAAAACGCTTGTTGCCTGGCTGTTAGGGTGACCCTCTTGCTCAAATCCTCACCAATCCAGATCAAGTATACAATTACTTTCCACTATCCTCTGACCTTCATCACTACAGGATTTAACAGTGACATGATGCTGGAGGAATAGAAACAGAGACCAGGCGGAAAACACAGACAACCATCAATTCTTGGAGTGTTCAATGGTGAAGAGTTTTATGGCTGCAGCATGGAAGAGGGAAGGAGAGAACGGCCACCAGAGAGGTAAGCATAGTATTTCATCTATTGCAGTGGAGTGCTGCTTGCATTTTTTAGGGACCTGACAGGGCCTCTTTAATCAGTTCTGGGCCGGAAGGATTTGCCCCCTTAAAGACCAGGCCATTTTTTGTGATTCGGCTCTGCGTTACTTTAAGGGACAATTTCGCAGTCGTGCAACGCTGTACCGAAATAAAATTGATGTCCTTTTTTCCCACAAATAGAGCTTTCTTTTGGTGGTATTGGATCACCTGTGCAATTTGTATTTCTTGCGCTATAAACAAAAAAAAGCGATAATTCTGGATAAAAAAAAAAAAAAAAAAAACAGTATTTTTCACTTTCTGCTATTTAACATCCCCCCCCCCCCCCAAAAAAAAAAAAAAATCGCAATAATGCGCAAAAGTTATCGCGTCTACAAACTAGGAGAAAGATTTATGTAATTTTTATTTATTTATTTTTTTTACTAGTAATGGCGGCGATCTGCGATTTTTAGCAGAAATGCGACATTGCGGCGGACAGATCAGACCCCTGACATTTTTGATACTTTTGGGGGGGGAGTAGTGACATTACTACAGTAATCAGAGCTAAAAAAATGCACTGTTACTGTAATGATGACACTGGCAGGGAAGGGGTTAACCTAGGGGTGATCATAGGGGTAGATGTTAGCCTAGGGGAGTGTTTACTAACTGTATGGGGGAGGGACTTGTGAAATGATCATAGAGACATGTAATCCTATATAGAAGGATCACAGGAGCTCTGTCATCATTTCAGAGAGAAGAACGGTCAGCTGTGTTTACAACAGCTGACTGTCCTCTCTCAGCGGGGAGTGGTCGTGGGTGCCCAGCGGCAATCGATGCTGCCGGTCCCAAGCATGGACATACCTGCTGCCTAGTGGGGGCGAGAGCACGGCGTGCAATAGCTCCCATGAGCGCTCCTGCAGATCGCCGTACAGGTGTGGCGATTCGTGCAGCCGAGCCAGACTGCCGCAGTATATATGCGGTGGGTGGCCAGCAAGTGGTTAAAGCAGAAGTAAACCCATCAATTTAACAGTTTCAAGAAAACATTCTCAACATGTTCTGGGAATGTAACTGTCCCATTGGTTGTGCTCTCAACCAAACTATCTAACCAACCAATGGCTGGTGTCATAACTGATCACATGTGCAGCATCATGGCAGTTCAAACAAAGGCCAAGATGAGCGCTTCCTTGGCTGAAAACAATAGGGGGGTTTACTTTCACTTTTAACTATCTAAAAGCACTTTTTGGAATATGTAAGGGTTAACAACCTTGTCAGGTTTTTATTGCTATCTGTGTCCCACTGTAAAGATTTGCCTCATTATTTGTCCTGATGGTAATGATAGCCGATTCCTTTTGAATTGGCTGGCAGAGCACTTTAACACATACAAATTAGACATTTATTCTTTTAAAAGCAGCACACAGTTTTAGAGTGCTGCGGGGCAAATGCAGCAGCGAATGACTGGCACCAGTAAATAAATGGCACCACAACTGGCATGTTTTAGTGCACGTTACTACAATGGACCAGTGCGAATGGGCACCACATTTTTTAGGGATGAGTATATTTACATTTCTCTACACACACAGCGTGGCTCAGCCCTGCCTCCAGCTCCCTCCTCACTGGATTTGATTGACAGCAGAAGCCAATTGCTCCTGTTGCTGCCTCTAAGTCCAATGTGGAGAGGGAAAGCAAAGATGCTGCTCTCAGGCACATCACTGGATCAAGTTTGGGCTCAGATAAGTAACTGGGGAAGTTAATCTTGGGAAGAATGCATTAAGGTAAAGAGTATTTAGCCTTTCAACCACATTACATGAAGATTTTTGTGCCCGGAGAACATCTTTAAAGAGTAACTCCACTTTCGTAGGGAAAAAAATAGCAAATAAAGAGAAAATAATATAGCGTATACAATTGTAACACAAGTCATATTGTAATTAAATGTTATTAAAAAATACTTTTCCTTTTTAATCTGCAGCTGCTGTAATTTTCTGGAAATGCAATGCAATATGGCTATCTGGAGCTGTTCTGTACACAGAAGGTGTACTGACCACACCCCAGAAACATCATTTCCTGTTTGTGTGATTGGCTCACCAATTTTCCCAGAAGTCTGCTTAATGGGCCATACACACTATAAGATTTTCTGAAGAATTTTTCCTTTAGACTTACCAAAATCATATAATATGAGGTCAAACCTAAACACTTTCAATTTGTATGTAATCTGGCAGGCCCTTGCACTACATAGAAAAATCTGAAGGAAATCTAACCACAAAAGTTGGATAGTGTGTATCCAGCTTAAGATACAAGTCAGATTTCTGGCATCCCCTGCAACAAAAATGTCCTTTTTGGTGAGATACTCCCAATAGGAACACGTCTAAAGGGATGCAGATTTCTTCATTAGTGCTCTGCAGCTCCACAGCTGATAGATAATTATGAAACCAGACCCACTTGGTACAGCGGAACAAACAGTGATTTCTTTAGAATAAAAAAAGGTAGGAATCTGCAACAAAGGTTGATATAATCTTTGCAGTGTACAGAGATCACTCAGAGGAGAATGTTTTTTTCCTCAACAAAAGTGGAGTTACACTTTAACCACTTGGCACGCCGATCTACGTCAGCGGTCAGCCCCTCACAGGCAAAGTGACGTAGGGCTACGTCACTAGCTTGTGAGGGTCTAGGGAGCGAGCGCGCGCCGCCGGAGGCACGCTCCCGCTCCCGCGTGGTCACGGACCCCCCCGCGCGTGTGACCGGCGGACCCCATGTCCGCCGGCCACTCTGCGATCGGCGGGGGAAACAAGCTGCCTGTCATTCTCCCCTCTGTATGAGAGCTGATCATATAGATCTACTATGTAGATCCGTTGATCACTCTGCATACAGCTGAAGCCACAGCCAATCACAGTAAGAATCACGCCCCTAGGGACACACACAGCCCCTCCCTCTCAAATAAAGTTAACCCCTTCACTACCAGTGTATTTTTACAGTAACAGTGCATATATATAGCACTGATTACTGTAGAAATGCCACTGGTAACCCCAAAAGTGTCAAAAATGTCAGTCAAGGGTCCGATCTGTCCACCCCAATGTCGCAGTACCGCAAAAAAAAAAATCGCAGATCGCCGCCATTACGCGTTAAAAAAAAAAACAACAAAAATGACAAAAATCTTTCCCTTAGTCAGTAAACGCAATAACTTTTGCGCAAACCAATCAAAATACGCTTTTTGCGATTTTTTTACCAAACATAGGTAGCATAAAACAAATTGGCCGAAAATGTTAAAAAATTTTGATTTTTACATTTTTTTGGGGGGAATTTCATATAAAAAAAAAGGGAAAAATATTGCTATTTTTGCAAAATTGACGCTCTTTTTTTGTTTATAGTGCGTGATCAAAAAAATCGCACAGGTGATCAAATACCGCCAAAAGAAAGCTCTGTTTGTGGGAAAAAAAGGACGCCAAATTTGTTTAGGTACAGCATCGCACGACCGCGCAATTGTTTGTTAAAGTCACGCAGTGCCGAATCGCAAAATACCCCCTGGTCGTTTAGCAGCCAAATCCTCCGGGGCTTAAGTGGTTAAGAATTGCAAAAAATAGGAAGCACTGCTTTCTGTTATTGAGTCGTTCATTACATTTCGGATATGTTCACACTAGCCAGTGCTTGGTAACGGCCCCTAAGTGTAGTGTTTATGCGCCGGTCTCAGTGCATCTCACTTTGACTTTTTGTTTAGCGAATTTTATTGAAATGTCACAGAGATATTTAATAAAATTCAATTTGCCACCACATGGTACCAGGCAGTGGATTGCCTCGCATTGCGCTGAGCTGAAAAAAAAAAAAAAAAAAAAAAAAAAGGTATTCATGTATTGCTCTTTTCCACCACACACATACCACAACATGTGGGATCTGGGGAGATAGGGTGACCAGGCATTTTTCCTCCTCATGCGATGGGACTGCACTGGACTAACCACCCAATGCCGTCCCACCACACATTGTGTGAATGAACACTTTAACTTTACCTGTCACCTAACTACAGCAAAAGCAAATCTGCGTTTTTGATATTTAGAATAGAGAAATAGGTCAGTAATTCAACAGGCTTCATTCTTGTAAATACTGTTGCGCTCTACAAAAATGCCTGCTTCATTACACTCACATGATCTACACTATACAATGCTGGGTGTTGGCAATTACTATATACACTATTAGCAGTCAAACTGGACAATTGTTCTTTGTTCATGATGCCTTTATGGGGGCGATTAATGCAGAATATATTATACTGCTGAGGCCCACAGCATGCTCAAATGTTATAACCTCTATAGTAAAAGGGTTTACTGTATGATTTTAATTTACATAAAAGAACAAATTCCAATATTAAAATCATGTTAGTGTATTAAAGACTGTCAGAGTTAAGTCAACCAATTACATCACTTGGGATCTGGTTAATTTTTGGACCTTACTACCAGCCAGGCAGTGGGCCCTGTTGATTCGATCATTTCATGGGTGACAGAGCAGCAAAGCAGAGACGCTCTTGCGTACTGCACAGGCAGCTGCTGTAATATATACACAGGCCTCTGCTTACTGCTCTAGAAACACATAATTCGTTTACACGCGGTTTGCTCGGCACAATGAACACCAGTCGCACTGCTGCCTCTGACATTATCACAAGGTCTGTTGGGTAGCAGAGCTCACTGAGACCTTCCACCAGGCCTAGCACTCAGCTGAAAACAAAAAGTCCTAACTCTGCAAAGGTTAACCATTTTCCCTCAAGGTAAAATAGAAAATGCCTAGACTTTTCTAGAAAGTTGAATGACTGTGCCATAGTACAAAAATAAATAATCAAGCAGAGTTTCATATGTGCAACCAATCAAATGTAAGCTCTCATTTCCTGCACTAAACTAACAGCTGTACTACTCTACTACTACTACTACTCCTTTAGATGATCCCTGAAAACTCATCTCTTCAAAGAAGCCTATGGCTCCTTTCACACGGTCCGCTCCGTGCTGCTCAGCGGGGGATCGATACACTGATCCCCCACCGAGCAGGCAGGTGAAAGCTCCCTCTCCGCTCTGTGTGCGGAGAGGGAGTTGTCAGAGCCCCGCTGCTCTCTATGAGGAATCGGATGAGAGCGGACCGCCTGTCTGCTCTCATCCGATCCCATCCGATCCCCTGGACGGATAGAAAATAGGGTTTCCATCCGTCCGGATTTCACGGACAGGATCGAATGCGGATGGCAGCGGGTGTCAGCGGACATGTCTCCGCTGACATCCGCTGCCCCATAGGGATGCATGGAGGATCCGATCAGATCCGCCTAAAAAACTGACAGGCGGATCTGATCGGATTGTTCGTGTGAAAGGACCCTATCACTAATCTTTTATCACTTCCATCAGCTCATCCCCCACAGCTACAACCTTTTGGACCACTTGCCCCACCCTATTAGATTGTAAGCTCTTATGAACAGGGCCCTCTTAACCCTCTTGCATTTTATTGTATTGTAACTGTAGTGTCTTCATTTAATATTGTAAAGCGCTGCGTAAACTGTTGGCGCTTTATAAATCCTGTATAAAAATAATCATTTTCTGCACCCTTTATTCTTTCTCTCTTTACAGTTCTTTGTGTTTTTCTTAGCACTTCCTAGAATATTCAGTGGATTTTACTTGTTTGTATAGTAGTCAGACTGGTTTCTAATAGATGAATGCCCCTTACCTCTTTATGTCATAAGTACATTACACTCTATTGTCTAGTACAATAATTGGCAACTTACAAGGCATATGGGGCCTCAAATGAGGCCCTTGATATCATAAAAGGGCCCCATACAAGATTTATATTGCGTCAAAAATGTAATACTTACAAGAGGAGATGGTCATTGACTGTGCTACAGGAGTTGTTGGAGACTGGAGTCAAGCTGTCAGAGACTGGGGACACATTATATGAAATGAAACTGCTAGTGATCACGGCATTACAAATCAAAACTCCCCGTTGATGACTGATGGTCTGAAGACCGCTCTACAAACACTAAAGTGCCACAGCGTTTAGTAGAACCTTGTAACTTTAAGAATAATACAGTCATACGAAAATAACCTAATGAGTACTGAAATACTACAGACAAGGGTTTCTATGGTCTGGGCCACTTTATATACAGATGTGTTAGACCTCCTATGCCCAAGTTCATTTGTCAAGTAAAAATCAAGCTGCTTTGACTTTGGTATAGCCTCTTTACCTACTTCTCTAACTCAACACCTTGTAGATATTCTGTGGTGCCCTCAAATGCCCAATTTCCCCTCCTCTGCAGAAGTAGAAAAAAAAATTGTAAAGCTTTGCATAGAGTGGAGAAGGATTGAACACAGGACAGGTGTTTTATTATGAACTGTGCCCTATTGAGGAGCATTTCGTTGGTAAGAATACCCCCTTACAGTAGGGTGGTCAGACTGCGACTTACACAGACCACTAAAAAAGATCCTTGGTGTCATGATGATAGCTCTGCCAAGTGGTGTTGGCCCCAGAACTATGCAGATACCATCAGGAGTAAGGTCAATCAGTCACAGCTCAAGGAACTCTTAGCTATTGGTTGAGGAACCCTATGGTTCTATGGAGCACTGGTGGAGAATGGCTGAGGTAAATGGACAGCTAGTATATATGTGAGAATTGTTCGACCTGCCAAATGCCAAAATCTTGTGGTCCAGGCATCCCTACTAGATAACAGAAACAGGACCTTGCCTTCCAGGCTTCACGTCAGGTGGGCAATGAAGTCTGGTTCCAGGAACCACTCCAACAAACGACTAGACAATGAAGGAGCAGCAGAAAATGGATGAGGTCTTTCCTCTGCTCTTTTCCCCTGTAAGAATGCTCAGTATTAACTAAAAGCACAATGCAATATAGCACACACTAGTAGAAAATCTGCCGAAAATTCCCATCCGAGGTAAAATCGTACGATTTTCGGCTAGTGTGTACACAACTTTCAGCAGTCGATGCTGACATTTTCAACTAAAAAACACGGAGGGACAAAGACCAAAATTTTTATCGTCCGTCCCCAGACGACCAATTTTCGTTTAATGTGTATGCAGTACGTCCGTGAAAAGTCGGATACGAAAGACCGCGCATGATCTGAAGTTGCTGACAACCCGGAAGTTTAGGAACAAATGTCTTATTACATAGTTACATAGTGAGGTTGAAAAAAGACATCAGTCCATCCAGTTCAATCTATGATGTGTGTGTGTGTTTACTGTTAACCGCACATTGTATACCCCTGTATGTTGTGGTCTTTAAGGTGCCCATCTAATAGTTTTTTGAAACTATCAATGCTCCCTGCTGATACGACTGCTTGCGGAAGAGAATTCCACATCCTTACTGCTCTTACAGTGAAGAACCCCCTGCGTATTTTAAAGTTAAACAATATTTGTACATTGATATCATATCCCCCCTCAATCGTCTCTTCTCCAGAGAGAATAAGTTCAGTGCTTGTAGTCTTTCCTCATAGCTGATGTCCTCCATTCCTCTAATTATTTTTGTTGCCCTTCTCTGGACTCTCTCCAGTTCCAGCACATCCTTCCTGAGGACCGGTGCCCAGAACTGGACAGCATACTCCAGATGTGGCCGGACCAGAGTCTTGTAGAGTCTTCAAAAAAAAAAAAAAAAATCGGACGAGAAATTTTCGTGAACATTTATGCACTGTCAACTAAAAACGGTTATGACCTCTGAGCATGAGAGAGAAAAATTGGAGGATATTTCGTCCGATTTCCATCAAGTGTGTACGGGCCTTAAGACTGCTGCTTTGCAGATAATTAGAGGAGGATAAATTCAAGACAAAATTCAGGTATTTATACGTAAAATATGCATGCAAAAGGTACTGAATACATAACTACATTTTTTTTTTTAGTTTGCCCAGAGTTCGGATTTAAATGAATTCCACATTGCGAACAGGATTAGGCCAGAGCACGTTTCTCTTTAGTAAGCGTGTTAACGTTTGTAACATTTCTAATTTGGATCACCAAGCAGGCTGTGGAATTTTATTGTGAGCACAAGGAAACAATTAAACTGTTGTGACTTCCAGGCTTTATTTGTATGAAGAATGCACAGAACGCGCTCAGCTCTTCTCAAACATCCTGACACTGTAATGAAGTCCAAGCCAGGGGGAGCCTCTGATGGCACTGAGTCTATAGAACTGTTATAAAACATATATACCACTAAAAAAGAAGGTCAAAGCAAACCACAAAATCAGTTTTCGGCTAAATGAAGTACATGCTACATTTCCATAAACTATAATAAAAAAGTTTTGGTGCATGCAAACATAACCCAGACGATCCATAAAATATAAATGATCAAAAAGTCAAGTTAATAAACAACAAATAGATCTAGCCATAAAATTGTGAAAATTTACAAAATGGCAAATACTAAGTAAAATGATAAATATGTAACACATTAACCTTTCCTACAATCATTAAACTAAAATTATGCCACTTAAATTAATAATATACCCTTAATGGTTGGGAATATTATACATAAGGTCATATATGTCTATCTGCAGCGGTTAAGTGTCCTATAGAGCAATTCTTTTTATTTTTTTAAATTTTTTATTTTATTTACAGTTACAGGAGGACTGGCAAGACCCCTATGATGCACTTTTGGAGTGGTTAGGTTGGTTGGTGTCCATCGGGAAATGCCATTTGGTTGTTGCCCTAGTTGGAAGTTGTGGTTCCTGGCATATAAGTAATAGAGAGGGGGTGGATTTAAGGTATTGTTTTAATTGTTATCCTCACAAGAGTGAACAATGATAAATCAAAGGAGCCAACTTTAGTTAAAGTGAAAGTGAGCCAGAGGTCATTAGCCCAATAAGGATATAATGGTACCAGTCAATTTTAGATCCTGAGTGTTCATCAGCAAAGGTGCTGCTTATCAACCTACTTTATGGTATAAGGTCCGATCAGGAATAGAGAAGCCCCCAATCCAACTACTTATATACACTTACAGTATCACTAAACAAGCTACCAACACATTGTAATGCATGAAAAACTTGGCACCCCTATTTCTCCAAGACACGATTTGTAAATACCCTAGAACAAAGAAAAAGCATGTGGAAACAGAGCTTTGATGGATAGAATGTCCTATAAATGCTGGCGACCTGTCAAATATGCTACAAACGGGTGTGCTTGGCACCACACCACTGACAGCTGGTAGCAGATTATAAAATAAACGACTGTGAAAGCAGAAACTGGAGGTTGCGTGGGGAATAAGAGAACTGTGCAAACTTACAGAGAAGACCCATTAGTTATGGGATGAGGGATATAACAGAATCTAAACTATGGAAACAAGGACATCTAAAAGGTTTCTGAAGGATGAACTTACCAATGCAAAAAAATAAAAAAAAATAAAAGGATTTATGTTTAGTCCATCTCAGAACGAGGATAGGCCCTGATTTCCAGAAGCTGCCCCAAGTGCTGAAACCTTGTATTTGGAAATATTCCCAGTTCGAAGCTCTAATCAGCTTTACCACAATTTTCCCCTTTATCTGAACTGCTCACCGAATATATGTCATTATAATAATATGGTTGTTTCAAAAGGATGATCATTATGCAAAACTACCTTCCTTACAAAAGAAGAGCATCTAGTATTCAGGTTGGTACCTGACCACCTAAAAAAAAAGGGTGTCCACCTTCAGCACTGCATCACGCTGACCAATCACCCAATTGAAAAAACATTGTGCCATAACCATCAACATGCAAGTTTCAAATAACCTAGTGTGTATATACAATATGAAAAAATATTGTAAAAATAAAAACTCAAAGCAGGTGTATGGCGCTGCCAATATACCAAATCTTCTGTATACTTAATCCTCCATACACATCTCCACAAGTGTAAAGTGCAAAATAAACAATCTTAAATGTAATAAATAGTGTTGGACTCGTAAAGTGCTAAGTGCAATGATCCTGTGCTATGTGTATTATAAATCAATAAATCCGTGATAAGTGACCCCTTTAGGGTAAACAATCACACTATCAATCCACTTAAAGTAACCATATGCCAACACAAATAGAAATATAAATATGTAAATAGTGATATACTGATGAAAAGTGGGTGTGGTATATAAAAAAGGTGATAAAAATCATAAAAAATATATGTTGAAAATATATAAATATATATAAACACCTATATAAATCTGTAGGAGGAATGGCATAAACAACTTTAAAACCCTGTAAAAACTAGCAGCAGATGTATAGAGACAACCATAAATTATAGCAGCATTAATCAAAGTAATATAAGAACCAATAGGTCATAAACATTTAAAACAAAATGGATTATGAGTCCATAAATATAAGGTGCAAACAAAGTGACTTCAGTGCAGGTGCATTCAAATGCTGTTTTGAGGGTGCCCGGATTCCAGTGATCACTCTGTGCTCCCCGCACCCTTAGGACCACACTCACCGACAATAATCACCCCTGCAGGGGTATCAGGCCTTGGAAATATTGCCACTGTATCCCCTCTGCTCTCCCTGGGTGGTCTTATAAGTAGGGGTATGGTCCCGACCTGCCCGAGTCCTCTGTCGCACTGTCCTTAGAAACTGGGGTATCCTCGGGTATGTGGGAAATAAGGCTCACATAGGGTAGTACCGTTTAACAAGGCTTTATTAGTATAAAAAAAGGTACTCACAAACATAAAGAGTCGATCGGCAGGTATACAACTATTGCGGTCGCGCACTTCCGGGACGCCGTGCGTTCCACAGACCGGAAGTGCGTTCCACCAGGCGGATGTGACGCGATGACGCTCTACGCGTTTCGTCAGAATGACGTCTTCAGGAGTCCTGATTTGAGTTTTTATTTTCATACTATATATCTTCGGAAATATAGTTTAACAGGTGGGCAGCAGCCATTACGAATAAGGAATCTATTAATATCCTAAGCGCGGATTTATATATATCATGAAAAAATATTGTGCCATAACCATCAACATGCAAGTTTCAAATAACCTAGTGTGTATATACAATAATATATATATATATATATATATACACATACATACACATATATATATACATACATACATACATACACACACACACACATTATATATATATATACATACATACACACACACATACATACATATATATATATATATATATATATATATATATACATATATATAAGATCTCAGGTCAGATCAATCTTTCTGTGCCACATCCATCTGCACTTGGATCACCATCTCAGCTAGCTTTACAAAACTAGAAAGTATTAGAAACTGGCACTGCCACAAGGGAGTCGAGCATATTTCTATTTTGGTTTACACAGACTCAGTCAGCATTCTAAGGAAAAAGAATAGAAATATGGGGAGAAAAAAAAATATATATATATAACCTCCATGTGTTCCTAGCATATACACTTATATCTTACACATTCAATGCACGCCACTCCAATCATTATCAGAAACAGACATCTGAAAGGTCAACATGCTTGTTAGCCGCCACACTGCCCAACAGACAGTAGATAAAGTACTATATAATAGTCAGCTGCCTGAATATGGAACCCTAACTGATTTTTTGTATTGGTTTCTAGGGCTGCTTTTTACATTGCTTCATTGTAAAAACACATGTGTTTTTTTTTTTTTTGTGTTTCCGATGCATCTGCAGCTGTGAAAAAAGGACATGTGACAAAAAAAAAAAAAAAACACACCAAAAACGCAACATGTGTTTTTGATGCATTTTTGCTGTGTTTTTTTTTTTTTATACATTTTCTATTTATTTTAATGGGGAGGTGCAGTCTTTGTCCTATTTTTTTTTTTTTGTTTCCGCACCAAAAAATGCAGCATGCAGGACTTACTCACACCTGACTGGTGTGAAGAGTTGCATAGGATTTAACGGTATGCATTTTTCTTCTGCTTTTGGTAAGGCAAAATCGAAAGAAAAACTGGTTAAAGGGTCCCTAAACTTGTGAAAGGGCCCTTATAGTTTTGGAGATAGCTGAATTATTTTGCAGTATCATCCTTATTTCTGTTGACACAATATCTGCTTATTTCTTGTCCCAGGCACAGGTGACACCAAACCAGAAAGTGCCAGGAAATCTCTCCAAGGGCATGAAAACCCTAGTGAGCGAAGCGCTACACTTAGCACACATGCACAGTGAGGAGATTCCATGGTATTTAAACAAGAGGGCTTCATTAGCATTAGTAGCTTAGCATCAACCCAAGGCTGTGCTGGGGTAGGGCCCATTGTGTATGGATTTCTAGTGGTTAGAGTGTGCATTCTCCAACAACCAATCTGACGTTCCATCTGGTTAATCAAGTTAACGAGCAGTAGCTCCACTTTTAGGCTCCATTTACACTTGTGTGACATCAAAGTCGCATGACAAGTCATCCCTCGTGTTTTCCAATTAAAACTATTCATATATGTGTGACTAAAAGTTGCAGCAACTTCAAAGTAGTTCATGCACTACTTTGGTCTGACTTTCATGCACCTGGAGGGCCATAGACTTCAACATTAACCCTCAAAAGTTGCATGAAAGTCATACCTGAATGTTATACAATGCAACAGTTGTGCAACGATTGTCCATTATCACTAGTCAAAGCCAAAGTCATATCCAAGTTGCACCCATTCAAAGTTGCATCAAAGTTGCACCCGAAAGTCAGCGCAACTTTGGAGTTGCACAAGCGTGACTGGAGCTGGGGTAAGAGGCACTACACTGGGCAGGATGAGAGCAATGATAATGTAGTTTACAGCTATTACTGCTCCCCCCACTATCACAGGAGCAAGCTTTTTCTCTCTCCAAGTCAACCTCCCTACACATTCACTTTTCTCCCCCATTGCACTAGTTCTGCGATGCTGTGGCAGAGGAGATAAGTGAACTGTGCATGCGCAGAGGTTTGAGACCTGGTTCTTATGATGGTGGGGGTCAGACTTAACCTCTGGGAGTGTCCTAGAAACAAGTCAGGATTGGTGAGAGAGAAGTGAGGGGCGCATCTCTGGGAGTTTTTTTTTGCCAGGCTTCAGGAGGTACATAAATAGCCTACACCTGTCAGATGGGTATTACTTAAAGCGGAGTTCCGGCCACATACACTTTTTTGAGCTAAAAATACCCCCCTAATCCTAAACTATCCCCAATTACACTAACCCCACATTACAGTGCATTACATTTACAGAATAAAGATAAATACTAACCTTTAAAATTGATTGCAGAGCGCGGCCATCTCCGGTGTGGGCATCTGAAGCCGTGGTGTCCCCCACTGTGTCCCTCTTCCTGGTCCTGGGCTACCCAGAATGACGATCGAAATCTAGCGCATTCGCTGTAGATTGCGATCGGCACTCAGAGAAGCGGCCGGCCGTTCCCATTGCATCCTGGGATTGATGACGCTCTTCTCCCAGGACACAATGCAAAGAAGGAAGTGATGTCGGGGGGCCGGGGCCGCACAAGGAGGAAGAGGAAGGAAGGTAAGTTTATTTTCATTAAAAACAAGGTAAGTGAAACAAAAACAAATTATCCAATTCTTTTTCAGGTATTTTTAAAGCGGAGTTCCGGCCACAAAATCGACATAATCGATTTTTGGGCCATCCGCTTGCTTTTGGTCACCTGAAAAAGAAATGGATAGTTACGATTTTTTTTTTTACTTACCTTGTTATTGAAGAAAAATATACTCACCTTTCTTCCACTTCCTCCCTCTGCGGCCGCGGCCCACGCCGTCACTTCCTCTTTGCATTGATTCCTGGGAGCTGACTGTCATTGCTCCCAGGAATCAATGCGCCTGCACCGGCCCCGCTCGTGGAGGGATGACGCGCCCACACCGGAAGTGACAAACGGGGCCGGTGCATTCTGGGAGAAGAGGACACGGAAGAGGACGCAGAAGTGGACGCGCTGGCTTCAGCTGCCCACATCCGAGATTGCAGCACTGGAGAAGAAATTTTCAAGTTAAGTATTTCTTCTAAAAGGTAAGTGCGACCCGGGACAGTACAGAGGCTATCCATTGTGTAATGTACTAGCCCTGACTGTCCCGGGGGTATTTTTATTGAGAAAAAAATTTTGTGGACGGAACTCCGCTTTAAGCTAACTGATGCTGGAAAGATCATTTTTAGGCTGGAACTCTGCTTTAAGTTTGATTGACAAAATTGCACAGTTTGTTTTTATCTACAGGTGTCCCTTACCTACATAGGCAGTTTTCTGGTAAAGGTGAACTAACCCTTTAAATAAAAGAACTGAAAAGAACAAAGAGCTTGTAGAACTTTAGGCAGAACAATACAACCAGTTTACACAATCTATGATTTTCTGTCTTCAAAGGCACACTCTCTCTCACTTGAGCATGCTGATTAACAGATAATAAACCACATCTCCCTCCACGGGACAGTAGAAGAGTTCACTGCATAAACTACTGTACAAAACAGAAGACATCAAAGACAAAGATTTAGGAAATGTTCCATAATATAGGGGAACAATAAAAGACAGCAGGAAGTAACTGGCAGAAGACCATTAACCATCAAGCATATAAGCAACTTGTCAGCAAGTGTCATTGGGTAACAAGACTTGCTCCAGATATTGGCCAGATTCCCAAAACAAGCACTGTAATAACAGACGGAATAAGCTCGCTGCCACGGCTATATAATGAGGAAGCTGCACAAAACTATCCATATATACATGACAGCTAATCCGGATAGGACTAAAAGAAGCTGTAAGGTTGGATATTACGGTGATAAGGGCCCTCTAGGTAACCAAAGTATTAGGCAGTGAACAATGATCTCGCCCTTATTATAAGCTTGGGCCATTTAGGGATACAATCTACTCTGGTTAATTGCAAACCTGGCTGACCCTTCCCTCTCATCAAGGAGGACAGCGATGGAGGGTGATAACCACTTGTTCATTGGGCCTGTGTTGGGATCCAGGACTATAGATGTCCCTGGGAAATATCTGCCTGTCTAGGACTAACCATTAGTGTCAGGCTGGTAATAAAATACAGCTTTATAAAGAAGCGGAAAAAAAGCACCAGCCCACCCCAGTTCCTCATCTGGTCATCTTGGGACACATACATCTGTTTAAAGGGAATCTGTCACTTTGCTCATTCAGAGACTTGAAACCCCCACATCTTCCCTCACCACCCACTGAGATTTGTCTGTCACATCCCCCACCTCCTTTTAAAAGTTTTTGGGCCCAGTAATTGACCACTCAGACACAAGCACCTTATCGTGGGAAGAGAAGGTGGTAAATGTTATCTTCATACCTGGAACTACCATGTATTTCTAAGGGCTCTGATAGGCAGTCTGGCCAGGGAAAGCAGGGAGAGGGAGATTAGGCTCTAGGCTACGTTCACATGTGGGCATAGCGGATCGCGGGCAAAATCACAGTGATTCTGCCCGCGATTCGGAAATCATTGCAAATCGCGGGACGCCTGTGCGATGCCCGTGATTTGCAATGGCACCCCAAACCCTGTGCGATGTTGCCGCGATTTCCGCCTGCCGAATCGCTGTAACATCGCGCAAACAGAATTGCGGGACGCATGACACACAAAAAAGGTACAAGAGCTTCTTTTGTGCGTCATGCGTTCCACGATTCTGTTTGCGCGATGTTACCGCGATTCAGCAGGCAAAAATCGTGGCAACATCGCACAGCGTTTGGGGTGCCATTGCAAATCACAGGCATCGCACAGGCGTCCA